>NC_051862.1:45631587-46001587 GCF_015732765.1 Culex quinquefasciatus | reverse complement strand
GACGAATCTCTTCGCCGGGCGAGCTTTCGCGAGAGCTTTGAAGCTCTCGCCATCCATCTCTTTGTAAAAGCTACCGGCAAAGTCCATCAATTACGCCACGCCAGAAGCTGCAAAAGTGTCCCGTTTCGAAGACGAAATCGTGACGTCTTTGGTGACATCATGAGGTTTGGTTGCGCTGTCTTAATTTATGGATTTGAAGAAGTCCGCAAGTCGGGTAGCAATCATTTGGTCACGTTTTTCTTGGATGGCCCCTCCTTATTTAGAGATTCCTCGACAGCGTGAAACGACCACAGGAATATTAATCCCCGGATTATGAGCCTTTGAAGCAATTTAGTCAATTTCGTAATTACTTTCTTGCTGTATTAATTTTCCGATAAGCTTCGCCCAAGTAACAATTTAAGTTTTAAAACGATCTAGAAGAGATTATTAAGAGTCGTTGGCCAAAAATGGTTATAAAACATTTTAGTCCTACATGCTGTATTAAACACGAGTTAAAGCTGAGTTAAGTGCAAAGTGGACTATTTTAGGAGGTTATGAAGATCAATTTTCAAGGATGTTTTAAAACGATATAATCTAGCAGATAAGTTTTAGCAATGTCTTCAAAGACTCTTGCTGAATTAAATAAATCTTGTGTAAATGATAAATGGTTTTGGAGTATCCTGGAAGACTTCTTAGCGACTGAAATAAATCAAGATATAAATGGAACAGCTCTTGAAGAAAACCAAACGTGCCTTAACTAGATCTTATTGAATTCAAAAATATTATCATCAAAACCATTCTGTCTTATAGTGTACCCTACTTGATAAACAAGTATTAGAAAATTATATAAGACAAAAATTTACAAGGAAAATGCTATATTGAAAAATAAAACATGCATAATTTAGTGAACATATCCAAAAAGTTCATGCCATTAAAAAATGATCGAATAATTTTTCAAGATGCCTCGAAAAATACTGCTCGCCTTGTTGAATCTTTAAATAACCTACAAGATTTTCATGCCAAAATACGTTTAATTTCTGATATCTCTCAAATATTCAACATGGCTGCGATTTTTGCCCAATTTCTTGCCTCTCAATATGGCGAAAATCGTTAAACCATTCTTTTCTTGATTAAAACCATGTTAAATGTAATTATTCTAAGCATGCTCTTGGTGGGGACTTCTGAAGAACTGTAGGACTTGTGAAAGACTTGATATTGCTTTAACCAAGGCTAAATCACACGTTGCACTGGCCGTAGCGCATGCTTGTATCGATGGTGGAAAATAGATCCGGGTAGTGAAAATTTCTGGACCAACACGGGAAAAGGGTGGACAAAAATTTCGACTGTGTAGCTAATTTTCAGGTTCACATTACTCGGACACTCAAACAACAGCAATCCTCTCCAGCTTTCTTCCGCAAAGGGATTTAGATGAGTAGTTACCTGTTTTCTAAGAACTTTAATAATAATTGTTCCAAATTTGCATGCGCCCTTTTTGATTGTTGCTGTAGATTTGATCATAATTTTCTCTCTAAATAAATAAACACAATAATAGCTCTGTTTTTTATTCATATAACATTAACAATACTGCGGAAAAACATACTACATGACAAAACGTATTCCAAAGTGTCAATTATTTGGTTTGGCTTTATTTCGTCACATATTCTATATTTCACTTTATCATGAACATGATCATGGTTTTCGTCACTTTTTCTTTATTTCACATACACATTTACAACATGTCATAGGTTTCATCCGCCACAGAAAAAATAATCACAAATAACACTTTTTATTCTCTTATTAATCGATCACCTAACCTCTAAACTGCACTGAACAAACTGAGCGTAGCAATACATGCAACAAAATATTCATGGTTTTAATTAAGCCATTTCTAAAACTGAAGAGTTTTAATCTTATCTTCAGGAAGCCGTTGTGAATTTAAAACATTCTTGAACAAATCAACTTATTCTTGGACAAGAAAATGCCGTTTTGGAAGTTGAAATAGTTAATTTGAACGCTAGTCAAGTTAAAAATTAAAAAAACACATTTGCTGCCTCGTTAGTTTTCATCCAATGATGGATTACGAATCAGCATAGACATTGCACAACACTAATTTTCTTCAATCCTCAGAAAAATCACAAACTAGGGACGGCATGGTTCGACTGCTCCTTGAATAATTTTAACCGCAAACAAATCACTTTTCGCTTTAAATGGTTTTCACAGAGATAGCAACAATAATGGTAACGGAATTTTTATTTCATAATCTGTAAATTCACACAAAATGTCTCCTGCAACTGCGCTGCTGCTGCTGCTCCATGATTGAAATGTTGCTTTTGACAGCTAAAGTCCTACGGTTTTGGAACATGCAACTACTAGCACAATTGGTTTTAAGATGGTTTTATTTGAGTCACTAAAAGAATGCTTGAAAATCTTATTTAAACTAATAAATAAAACTGTTTTGACAGTCTTGAAAACCTACTAGAAAAGTTTTCAAGATATCTTGAAAGAAAAGCGAGGATAGAACTTGATAGGATAATTCAAAGTTGTTATGAAACTTGGTAACATTTTCCAAAGCTTTAATAAAACTTGTGAAGAGTATTAGGCAAATCGTTTGTTACTTGGGTCGTGGCTTCCGGCGACAATCGGCCTTGTGATTAAGGTTCGTTTTGTCAGGGTTGGACTTGGATGTTTCCTAGAGCTTTAGATTTTCAGTTTTCTTTTTGAAAAATATGCTTTCATAGTCAGTTTTTAAAATAACTGGAATGTTAAATCTTCTAAAGTGTAGAATTTCTCCCTTGAAACGACCCTGATCGAAACACCTTTCCAAGCTTTTCACACAAAAATGGAAAGCGAATCGCTTCCGTTCACGATAATCCTTTCGGTCGTTCTCCTTTCCGGCGAAAAAAAAACTCGATAGGATGCTCCAGTGTCGACCATCCGGTCCACAGCATCACCCTCAAAGCAACTCATTGCTATTCATGGCACAGATTTCCTCTCTTTCCCTCGGTTCCGCGAACCCCTGAATTCCCGATCGTATCGATACGTGGACCGATTCTCCCGTTTCCGTAATTAATTTTCCACTTCCTCTCTTCCGCACTCCCACCTCTCCTTCTTCGTCTTTGTCTTTCCCGGAGATGATCCTTGGCTGACGCGACCGAAATTCTAATCAAGAGCGAGAGCATTTTTTGTTTCTCGCTGTTGCTCACGAGCTTCAAAGAACCTGCCCCGCTTTTTTTATAGTGCGAGAACCTCATAACAAGGATTCGCACCGGAATACCTTGGGATGTCCTGTCCGGGGGAGACCCCCGTTTGTTGTCGTCCGGGTTTATGACCGTAAATGATTCAAATTACTTCACAGTCAAACGTTGGCGACAGGAGCAGCCAGTAGTCGTCGTCAGGGGTCATAATTCACACGCCATCTGTCCGCCCATAAAACGGGGAGCGGGTTTTTGAGCCGAGTTGTGTCCAGGGTTTCCTGGTTGCTCTTCGAAGAGGGCAAGTTTGTAGTGAGGCACTGTGAAAAAGAAGTATTTAGTTTGAAACGCTCGCGAGCTTGCGCTCAGCTCGTCAGAGCTCATCAGAGCTCATCAGTTGCATCACTGCTAAAGAACTGTCAACACTTTGAAGAGCAAAAACACATTTAAAAGCAAGACAAACCTTTCTCAAGCTTTCAAAAAACAAATCTTCTGTTCTTTTATCAAGATGAGCAGCATTACCATAAATGATTAATGACGAGCTCACTAAGTAAACCCCTTGTGAGCTCTTCAGAGCTCATCAGTTGCATCGCTGCTCAAAAACTGATCATCAAAATGACGAGCAGATGTTTGTTAAAGAACAAGACAAACATTTCTCAAGCCCTCAAAAAGATAATTTGCTCTTTCATCAAGATCAGCAACTCCAAAATGGATAATAAATTACGAGCTCTCAAGATAGCTCATTGCGAGCTCGTCAATGCTCCTCATTTGCATCACTGCTCAAATGCTTATCATCACAAATGTTGAACAGATACTGTTTTGAGAGCTTGATAAATCTTTTCTAAAAGGTTAACAACAATATGGTTTGTAGGTGTATCCAACCGTGAGCTCGCCAGAGCTCAGCAGTTGCTCATAACAAGCTCTGCCAAGATTCAACTTAAAATTAGCTCATAATTTTCACTGTGACATCCACGACTGGCGACGACAGTCAATTTGACGATTTTTTGTCTCTACTATTTTATTGGACATTGTTGTTTTGCTGGCCCTTTTTCGGTAGCGTGGGTGTCCACTCCCCAAAATCCGCATTTAGAAGTGCTGGGAGGTGAGTAATCCATTCTCGTCATCAAACCGAAAACAACACACCGAGTGCTGGCAGCTCTTCTGACGCCCCTAAAACTTGTCGAAAGTGTCACGTTTAATTGCCATCATAAACAGGCGCAGCGGAATCGTGAATGGGACAACTGTCATGAGAGATGAGTGGACGTCCAGAATGGCGGTAACGGCGACGTGTGTGAATTTTTGGGTGTTTTGTTTTTCGGATGTTTTTTGCTGGCAGATTTTGACGGTGTAGGGTTGTTTCTGGCATATTGTTTCAATAGACTTGTGTCTTTGTTGGAATTATTGGAGTTGAAGTCGAAGTCGAAGTCGACAACTTCAGCGAATCCAGAATTCAATTCCACAGTCCAGCTTAAAACAAGACCTCAATTCTAACCTCAAACCTTAACGGAAACTACCAACAATCATGTCCCCTCTAAGCACTTGTCCCCTAGGAATTCTGTTTTCTCCACAAATAATAATATTTTCGTGTCATTGCCATTTGACCGCAAGCGGAACGCCCCCAATTCCGACCCTCCCCCTCAGCTCTTCCTCCTTCCCGTCACACTACTTCAGTTGATTTGTTTTGTTTTTGCCAGTCTGTCCGTCCCGAAAGGAAACCTCGCTCCCGCCGGTTGTTGTTCCGTTCGTGTCCCGTTTGATGACAACCGGAGGATACGAATGGCCACGACGTCACCACCGCACACACACACACACGTGTTGTTGTGTTTGTTGCTGTGAGCGGAACAGGATAGAAGCGGGACAATGTCCGCGGCGGTGGATCATAGACCGAAGCGGAAGAATAGGGACCACGGCGTGGAGTCATGGCCGGTTAGTGGCACGGTGAAGCAAGCTGGGGACGTTGGGGTTGGTGAAGACTTTGCAGAAATTTAAAGGTCATTGTATTTGTGTTGCAATAACTCATGAATTGTTGTTTTAAATGGTAAAAAAGAATTAAATTTAAACTTAAAAAAAGTCCTTTCTAATCATCGTTTATCGGAATCGGAAGACACACTGACAGTTTGGGTCATCGTGGTGAAAAATTACCCGCACTGGATATTGGAACACCTGTGTGCGAGTATTTTCAAGTGTATTTTTGTTTAATTCCCATATCACCGCAGCCTGGGAGGCTTCGATGAACTGTAGGCTTCTTGGGATGGCGCCGGTATTGACTAGTAAAATAGGAGTCTTCGAGGGTTTAGCAATGAACGAATGGTTGCCTCCAACTAATCATTTTTTGATTATTTTTTAACTTCAGCTGATCTAACAATAACGAAGTAGCAAATCACTTGGCAATCAACTATTTAAATAACACAAAACTAAGAAAAAAAAAACAAAATAAATAATTATGTTCGTGGAAGTTTAACTTTTCCACGAACATAATTATTTATTTTGTTTTTTCACTGATTCCTTTTGATTCCAAAAAGTTAAACTTTTAATTCTTTTGCAAATGTTATAAAAATAAATTTATAAAAAGTAAATTTATAAAAAAGCCTCTAGAAATCATTATTGGATGAAAGATCGAATTTGGATTCAAAATGTACTAAAGTGATTTTTCAGAATTTTTTTTTCTCATTTTGTATTTTTTATTGGTTTCCATCCTTGTTTATCTCCGACAAAATTAGAAAATTCACTTCATTTTTCTAATCATGACTTGAATTTCAAAAAGGTCAACAAATTAGGTGGACAATTTTAAAAAATAAGAAGACATTTTTTCTGATAATTTAAACCTAAAGTGGCATTTGTTCATGCTAATCTGATAAATTTTGAATACTTTCATTTTTTTTAATAATAGTTTTGCAAAAAACAACTCTTACACCGTACATTAAAGCTAAAAACTTGGCACTTTTGTATGATTTAACATATCAAAAAATTAAAAAAATATTATTTGGTAATATTTGTCAAAATCGAGTTTTAAAAAAGTTCATTTAAAAAAGGGGTTTTTTTTTTCCTAGGACCTATTTATTGCTGAATAATCCTAATCAAAACTTACTTTTTTGTCAAGAACACCAAATCGATCCTTTCTCAATGCCCTCAAATGCCCGCTGTGCCCTCTGACGCTGTGAACAGCTGTTAGGTCATTATAATGAGTACTTTTACCACACAAAAAAAAACGTTGACAGTATCAATGTATTTTAATGTCGTCTTCAAGAATTTCTATCATAAAACATTTTCATCACGAAATTGCATGTAAAGTGGATAGTTTACATCTGAGCAATTCTCTACGAAATCGGTCTTTTTTTAGAATTTTAATTATTGTATTTTTTAATCCGAATGAAACTTTTTTGGTGCCTTCGGTATGCCCAAATAAGCCAACTTGCATCATTAGTTTGTCCATATAATTTTCCTTACAAATTTGGCAGCTCTCCATACAAAAACAAATTTCAAAAATCTGTATCTTTTGAAGGAAATTTTTGATCGATTTGGAATCTTTGGCAAAGTTATAGGTATGGATATGAACTACACTGAAAAAAAAATGAAACACGGTAAAAATTAAATTTTTGGTTATTATTTGTCACTAAAACTTAATTTGCAAAAAAAAACAATATTTTTATTTTTTGATATGAATCGATTTTTATGATGATTTATGAATTTATGATGAGAATCGCTGTTTTAGAGGAAATAACATGCCAACTTTTCAGAAATTTCCAGATTGTGCAAAAAATCTTTGACCGAATTATGAATTTTTGAATCAATACTGATTTTTTCAAAAAAATCAAAACATCGGACTCAAAAATTGTTCAACTTTTTTGTTCGATACTTACTTACTTTACTTTTACTGCTCAGACAACCCCCGGGTCATGAGCTGTCTCCAGATGCGCTGCCACTGAACTCGGTCTTGGGCTGCTACTCTCCAATTCCGACTCGGGACTCCCACACTTCGAAGATCTTCCTCCACTTGGTCTAACCACCTTGCACGTTGCGCCCCCCTCCGCCGCGTTCCAGACGGCTCCGAATTAAACACCAACTTCACCGGATTGATAGTCTGGTTCGGTTGGCGCGCATCCAGCGCGTCCGGCATTCTCGCGACGTGTCCGGCCCACCTGATTCGGCCAGCTTTGGCGACTTTCCGAATGTTTGGCTTGCCGTAGAGTTGCGCCAGCTCGTGGTTCATCCTTCTCCTCCATACCGTGTTCTCACGCACGCCGCCAAAGATCGTCCTAAGCACTCGCCGTTCGAAAACTTCAAGCGCTTGCAGGTCCTCCTCGAGCATCGTCCACGTCTCGTGCCCGTAGAGAACGACCGGTCTTATCAGCGTTTCGTACATGGTGCACTTTGTACGCCGGGAAAGATGACCAGACCGTAGGGTCTTGTGGAGTCCATAGTAGGCACGACTACCGGTGATGATGCGCCTCCGAATTTCTCTGCTGCAGTTGTTGTCCGACGTAACCAACGATCCGAGGTACACAAACTCCTCCACGACCTCGAACTCGTCGCCGTCGATCGTCACGTTCGGTCCTATGCGAGCCCTAAGGGACTCGGTTCCTCCTGCCAGCAGATATTTCGTCTTCGCCACATTCACCTTCAATCCAACCTTCTCTGCTTCCCGCTTCAATTCGGTGTACCGCCTGGCCACCTCCTCGAACGTCCTGCCGACAATGTCCATGTCGTCGGCGTAGCAGATGAACTGGCTGGATCGGTTGATAATCGTGCCCCGCATGTTGAAGCCCGCCCGCCTCATTACACCTTCAAGCCCAATGTTGAAGCAGAGGCCGGAGATACCGTCGCCTTGTCGCAGTCCCTTGCGCGATTCGATCGGGTCGGACATCGCCCCCGAAATCTTCACGCTGCACCGTGCCCCGTCCATCGTTGATTTCACCAGTCTGATCAGCTTCCCGGGAAAGCCGTTCTCGTACATGATCTTCCATAGCTCTTCGCGATCGACCGAGTCGTACGCGGCTTTGAAATCGATGAACAGGTGGTGCGTCGGGATCTGGTACTCGCGACATTTTTGGAGGATTTGGCGTAGCAAAAGATTTGGTCCGTCGTCGATTTCCCTCCACAAAACCGGCTTGGTACGGCCCAACGAAATCCTTTGCTCGCTCCGACAGACGACAGAAGATGATCTGAGACAGCACTTTGTAGGCCGCGTTGAGAATAGTGATGGCTCGATAGTTCTCACATTCCAACTTGTCCCCCTTCTTGTAGATCGGGCATATTACTCCCTCTTTCCACTCCTCCGGTAGCTGTTCTGTGTCCCAGACCTTGACAATCAGCCGGTGTAGACAGGCCGCCAGCTTGTCCGGGCCCATCTTGATGAGTTCAGCACCGATACCATCCTTACCCGCTGCTTTGTTGTTCTTCAGCTTCTTGATGGCATCCTTAACTTCCCTCATCGTGGGTGCTGGCTCGTCCTCGCCGTCCACCATACCGCTGACGTCGTTTCTCCCGTCGCCCTGGTACTCCGCCTCTGGGCCGTTCAGGTGCTCGTCGAAGTGCTGCTTCCACCTTTCGATCACCTCACGCTCGTCCGTCAAGATTCCTCCGTCCTTATCCCGGCACATTTCGGCTCGCGGCATGAAGCCAGTCCGGGATTGACTGAGTTTCTTGTAGAACTTACGCGTTTCGTTGGAGCGATACAGCTGCTCCATATCCTGGAACTCCAACTCTTCCAGGCGGCGCTTCTTGTCCCGAAAGAGATGGGTTTGCTGTCTTCGCAACTGTTTGTACGACTCCTTGTTCCCACGGGTGTTGCGCAGCAGCCACTTGTCCCGCGCTGCTTTCTTCTCGTCCCAAATCGCCTGACATTCCTCGTCAAACCAGCCGTTCCGTCGAACTCGGTCCACGTACCCGATGGCGCTCGATGCCGCTGCGTTGATGGCTGCTTCCATATGGCTCCAGCAGGCCTCCAGAGGGGCTTCGGCAAGCTCACCCTCGTCAGGCAACGCAGCTTCGAGTTCCCGCGCGTACTGGGTAGCGACCTCAGGATCCTTGAGCCGCTCCAGATTATACCGCTGCGGGCGACGGTACCGGATCTTGTTGACCTCAGACAGGCGTTGGCGCAGCTTGGCCACCACCAGGTAGTGGTCCGAGTCGATGTCCGCGCCACGGTAGGTTCTGACGTCGATTATGTCCGAGAAGTGCCGACCATCGATGAGAACATGGTCGATTTGCGTCTCCGTGTCGTTTGGTGATCTCCAGTTGTACTTGTATAGGAGGTGTGCTGGAAGAAGGTACTACGTATGGCCATGTTTCGGGAGGTAGCGAAATCGATGAGTCGTAGGCCGTTCTCGTTCGTCTGCTGGTGAGCGCTGAACCTCCCAATAACCGGTCTAAACTCCTCCTCCTGGCCAACTTGAGCGTTCAAGTCGCCGATGACAATCTTGACATCGTGTTTTGGACACTTCCTGTACTCGCGGTCAAGAAGCTCGTAGAAAGCGTCCTTGTCATCGGCGTCGCTTCCCATGTGCGGGCTGTGCACGTTGATGATGCTCAGGTTGAAGAATCGGCCCTTGATTCTCAACCGGCACATTCTGTCGTTGACTGGCCACCACCCAATCACGCGCTTCGCCATTTCACCCAGCACGATAAAAGCTGTCCCCAGCTCGTGTGTATCGCCGCCGCTCCAATACATAGTATACCCACCGAATTCTCGGTGGTCCTTCCCGTCCAGCACACCTCCTGCAGCGCCACGACTTCGAGACCGCGGACCCGCAATTCATTGTGAAGAATGCGGTCGCTCCCATCGAAGTTGAGAGACCTGCAGTTCCACGTCCCGAGTTTCCAATCCCTGGATCCCCGAAAATCGGGTCGGCGATTGGATCGGCTCGCATTTGGAGCTCTCTGCACTTGAGTTTTACGGCGGGTGCGTGTAGCCATCACCAACCCCCTGTCTCGCCGGAGGACCGTCGTACCAGGACTGTTTAGAGTCCCACCCTGGCACTGGGACTGTTAGTCAGCCGCCCCTAACCTGGGGTACAGACGCTGATTCGAGCCGCTAACCTGGGGAACAGACGCTCGGGGGTTCTAACTCTACCTGCAGTAAGCCGCCCCTAACATGGAGAACAGACGCTTACCTCGACGATGGAGCAGGACACCGGTTTCTTTGAGCCGCCCCTAACCTGGAGAACAGACGCTCAAAGAGGGGGTCAACCTCTTCTTTGGAGCCGCCCCTAACGTGGGGAACAGCCGCTCACAAGTAGAAGGAATCGAACACCAGGTTGTTTTGGGCCGCCCCTAACCTGGGGTACAGCCGCCCAAAAACGGGTGATGGAGGGAGGGGTGGGGGGGGGGCGCACGCACGATTTGGGTTTTTGAATGCACTCTCGTTTGAAATTATTTTTCTTTTTAATTTTCAAAAACTTTTTGTTGTTGTTTTTCCTCGCACTAAATCTTCCACTCCGACCCACTGTGCACTATCGAGAATTTCTTCTGTATACACTCCCAAGCAGCACTACATCCAGCACGTTGACGACGACGACGATACCCGCACACAACACAAACGCCGTGCAAAAGAACGAAGACGACGACGACGACGGTATTGTACTTGCCACGCGGGGACTTTTTTGGTTCTTTGTTATGGCCCGATTTGATCTGCGGGTCGACCAATAAATTTGCAACGATTTTGGCCAATCTCACGATCGTCGCGCACGGTTTTTAGTGGCCACCGATTCACTGCAGGTTCCGGAGTATCTCGACGGAATTTCACGCCGCGATGTACCGGTGTACTACGATTTTCGCGAAAAATTCGACGGACCGATCGGAGCACGACACTTCACCTGCTCGCACGCACACAGGGTTTTTTTTTTGTTCGATATAAAATCTAATTTGCAATCAAAAAGTACTCTAGAGCAACTCTCTGCGCAGTCGGCCAATTTCGACCATTTTTATTTTTTTTTTTTTTTTTTACATAAACTTTGTGGGGCCTTCCCTATGACCAAATAAGCTATTTTGCGTCATTGGTTCACCCATACAAGTCTCCATAAAATTTTGGCTGCTGTCCATACAAAAATGGTATGTAAATATTCAAACAGCTGTAACTTTTGAGTGAATTTTCTGATCAATTTGGTGTCTTCGGCAAAGTTGTAGGTATTGTTGAGGACTTTCGAGAAAAAATAGATACACGGAAAAAAATTTTCGGATTTTTTTATCAACTTTTTTTTCACTTAAACTCAATTTCCCAAAATATGTATTTTTTTTATTTTCGAGATTTTTTGATATGTTTTAGTGAACAAAAATCCGCAACTTTTGAGCCATAGAGAAACATGGTCAAAAAATCTGCCGCCGAGTTATGAATTTTTGAAAAAAACTGTGATTTTTGGAAAAAATGGGAGTTTCATGCAAAAACAAGTTTGACATTATTTTTTAATGCATAATTGAATTTGCAATCGAAAAGTACTGTACAGATTTTTTGATAAAGGGCTCCGTTTTCAAGATATAGCTACCGAAAGTTTGATTTTAGCGAAATATTTGCAGTTTTTCAATTTTTAAAAATAGTGATCATGAGTGACCATTTCTAAAAATATTTTTTTGAGAAGTTCAGAAAATTTGCTATAAAATTGTCTAAGAGACATTGAAGATTGGACCTCGGGTTGCTGAGATAGAGCCGCTTTAAGAAAAAGTTACACGAAAATTGAAGTTTTCTTAATCTCACCAAAATAACCCACCATTTTCTAATTATGATATCTCAGCAACTAATGGCCCAAGAAAAGATCGGAAAATTTCACGAATTTTTCAGGTATTAAAAATGAAAATTGGACCATTATTTGCTGAGATACGGTCAGTAGAAAATGGTGGGTTGTTTTGGTGAGATTAAGAAAACTTCAATTTTCGTGTTTCTTTTTCATAAAGCGGCTCTATCTCAGCAACCCCAGGTCCAACCTTCAATGTCTCATAGACAATTTTATAGAAAATTTTCTGAACTTCTCAAAAAAGAAAGGGTCACTCATGGTCACTATTTTTAAAAATTGAAAAACTGCAAATATTTCGCTAAAATCTAACTTTGGGTGGCTATATCTTGAAAACGGAGCCCTTTATCAAAAAATCTGTACAGTACTTTTCGATTGCAAATTCAATTTTGCATTAAAAAATAATGTCAAACTTGTTTTTGCATGAAACCCCCCTTTTTTTTCCAAAAATCACTATTTTTTTCAAAAAATCATAACTCTGCGGCAAATTTCTCTATGGCTCAAAAGTTGCGGATTTTCATCCCCTAAAACATATCAAAAAATCTTGAAAATCAAAAAATACGTCTTTTGGCAAATTGAGTTTTAGTGAAAAAAGTTGATAAAAATTTGTTTTCCGTGTACCTATTTTTTTCTTAAAAGTCCTCAACAATACGTACAACTCTGCCGAAGACACCAAATTGATCAGAAAATTCACTCAAAAGTTACAGCTGTTTGAATATTTACATACCATTTTTGTATGGACAGCAGCCAAAATTGTATGGAGACTTGTATGGGTGAACCAATGACGCAAAATAGCTTATTTGGTCATAGGGACGGCCCGCACAAAATTTGAGCCAAATTATAAAATACAAATAAAATCCATTTCCTGTTTTAGTAGAGAATTGCTCTCAAGTGAAATTTTCATAAAGTTTACCGTTTTCAAGTTATAGCCATTTTTATGTAACTTTTTGGAAAATAGTCGCAGTTTTCCATTTTTTCAAATTAGTGCACATGTTTGCCCACTTTTGAAAAAAATATTTTTGGAGTAATGGTAAAGTGAAACATTTTACTCGTCTAAGTAATGTTCAAAAATATATAAATGTAATAATTGAAATAAAAAAAAATGCAAAATACAAATACATAACCAAACAAATTTAAACTTATTTGACCCAATTCACCCTTCTGAAAGAGTTTTTAATGCGGCTCAGTCCCGCTCTCACAAAGATCCACAGCAATAGTTCCAGTTTTGTCATGGCACTATTCCCTTCCAGCCAGACCCGCGGCCACCGCCTTCGAGCAACAGCAAGGCTAGCCTTTTTTCGGAAATGACGACGACCCGACGGAGGGTGGTGGAAAAGCTCCGTCCTGGTGCTTTATCTGGCACGGTTCACGTTGACTTGGCTTCTGGTTTTGAGTGATGCTGCGGCAGCAGCAGCGGTGTCAGCATGAATGGTGATGAGAACCATGATGACCGGTTGTTTTTGTGTCCCAGGGCTGACCGACCGACGACCTGGCTGGTTGGTTGGAATGGGTGGGGGATGCTTTATTGCCGGGATGTGTCACGGAATAAGCGAGGAGTTGTGGCTGAGTCAGGTCATCTGAGCTGGACAGCAGGAATGAGGGAAAAGGAAAGCAAATTATAGAATTATCTAATTTTGGGATTTTGCACTAATTTGAACTAATAACCGGCTAGACGTGGTGACGTGGGTTCTTTCACCTTTCTGGTCTGAGTTTTGGGTTTGTCTGGTAGTGATAGGGATGGATTGTGGAATGAAGTGTTAAAGGTATTTCATGGATATTTGATATTGGATTATTACACATCGGAAATTAAATTTATTCAGACTTTTCATGATCATGTTGGCAAAGTACATCAGGCGAAGGTACATCAAATAAGAATGGTTCATCGTGATGATTCAGAAGCTCATAGGTAGCTTGAGCTGAATAACAGTCAACAATGTTCATACAGGTAACCTTCAGAGCATCGTTTTAGGGCATTAATAGTACCTTCGAGTCCAATAATGGTATATAAGCTGATGTGTTCATCAACTATTACCACACAGCAAATTCAGCAACGCACTCAAAATGGCTACCTGCACTAACACTATTATTGATAACCAGCAGAGTTCTCCAACCTTTGCTTTACCAGATCAAAACAAACTGGAACCATTCTGCTCGTTCTGCCTGCTGGAACGTCCGCAGAACGTCGAGTTCTACAAGCACGTCATCGGCGCATCCCAGGAAATGCGCAACTCGCTGCAATATATGCTGGGATACGACTTCAACCTGGCGAACTTTGCCATCTGCAAGCCCTGCTGGAAGGTGATACAGCTCATCCAGGACTTTCGGCTGCGATGCTTCAAGGCGAACGAGGTCGTGCAGCGAATGACGAAGGGGTTGAGCAACGACGTCGACGACGGATGGTTCTCGGCGAAGAATCTGGCGACGATCGAGAGCGTTAGGATGGGCGTTCAGGATCAGATGCGCCACATCGAGAAGATCAACACTACGAAGCGGGTGCTTGTACTGGACGATTCTGCTGACGAAGTTGCAGTAGGGGAGAACAATAATCAAGGTGACGAGGTGGATTCATCCGATGCAAGGAGTGAGAATTCGGAAACACAAGAATCATCGATTGAACAAGAAGTTGCAGCTAACATCGAGATGGACGAAGCTCGCTCGGCTCAGCACGAGTGTTTGCAATGTCACAGGATGTTCAAGTCCAAAAAAGGACTCAACCGTCATGGTCCCTTTTGTGTTCATCACATGGGAATTGCATCTTCCGACTGTTCGCCGAAGCATTTGCAAAGGCATTTAAAAAAGCACGGAGTCATTGCCACCTTCCAGTGTACCCAGAACTGCGACAAACTCTTCTTCAGTGAACCGAGACGAGCACATCACGAGAGGATCTGCGCGGAAAACGCCCGCAACCTTGCCTGCCTGACGTGTGGCAAGTGCTTCAAGACGAGAACTGAGCTGCGAACGCACGAGCGTGCCAGCATTCGGAAAATGCACGAATTTTCCCGTGCAAAGTGTGCGGCAATATGTTCAAGCAGCAGTACGCGGTGACTTTGCACATGTCAAGTCACGCAGCAACGGAACCATATGTGTGCCAGTTATGTCCCATGAAGTACTGGTGTAAGCAGTCCCTTACCAATCATCTTAAGAAAATGCATGCCGATAAGGTTGCAGCGACAGTTGTGAATGAACCTTAATTTGACATATTAGCTTTTTGGTTGTTTACGTTTTGCATGAATAAAGGAATCTTAAAAAATACTAAAAAATTTATTATTTCTATTTCACTTTATATAAGTTTCTTGGGGTTTTTACGAATTACATTTTTTTTCAAAAATACTCAAATTTTAAAAATAAGCAATGTGTATCTTTTCAAAAATACTCATATTTCCAAAATATGCAATATTTGCGGAATTTTGCATGCTTTATACATACATTCAATTTGTGTGTGCTTCATATCATACACAATTTTGCGTCGTTGAATACCCATAAAAAATGGTATTTTCGGAAAAATACGGTATTTTGTGAAAATATTAGCATTTTTCAAAAATACTTTAAAAAATTAAAAAAAAAACATAAATAACATCGTTTGATTCGTATTGAATATTTTGAAAATATGAATATTTTAAAAATAGGGTAATTAGTAAAAAAATAGTATTTTGTGAACAATTTCGAGAACATATTTTACTTTGAATCTTAGATTTTTAAAAATATATTCTTAGTAAAAGCATTGAAAATTTAACAGGCTATGGTTGAATAAATCGATTTCAGAATGATTCAAAAAATGAGTAACCGTTCATTTTCGGTGATAAGATAATCGCCGACAGAATTATTGTTATCGTTATCGAGCCTAGATAGTTTTATTCATTAACAACCTTGATTTAAACCTTGTTTGAAGCAATTCGCATCTCCAAAGCAGGAACTCTGATACAAAATCTATTTTTTTTTCAACATTGAAAAACCAATCTAGCTGAATTTATTTGAATCATGAAAATTAAAAAGGGATTTTCTGATAGACTTTCAGGAGATCTCGAGAACATCTTATTGATTTATGATCTTACATATTTTTGAAAAAAAAAGAAACTTTTTCAAAATTTTCTTGTTTTAAATATTTTAGCTCATAAGGGTAACTCTAGAGTACAAGAAAATTTGAAGAAACATTGTTTATGTAGTTTGAAAGTAAACATTTCATTTAGAATGTTATTGATAAATGTTTTTTTTGAAATTTTGAGATAAATATTCAGTTCATTTTGAAAATTGATTAATCTTTTACAATTTCTTGATTTTTTTCTAGAAATTTTTAAATGTGCCTTTTTTGTTTTGTGACTTTTTTTGCCATTTCATCCCTACGCAAAAAATAACATTTTGCATCATTAGTTTTTATGAAAATCTCCATATAAATTTGAAATCGGCGCACTTCAACCATGAAATATTTTGTCATTTTTTTTGTATGTTAAATGTTTTGCAAAAAAAAGAGCACTTCTTGATCGGGAATAATTACTCATAAAATATCATCTATGTATATAACAATTTGGGTAGACACAGTTAAAAAATCATTATTGTATATTACATCTTTTATTTACGAAAAAATGTGTAATATTAGCTCTGAAAATGTAGAAATATACCACTTTTCTGGTTAAGGTTGAGTTACACATTGAATGCGGTTAATTTAACCTTTCAAATTTTCACATTGTTAACAAATTTAATTTAACGCATTTTTTCTAAAATGTTAACTAGCCTTAATGAAAGAGTTGATTTGGCCAAAATATCAAAATCATGTTTTTGTTTACCTTCCTTTATTGAAACAACGAACGCCACCAAAAAATTCCCCTCTTCCAACGTGGCATAGGCCACGCCCTTCCCCCAAGAGGGTTGCTATCTTTTTCCACACTGCTGCGGTTCCGTTTTAATGAGCACATGAAAACAACAAAAAACATCACAAACACACACACAGACAACACAATACACAAACCGGTGAATGAAAAAAACAAAAGGCGAGCAAACGCTCGAAAAAAAGGTGCTTTAATTATTCGATCTTTGAAAACTGATACCGCGGCCGTGGTGGGATTCGAACCGCGACCTTAAAGTGTGGCAAAAAGAGACGGCGCACATTAAGGTCCAACCCAGCAGCAAGTCAGAGTCAGCTTCTCCGCGGTGTGTTGCGCTTCACCGAAAATAAAACACATTAAAATGTGAATTACTTTAGTCGTTTGTTTTTGAACACATTTACTTAATGAAAGCAACAAACCATTTCCGAGACGAGAGTGAAAGAGAGATGCCTTCTCTCTCTCTCTCTTTCGACTTTTTTAAATGTTTGTTATGTTTGAGTTTTAAAAACTGCAGAAAATGCGTTTTCTGTGTAAATGACAACGTAATAAAAACGCTGGAAATTAGTCACCGGAACCGGGGTGGCAGCAGCAACAAGAAGAAGCGAAAAAAAAACTCTCCCAAAAACTGACACTCCCTCGCGAAGCGACCTCAAACCAGTCGGAAAAACGAAGAAGATTTTCGCCGGAAGCCGGGGGCGCCGCCAGAAAATGGCTGATACTGGAGATTTTCGTGGCTGATAGCAGCTCTTCAAAACTGGGAAGGTTATATTTTTCTGGGGAAATCGCAAGCTGCGGGAAATTCAAATAATAAAAAGAAAAGTGCTGATGTTGGCGTTCCTTTCGGGAAAAGTTTACAAGAGCTGAGAGTTGAGTGATGGGCTACAATCTTGTGATTTGTGAATCATATTTTGTTGCTGCCATGGAGTTTTGGAAAAAAGGAGATAACTCTGATAACAGCAGTGGAAGTAGGAGAAATACGCAAATAGAAGGCATGTGGTAAAAATGCTTTTATGTTGATGTTATGTCTATCAAAAAATGTTTTTTGTGCATCTTTTTCGCAAAATCGACCATTTTAGTTAATTCTCTGTTTTTCGTCAATAGGGGAAATTCTCGTATGTTTGGCAGGTTAAGCACTCGCTCCTAATTCCGTCCATTTTGCTGATTTTCACTATTTAAACAACTAATTTTGTACAATTTTTGATAGAAACTTGCTTGCTCACTTCTTATTGAGCTATTTATCACTCAGTTTCAGTTGAAAACGCTTTTAATCAGCTGTAATCGAATGCCAAAGTGCTGATATGGCAACATTAGAGGTACGCTGGAATTAGATGCTGTTCCCCTAGTTTATTTATCTTTGAGGTTTTCATAATTTTTTTTTTTTTTGCAAAATTGCCTGGGAAACACGACGGTGATAAAATAAAAAAAAATAACAAAAAAAGCAAAAAAAAAGCAATCCACTTTAACGACCCCCGGGTCTTTTGTGGGCTCTTTTGCAAGCTTCTGCTCATTTCTAGGCGTCCGAAGGTTAACCTCTTTAAACCTCTTTTACGCTAATGGACCGACGTTTTACTTCCCCATCCGATAGAAGGCGTGGTCAAGCAAATCTCGTCTCGAAAAATGCCACCGGATCCGTCTGGGATTGAACCCAGGCCATACTGGGGTTTGCAGGCTACCACGATAACCACTAAACCACCGTACCCGGAAATTGGTCAAAATCCATTTCAAAACTAAAAGTGTACAAAAATAATCTTTGGGTGGATTTCAAGTTTCAAAGCATTTCTATTTGTGAATTCATTTGACAATTTCCTATGAAATGCAACCCAAAGAAAAAAAAATGCTACAAAAGTTGCAAAGTAAGGTTGTTGCAAACATTTTTTGAAGATTTTATTCCTTGACTCTGCCCCCCCTAACAGTGTTAAAAAATGCAAAATGCTGTTATTTTACCATCATTAAATGTCAAAATATCTAATCATTGAATCAGATGAAAAAAAAAACTTTTTTTCAGTACTGTACAATTGAATTTCACAAAAATTTAAAATACATATTTAAAAACAAACTTAAACATGTTGAAAATGTTAATAAAAATAAATTGTTTTAAACTGAATGCATTCAAAATTTCGTTAAAGCCTTGAAGTTTTTTGAAAACATAAACATTGAAAAATATTTGCAACGGCCTTTGTATGGTTTTCTTGTTTTATTTTTAATATTTTAATTTTCATTAATCTTGTTTAGTATATTATTGTTTTTAGCAGTATTGAGCCTTTTCTTCCACCGCCAATTTTTACATTTTGCCTTTTTTTCATGTTTTAACAGTCACTTTTTCAATTTTTTGCTTGTCACATTTTCTGATCTAGAATGACACTATTATTTTTTAAATTGTAAAAAAATGCGTAGAGACATAGTCTGGGAATTCCCAAAAAGAAGTCTTTTTACTTAAAACATAGGAAATGTTGAAAACAGCCAAAGTTGACCCATTAAGACATTTTTAAAAACATTGAAATAAAACAAGTCAAACTTCCAACCCTTAAATTTTTCAAAATTTTAAAAGTTCTTCTTTCCAATGCTTTTTCAAAACCGAAAATTGGGTGGAAGATTGATATTTGAGTAGTTTAAGGATTTAGATTCAAAAAACTCTAACTCTATTTTTTTAGATATTTTTTTAAATTTTTTTTTCACATTGGCAGTTTTTTACGATTATTTTTCGTTTTTTTTTAAACTTGATATTCTTACCTTAAATTTTTTTCCGATCAAAATCTATTTTTTAACTCAAGCAAAATTATGTAAATAGTCCAATATGGATTAAAAAAACAAGCAATCAATCCTGCGTACGCCAGTGAGTGTTTCCCTAAATCATGAGAAAGGTAGAATGCTTGTGAATATGGATTTAGTACATTTACATTGTTTTAATTGAATTGATCGCTGCTCAAGTTACAGACTTTCGAAAACTTGCGATGAAAAATCGTTGTGTGCAAATGTGAAGCTGATGTGAATTTAAAAAAATCAGCTGAGTTTTTTTTCGGGAAAAAAGCTTGATTAAATTAACTTGAATATTCGATAGGTATGCGAATAGTTCTGAAAATTGAGAAAATACATTGAAGAGTGCTTTTGATGTAGAAAAGATTATAACCTATTTTAATCATACCTGTGAATTCAAAGTGAGTGTTTCTTTTATTTATAAAAATAAAAACAGTATAGATGAGCAAGTCACCATAAAATTTTGGCAACTGTCCATACAAAAACTATGAATATTCTAAAATTTGTTTTTGTGTTTTTCAATGTGGTTGGAACAATGAAGTTCAAGTGATTTTTATTTTTCAAGCGTTAAGTTTTGAGAAATTGCATGAAGTGGTCTGATCTAAAAGAAACTTTAAAGAATGGGTTTAAATTTTGATTATTTTTATTTATTTACAAAGAAATTCTACATAAAATATTCTATTCTTCCAAAACACTACCCCTAGAGACAATCGAATGCATCTGATGAGCATGTGCTCGAGCTTGCTCCTGGTATCCAAACATCTTGCCACACACTGCGCACGGATAAATCCGCCGATATTCGGTGTGCGCAATCCGTTCGTGAGTTAGCTGGGTGCCCTTCCGCCGGAAGCGTTTACCACACGTCCCACACGCAAAAGAGCTCTCATCCGGGTGGGCTTCCTTGCAGTGGAGGCGCACCATATCCCTGTTGGGAAATACCATGCCACAAACCGTACACGTTCGCGGCCTATCGGCGCAAACTCGCGAATGTTGAGCCCTGGCTTCGCAACTGGTAAAACGCATGTCGCAAAACATTTTACACTTTACCGAATCGCTGGTGGGGTGCTTCAGGAGGTGATCACTCAGGGCAACAAGGGATGGAAGGCGCTCGAAGCAGATGGTGCACTGGTGGGTGGATTCAGTGTTGACTGGTGTAACGACGTTGTCATCAGAAGATTCGATCTTTGTTTCACCAATAGTTATTTCCGATTCGATTGACTCTTCTTCAATCGAAGATTGATGATCTTCGATTTCTTCCGTAGAATCGTCCAACAGCAGCGTCCTCCTCGTAACGTTGATCTTCTCGATGTGGCGCATCTGATCCTGAACGCCCATCCTAACGCTCTCGATCGTCGCCAGGTTCTTCGCCGAGAACCATCCGTCGTCGACGTCGTTGCTCAACCCCTTCGTCATTCGCTGCACGACCTCGTTCGCCTTGAAGCATCGCAGCCGAAAGTCCTGGATGAGCTGGATCACCTTCCAGCAGGGCTTGCAGATGGCAAAGTTCGCCAGGTTGAAGTCGTAGCCCAGCATCGATTGCAGCGAGTTGCGCATCTCCTCCGAGGCTCCGATGACGTGCTTGTAGAACTCGACGTTCTGAGGACGTTCCCGCAGGCAGAACGAGCAGAACGGTTCCGGCTTGGCGGGTTTGTCTTCCGTAATGAATGTCATTGTTATGTTGTTTAGTGTTAGCTGGTAGTTTGGATTCAGTAATAAGACTGTTGACGATCTGCCGAATGACACAGTTTATATACCAACGGTGATCAATGTAGGTACTTTAGTTCGACCTCTTTGGCGTATACCTACAGATCTGAATGTCACTCAAGCCATATGAAATCTACAATATGTCTACCTTCTAGGTACTCTCGATAAAGTGTCATGAGAAATTAAAGTTTACTTTTATCAAAGTTTCAAAGATTAAACTAATTTCAGAACTTAATTTACAACTGAGTTTATGGTTTAGCGCCACTAACCCTTCAAATGCAACTCGCACTAACAAGCACTAACCATTTTAAAACCAAGTTTGAATTTCAATGACTGCTCTAGCCGAAAAAAAAACAAACAAACATTTGACGGGGTAGTTTATCGGCGTTTCAACAGTCACTCAAAACGAGCTGTGGCCAGCATTTGAAATTGTAATTTTCTGTGGTGTTCAGGTTGGAACCTTAATTGGATCGTGTTATTCTGAGGGTGCACCTTGTTACACAGAGAGACACCGAGAGATGATAAATGGACTTAAGTCGATGTAAGGGATTTTGACAGTGTGGTACCAATGTGCCCATGGGGAGAGGTGCGAATTAATTTGACCGCGACCACCATGTGTCAAAACGTGTTAAAACTGAATAAATCAGATTAATTACGTTACCGAAGTAGTATTGTGTTGCGCGTACAAGCACCAGTAAATTATGACTTTTTTCAGGGATAAGTGTATCAATGTGGGGAACGTCAGCTTTTTATTTCAATTCCAGCTGTATTTTTTTTTGTGGAATGAGTGGAGGAAGTAATTATTTCAATGAAAGTATAATTCTCAAATAACATGCACTTCAAGCGGAGATAACGAATCTCGCGAGCCAAAGTGACTTTTCATTGGCTGTACTACTGCAGGATGTCACGCAACGTTGCATTATCAAATTTATTTAAACATTTAAGCAACGTATCCAACTCATTTGTAATCATTCTTTTACTTTTTCTCTTTTCAGGTAAGTTTCAAATGTTGAATCCTTCTACAACTCGTGAGTAAGTTCGTATGCAGAATTGATTATGAAAAAGTATTCTTTTTTATACGTTCCATACCTTAAGAACAAGAGTTCAATCTCAAAACTGAATCAATTTACGACTGCTTTTTATCAAATAACATATGAATTCGAACATTTTCGGCCAACATTTAGACTTGACCTGAATAATGAATAGTTCCGCAAGACAACCCCTCCCCACTACTCCCACCTAATGGGCACATGTCCAATCAAGGCTCTTCGTCCTCCATCGATCATAATTTCATTCAAAGCAACATTGTCCCCACAAACCGCCCGTCCACAATCGCATAGGTCTCTTTCATAACCGCAAATGCAACAACAACGAAAAAACGACCTGTCTCTCCCCCCAACCCACCGCGATGATATGTTTGTTATTTGCTCTCCAGTTTGTTCGTGTCCACATGTCACGGGCGATGGAAATGAATGATTTGGTGACATATTTCCTATTCTCGCCAGGGGCCGAGCTTTGGCTAGGCCCTTCCAGAGAGGTTGACGAATCACAGTGGGAACAATATGGCGATTTAATGTAAAATTTTGGTAATCTTGGTAATTGGTTTAAATTTTTATTTCAAAATTTCAAGAGATTTATAGTTTTTTTTAATAGTTTATAAAAACTAAAATACTTAAAAATATAGCACTGTTCCAAGTAACGCCACGTTCGTGGCCAGAATACCGGAATACCGAGCCTCCCCAAATGAGGATACTGCCCCTTCCCAAGAAAACACGAAGCTGACCACACTCCTCCACACAGAGGCCCCAACACACCGGGTGAGTGAGTGAGTGAGAAAAAGATCCTCCGGGGCAGGCACCCTGAGGGAGGACAAACGGCATCGTATGTGACAGCAAACATAAAAAAAAAAGATCCGGAGACCTGGCCAGTTTTGTTTTGTCCTAGCCCATTCTGCCACAAATTGTCGAGCTTAAGTCCTCGAGGAGCAGCAGAACTGGTGATGTCCGCATCTGTTTGTCTGCAGGCCGGCTCTGACTGTCTTTGGGTATCCTCGGGGAGGACCAAATGGCCATTTGTCCGGGAGCTGGGAAGGACTCGGAGTGACATTTTCATTATTTTTTCGGATAGTTGATTCTTTCGCTGGTAGCTTAGGGTAAACTCAGTAGTGGATGATACACTTTGTTGAAATTGAAATAAAAATCAAATTTCATTCCAAATCAAAATTTCAGAATCTCCTGAACAAAGGGTCGATTCTGTATGACAGACTCGAACATTTATAACTAAAGACTATTTTGATCCGAATATGGATTAAAATTTCAATTTATGTTTTGTCTTTCACTACTACAAAACATTAACCAAAGAAGGGGTTTAAAAATAATGTAAAAAATTTATATTTTCATTTGGAAACAAGTACTTTTGAGAATACATTGTTACTTCTTAAAATTTCTCAATTTCTATGAATGAGGATGATAGTCATAATTGCAGCCATATCCTGATATAAAACGTATTTCACTTACTACTATTCCACAGTTCATCTCCTGATATTTTTTTTTTTCAATTTAAAACTCTTGTGAAATGTTAGACTTAAATTTTAAATTTTGATACATTTTATGATTTATAATAATTTTATGTTAATGAAAATCGGACCACCAGTTTATGAGATATCATCATTAGAATGTTAAATACAATTTGCAAGATAACCCTCATATCTGAGAACGTAACCTTGCTTGAAAACGCCAAAATGATTCGTCCTTTTGTTAAGTTAAATTAGTATTTCCTATTCCTTTTTTCTATTTGGACCAGTACTTCAGCAGGTACATATCCATTTTTAAAGCCACTTAGACAAATTTTTAAAGAAATATTTAAACTGTTGAAAATATACGAAAAAATTCCAAATCTTCGCAAAAATCAAACCTTGGGTCACCAAACTGTGGCCCGCGGGCTGATTTTGAAATATTATCCAGCCCACTTAGAAATCATTATGTTAAATTATTTAAAAAAAACATGATGAACAACTTCTTCAATAAATTGAAAGTTACTAATAAAGATGATTCAATCTAATTTCATTTTTAATATTTATTAAAATATTTAAAAAAAAAACATGTTTTGATCCGCACATGCAGGTAAATAAATAATGAAAATAATTTAATTTTTTATTTCTCATTTTTTGAAATTTATATTCTAAATATGAGTGTGTGTCAAAAAACTAACTTTTATTTAATTTTAAACCACGATGTAAAAAATGCCACTAAAACTAGACAAAATGTACAACAATTCTAAACATCACATTGGATTCTTTGGGCAACCTAAGATCGTTCTGCAAAATTTCAAAATCAAATTTAAATTAATACATCAAATCTGGATCAAATTTGAGCTCCACAGTTAAAAAGTTCTTGAAATGGATTATTTTTGAAATCACGAGAGTATTTTGCTATGAAAAAAAAAACATTAAAACAAAAATCAAATCATCAATACAAAAAATGGTACGAGCTTGATAAGAAATCCAAAGAATAATATTTAATTGATACATTTTATTTAATTTAAATTTGTAACATTGTGTAGGTATGGTCATTGTTGACTAAAAAATAAAAAAAAATCATAGCTTGCTACATAAAAGTGAAAAACTGATTGAAAGAAAAAATCGCAAGTTTAATAATAATTTTTGCTCAAAAAAGCAAATTTAAACGTTTGTTTAATTACATTACATTTTCCCATTTTTTTTTTAATTTTTTATGAAATAAAAGTTGTTTTTTATCTCTCACTGCTGGTACAATAAAAAGAAAAACTGGAATATTAAAACAAATTTGTTCACTTCTCATTTAGGCGTCACAATAAAACATTCATTCTCCGAAATTAAATTTTTTTGTCTTAGAGTTATTTCTTAGGATTATTGTATGTCCAAAAATGTTATATTTTGAAATCTTTTTTTTACATGCTAGTTCCAATCATTGACACCAAATTTCTATCTTAAAAGATTGACCAATCTAAAGATTGAACAAATCTAATGATTGCAATACTTAAAAAATCTTATCCGTCAAGAATTAAAAAAATGAATTAATTGAGAATTTCAAATTTAAAAGTGTCGGAATGATTATTTTTTTCTGCAAATGTAATTTTATTTGTTGGAATTGTTGTGGAATGAATCATGTTTATAATTGATTATAGAAGTATATTTTATGACAATTTTTTTTAAATTCGAAAACGATAAATTACATTGAAGAATCTTATGAATAAGTTTAATGTGGAAATGGAACACTTTTTTTCAAATTCATTAAATTTATTTATTTACTGTGCACTTTATCTTAACTTTTGTAATATACTTTTTGCTCAAATATACGAATTTTCTTCTTAAAATATAGTAACCAATTTGTCTTTTCAGATTCTCTAAAACATGTAAGAAATTTTTTTTCGGAAAAAATGTATTGCGCAATTAATTTTCTTGTATGATAATGTGAAATATAAAATGGTATTTTTTAGAGTGTGCTTTTTTTTCTCGAGCAATTTTGCCGAAGGCACTAAGTTCATCATAAATTTTGAGGGGTGAGGAGGAGAGGGAGTAGGAGGCATGAAAAATAGTTTGAATTGAAAACCAGAATTTTTAAATTCCAATGAAATAATTGCTGTAAAATGCATGACACACCCATACAGTTGATTTGCATCCATTAATTTTCAAAAAATAAGAAGAAAAAAAATGTTGAAAATAACTTATGCTGTACTCTAAAATCCACCAAAATTCAAACGTGTTGTGTTATTAAGGTGACTTTAATCTACAAATGAAAAAAAAAAGGAATTTTGAATAAATCAGAATATTCTCAAAATTATTCCAAACGCAGAGGAATGAATTTTAAATTGTTTTCAGCTATTTGCACTTAAATTTCCATTGAAATTTTAAAGTTTTTTGAAAACAAAAAATGTGATTTTTGTCCCCTGATATTTGAGCGGATTTCGACGCTAAATGGCCTTTTTGGTTATATCGAAGGCCCCCGCAAAGTTTAAGGCAAATAATAATGAAAAAAGATAAAACATAAAAAATTAATTGACTGGGAAAGTTGTCCAAGTACATTTTGCAATAATTTGGTAAAATGTTTGCTACTTTTAGGTCAGTTAAAATCTACATTTTTCAAATAATACCGAAATATTGTAATTTCCGTTCTATCGCTGATATTTTTCTCACAACATTTTATATTTTCGTTTTTGCTAATATTTATGACCGGAATTTTGGTTGCTGAGATATGAGCTTACAAAAAAGAAATTTAAAAAAGGTACTGAATCACCCTTCATTTTTTAATGAAGATGTTGAAAACATAAACAAATTTATAGCCTTAAACAAATTTCAAGCTTGACCAGTTTTTTTCTCAACTGAGTGCATCGCAAAAAGAAGACGAGCGCATCCTCCGACTGACAAAGCCATCTCGTTCTCGGACGTTCCCGGGAATGATTCTCTCCATTTTTCCTCCCAAAAAGTAGAGCGTTGTTGTCGGTGGGCGGGAAATTAAACAATGATAATAACCGCCTCCCACTCCGGCCACAACAATCAAATCTGTTCCATTTGTAAGAGCCACCAACAAAAACCTGCTGACAGTGACATCACTACTATTGATTGGCTTTTCTCCCCCTTGTTTTGGGGGAAAAAGCTCGCCGGAAATTCTTTATTAATTATGAGCACTAATGGCCCGGGCTCTCTCCTTCGGTTAGGTTAGTTGATTGGGTTTACGTCAGCAGGTTGACTGCGATGGTGTTGATTCTGGCTCTGATTGTCAGCGGGCCAGCAAACAACAAATTAAACCTTGCGGTTACACCTAATCCAATCAACGCAAATCGACGCGCAATCGGTTTTCCGGGTGGAGCTTTCTGGTTAATTTGGGGGAAAAGCTTGGCAAATGAGCGAGTGACCACAATGCTGCTGGTATTTATTTGTGGTGGGTTGATATTTAGATGGGAGGATAGCTTTGTGTTAATCGGGTGCCATTTGGAGCTAATGATAGTGGCTTGATTTTTTGAACCCCTTTTGATTAAGTGAGGTAAGCAAAAATATCTAATTTGTCGAAGATTCAAGTGGGTTTGATTCTAGGGTCTTGTTGGTTGAAGATATTTATTGATATTATTGCAGCTTTTGAAAACAAGCAATGTTTATACGAGGCGTGAAATCTTCCATTTGCGCTCCACTGAACCTTGACGTAAACCAACTTCCAGCTGATTAAACCACATTCAACCTAGTGAAATCTCCAGGTAAAGCTAATCGAATCGCTTTAATAGGCTGGACCAAATCTACGGCTTCGTTTTCGATATGCATTGGTGCCAGGACTGGAAGTCATATGGCTTGAGATATCTAAAGAACCAATCAGACAATCTCTTCCCCAGAACATAATCATATTCACGCCACTCGTCGCAAAATGCTTACAACCTCTTCAACTGCGTCACCCGTTCACTAGTTGTTTGCCCCCGAGGGTATGCAGCAGCATGACAGCGTCAGTCCAGAGTGCAGTCATCTTCCAGAAATCATTCCGGTGTAGACAGAACGTCCCTTCGGCTGCAACGTCATTATTGTCGTAGCCCGTTGTTGTTGATGCTGACCCCAGACGTCCCCTCCGTTGACAATCTGCAGGTAGACGTCGTCGATAGTGTTGTTGAACTGATTGAACACCTTTCAGCAGGTACACGTTGACAGTTGAACAAGTGTTGGAACTGCCTGTTGGTTTCAGGTGCGTCTGGAACCGTTCGGGGTGCATCGACGTTCTGCGCAGAAATCTTCCCAATCGAACCCCAAGCGACGGTCCTCGCAAATCCACTAACTCAGCCGAGTCCCACAACGGAACACCAGCCTGGTACATGTCATCATTGGCAATCACTTCTGGAGGATACACATCAGTGCGCCGGAATAATTAAGCGTTACGAGAGTCCCATTAGGAGAGAGTCTCCCCCATGTCGATGACGACAGCATTTACAAACAGGAATTTGCTCAGTCGACGTGGCAGGACGACGATTCGATCATTATCACCATCGTTATCGGTATGGCGAAAGGGGGGGTGGCAAAGGGGACGAGGAGTCCTGAAGTAGTAAGTACACACACACACACTCTATCTCTATGATAGAGATGTTTACTGGAGCGAAAGTAGTTTCAGTCAACCGGGAAATCCGGGGAAGCTTTTGGATCGATGTAGTGAGCCTTGCGTGTGACGTGTAGAGTGGCAGTACTTGAATTTGATGTTCTGTCAAGGAACTAAGCTTTTTTGAGGTTATGAAAATTAGTAACATTGATTTTTTTGTCAGGATGTGCAATTCTCTCTAATCAATTATGTCCCAAAATTCGCATTCAGCCCGTCTCTATTTTTTTCTAATTCAAAACCCCAATATTTGTTCACGCTCATGTCCAAACACGCATTCAGATGTTCACAAGATCAAATCTGCGCCGCATTTCGGGGGAGCGCAACAAACAAAAACAGCCTCGATGACATCGAAGCCGGTTTCGCAGCGGACTCATTCCCGGGACATCATCGGCCAGCATATGTGGAGTCCATATTGCGTCGTCGTCGAGAGGATGATGCATTATTATTCATAAATTTTCTGGGCTCCCCCGCGCGCGAGTTCTGCGAACTCGAGAGCGTTGGATAGCGCCGTTTGGTACCGGACTGTGGGGTGACTTTGGTTAATGTCTATTCTGAACTCTAGACTCAACTTTACATTCAGTTCTGAATGATCCCTCAAATTTGACACTTTTCACAGTTTTTACAATATTCATTCAAGTCTCTACACAACTCTGTACATCAAGCTATCAGTTTAACATTCGCCTGCGCAGACAAATCTCTTTAGCAAAATTGTAACTTAACTTCCTGCACTCAGCTCTCTATAATCAACTGTACACTATGCCGTCTTTTTTGAACTTTTTTCACTCAAATCTCTACACTATCTTTATTCAACTTTCCACTAAACTCTTTTCATACAGATCTCTACACTCACACAACTTCCATTAATTAGATCTCTACACCCAAATCTCTACAACTCCATACTTCATTCTCTTAACACTGGAACGCCCAACGCATGTCCATCTTACACGGACGCCCAAGCCTCCCAAAAAAGTTGGAACGGTAACTTCAACACGCCCGTTCTCGGGCATAACTCAACCAATCGGGACGATTCTTGTTCCCAGTGATTTGAAGAATGTCTAGATGATCCTAAAATTTTGCAGAACTTGATTTGAACAAATCTGTAATTTCTGCGACCGAAAACATCGTTCCAACTTTTTTTAAACGACTGCCTCCGCGGAATTTTCGGCGAACGATGTTTTTGATCGCAAAAATTACAGATTTGATCAAATTAAGTTCTGCAAAGGTCTAGAATCATCTAGACATCCTAACAAATCACTGGAAAGAAGAATCATCTTGATTGGTTGAGTTATGCCCGAGAACCATTGAGTTGAAGTTACCGTTCCAACTTTTTTGGAGCCTTGGGCGTTGGAATGTTAATACATAGAATCGATAGAATTATCGTCGATAATATTATCGTAACGATAACCAATACCGTTATCGTCGGGACGTGTTATGTTGTATGCAAGAGCTACGAACCGCCCTAATTCTCAATACAAACTTTGGAGAAAAACCATTTGACCCAGACAAACTATTTTTGAAAAAATAAAACTGCACATGATTCTGGGGACCCCAAACTTAATGTTTTCCCTCGAGTTGAGCCTGCACAGTCATTTTTGACATTTTTGGAAGGTGAAGTGTAATCTATTGTTATCGTTATCGTTATTTCGCTAATTCTATCGGCGATAATCTTATCGCCGATAACGGACGATAACTCATTTTTAAAATCAGTTTTGAATGGACTTTATTCATCAATATTATGTTAAATTTTCAATGCATTCGTTTGAAGTGTTGGGACATGGCGGATAATCAAACACACTTTTAGGAAACTTGACCAACTGTTTATTTGAGGACGACTTATCACGATCCCGGATCGTGGAGGAAAGAGATCTGGTCTTGATCCTCAAGGCCTTTTATAGCCTTTACAATAGGTTTCTTGAAGTTGGCACTATTGTCTTACCAACGCGTCGACTTATTACTATTGTTGCTATTGAAGCAACGACTACAATACGGATGGATACATATCATCGTTCAAAATATATTTTTTGATAATATAGTAAGTTTCAAAGCATAAATACAATTTTAGCTTAGCTTAGCTTAGTTGACCGTACTCTAGCCGAGCATAAAGCTCGCAATAGCTAGGTTGGCGCCGATAAGGAAAAAAAATGCGTCAGAAATGTGCCGAATGACTCATTTGTCCTTTTGGTCGACTCCACACGATCAACGGGGGAAGTGGGGGAGGGATGTGATGATTGGATACCCTATAGAGATGCCTAAGAACTTAGACGACCTCCAAGATATCCAGATTTGGAAGGGGAAGGGATTGGTGAGATACTTCACCGACAAATGAAGTAGTGATTTCAAAGCATAGATACAATTTTTTTCACAAAATGCCGTATTTTTTAAAGTACTCAATTTTTTAAATTTGCAATATGGGTATCAAACGATTCGAAATTTTGCATGCTTTTTCACTCTGTTAAAGTTTTTTTAAATGAAATACTCAAATTTTCACAAAATACCGTATTTTCTCGAAAATACTCAAATTTGTATAATTCGCAATACGGATATCAAACGATTAAAAAATTTGCATGCATTTTCAGTGTTTTTCAATGAAATACTAAAATTTTCACAAAAAAGCCGTATTTTCTCGAAAATACTAAAAAAAAAATAATTTAATTTTAATATGGGCGATCATATTTTTTGATAATAAGGTAAGTTTCAAAGTAAAAATACTAATAAAAATCACAAAATAATGTTCACTATGGGTGTGGGTATTTTCACTGTTTTTGAGTTTTTCGAATCAAATACAAAAATTTTCACAAAATATCGTATTTTCTCGAAAATACTCAAATTTTTATTATTTGTAATATGGCAATATTGCATGCATTTTCACTGGAATCTATGACATTTCCCCGAAAGCCACATTCCCGAAGAGACATTTCCCCGAATTCCACATCTCCGAAAAGACACTTCCCCGAAATGTCATTTACTCGAAAATCATTTCCCCGAACAAACCATTTCCCCCGAACGGCCACATTCCCGAATGGCGACTTCCCCTAAAAACCATTTTCCCGAATGGCCACTTCCCCTAATTTTCCACATCCCTGAAAATCATTTTCCCGAATGACCATATCTCCGAACGGCCATTTCCCCGAACGCCACTTCCCCGAACCCGGTCAGGCGGGTATGGCCGTTGCCCAGGACCGCGCGCGCGGTCTGTAAGTGCGATGTAAGTGCGACAACTGGCCAGAGGGATTTCAGGTCAGAACGTGTTTGACAAACGTTCAGGCCCGACTACCGCAAAAATTTGTAGTTATTACTCGGGACCTTGGCAACCAAAATCAACCAAACTTCGAGACAATGCACAGAATGGTCAACCAAACAAAACGTGTTGGGCTCTTTTTTTGTTTATTCAAGGCCAAACATTAAAACGCGTTTTTCTCGGAACGTCAAAAAGCGACAAACGACAAGATAACACAACAACGTCGATTTGATACATTGGTCATTTCGCAAAAAATGCATTTAGTTGAAAATCAAAATACAGTTCAGACTCGATTATCCGAAGGCCTTGTCAAAAGTTCACTTCGGATAAGGCCGATGCAAATATTTAAAAAAGTTTTTGTCCCTCGGCCCTGGCCGAGGTCAGGGGGGGGGGGGCAAAAAAATAAAAAAATATAAAAATGTAAATAACAAGCCATAGTCTTCACATTTCAATGAAAAAAGTGTTTTAAAATGCATTTTACAATAGTTCAGTTGTTTTGCAATCATTAGTTTTCAAAAAATCTAAGATCTGACAAAAACAAAAATTGTATCGAAAAAAAAGATTTTGCATCGAGAATTTTCAAAAAATCATAAGATTTTTTAATAAACCCAAACATTCTAAAAATGATTTTAAACGCAGGAGAATGTATTTTAATTTGATTCAGCTGGTTGCACTTGAATTTTCATTGAAATTTTGAAGTTTATTGTAAAAATATTTTTTTTGCCCCCTGATTTTTCGGGCCAATTTTGAAGGGGGGGGGGGGCAAAAACTTTTAAAAATATTTGTACCAGCCTAATCGAATAATAAAAAAAAATAGTCGTCTGTTTTTTGGCTGTCGAGTTCCTAAACTACTTTAAAGTGATTTAGTAATTTAAAATCTAAAATGGCACTGATGAAATATTCAAAAAATGCATTTTGTAATTCAATAATCAACTATTAAGATTTGATTGAAAGGGTTGGTCGCAAAACTCGAATTGGACGTAAAAAAATTTAAAAAAAAATGTTCATAGCCTTCATCCAGCTAAAATTGATAAATACAAATCAGTTCAGTTAAACAACATCTAGAACAAACTGAATCCTGCGCATCGAGTCCTCGCATAAAGCTATCGTTGCTGTTCAATCCTTACCACGTAGATACCGTCTTGGAAAATTGTCCTTTGCTGAAAATCGCCGCTACAGAAGAAAAATATTTTTTTATGGAACGTGGATGATCTCAATATCCCGCACTCTTGAAGCGTCCGCGTGGTTTATGGATGGCCTTCTACGGTTTCAATCTTTAAAAACACGTAGGAGAATTTAATATTAACGTCTTACTTTCATAAAAAATTCCCAAAATAACAATTAAGTTTATATCAAGGTTTTCATTCGGGAAAATTGATTTTTCGGTGAAGTAACCATTCGGGTATATGAAATTCGGGAAAACGACAGTTGACGGTTTCCACGCGAAATCGACCACTCAAAATCCGGACCATCTCCGATCTTAATAAAACTTGCTGGATAGTTTGTCCTAATCAAATCAACAACTCCTGTGCACTCAGTTTAGTAATTCACAATGGCATTTGAGTTTTAGGAATTCTTTTAAGTTTTAATTTATTGGTAATTACATTTAAATTGAAAAAATCATATCTTTCGAAGCAGATGTTCAAAAAATCGATCGAAAGTGTGTTTTAACGAAAATCGTGCGCTCTTTTCAATGAAAATATTTCCAAAAACCGAAACTTTCATTTTCGATCAAAAAACAGCAAAAAATCAATTTTTTTCGAAAATCAGGCTGAATACACCCTTAGATTCAAATTTCGCCATTACCATTCGAAAGAGCGGACAATTTCCCACTTTTCTTCCATAGACACCAAGTTGGAGCGAAAGCGTTTTCGAATGGTTTGTAAATAAAAACCTTTTTTCGTTTTTTTTTAATTTTTTTCCAAAAAACTAAATTACATGTTGGCATGTTGTATGGCAAATTTTGTAACAGATCCCATTTTTAAGCTTAAAATAAAGTTCTGCTTCCGTGTTTTTGAGTTTTTTCTTGACGTACCAGTTTCAAATACATATAAAAGGAACGAAATAATTACTAAAGATAACCAAAAAAGGTGCACTTAAGGTAACATTTCGTCGCCATCGTGCTAACTTGTCGTACGTGCATTTTGGGCCAAATTGAGTTAAGAACGCCATTTTGTGCAGCTCACAATGCCTCACCTTTTGACCTTCACAGATCCCCAAAATTCGATTTCAATCCTGAGATATTCAACAAAAACCGAAAAAACTCCGTGCATTTTTGTCACTTTACATATGAAAGTAGTTTCAATCTTGTCGTGCTATCTTGTCACTCCATGAAAATTGATGTAAGTGCGACAAAAGGCCAAAGGGATTTCAGGCCAGGAAAGTCAGGATGCGTTTGTCGCACGTACAAGCTAGACTACCGTAAACATTTGTAATTATAACTCGGGACTCCAGCAACCAACTTCAACCAAACTTTGGGAAAATGCACAGAATGGTGAGCCAAACAAAACGTGTTTGTTATTGTTTACATTGCGTGCTCTCGTTTTTGAATATTCAAGGTCAAACATTAAAACGCGTTTTTCTCGGAACGTCAAAATGGCGGGTGCGACAAGATAGCACGACGACGTCGATTTCCTGAACCACTTTTATTATGGAAAAATGTTTATCTCACTCGTCAGTGTTGTTAATACCTGCAAAATATTTTTTTTCCTATTTTTTTGGGTCTTAGGGTGATTCCTGTTGCGTCAGGGCGGTCCAAAGATGACAATTTTGAGTATTTTTAATAACCATTGTCAAACGCCGTTTAAACTGAACTCATGCGTATTTTTCCTTGAAAGCCAAATTAGTCACTTTCCATGTACAAACCGGATAACTTAAGTTGGTTTAAACAATGTCAAGTTGTTTTGGTAATATGTGTTTTTTTTGCAAAATCGCAATAATTGTCATTTTAATGCACACCCTGACGTGCCAGGAACCACCCTAATTACCTAACAAAAATTATGTATAAAACTATTTTTGGTAGAGAATCCCGAAGATTTGAAGCCGATCCGAGCACCTTAGAGTTTGACCATGCCGTTTGCCTGGCAAATTGTTGTATATCACTTAGCAGAATTTTGTAAGATGTTCAATAATTTGTCAACGTGTTTTTTTTCCTACAATTAAAATAAAATTAATATCACAAACACTGGATTTTTGATTTGTCATCCTGAGAATAATTTAAGCAATAGTAGAACGAAAAGGGAATAAATATCACAGAATTTTACAAGTTGTAACTTTTCAGAGATTTGATGAAATAGCATGTTTATTCTGCAAATTTATTCTTGATATAATTAGCTTCAAATCTACGCAAATAGTTTTGATAAACACGAATAAATGATGTTTCCAGATGAATTTGGAAAATAAAATAAGAAAAAAACTATTTTGCAGGTATTAACAACACTGACGAGTGAGATAAACATTTTTCCATAATAAAAGTGGTTCAGGAAATGTTACCTTAAGTGCACCTTTTTTGGTTATCTTTAGTAATTATTTCGTTCCTTTTATATGTATTTGAAACTGGTACGTCAAGGAAAAACTCAAAAACACGGAAGCAGAACTTTATTTTAAGCTTAAAAATGGGATCTGTTACAAAATTTGCCATACAACATGTAATTTAGTTTTTTGGAAAAAAATAAAAAAAAAACGAAAAAAGGTTTTTATTTACAAACCATTCGAAAACGCTTTCGCTCCAACTTGATGTCTATTGAAGAAAAGTGGGAAATTGTCCGCTCTTTCGAATGGTAATGGCGAAATTTGAATCTAAGGGTGTATTCAGCCTGATTTTCGAAGAAAATTTGATTTTTTGCTGTTTTTTGATCGAAAATGAAAGTTTCGGCTTTTGGAAATATTTTCATTGAAAAGAGCGCACGATTTTCGTTAAAACACACTTTCGATCGATTTTTTGAACATCTGCTTCGAAAGATATGATTTTTTCAATTTAAATGTAATTACCAATAATTTAAAACTAAAAGAATTCCTAAAATTCAAATGCCATTGTGAATTACTAAACTGAGTGCACAGGAGTTGTTGATTTGAGTAGGACAAACGATCCAGCAAGTTTTATTAAGATCGGAAATGGTCCGGTTCAAAATCGTATTTTTATGGTCGATTTCCCGTGGAAACCGTCAGTTTGGTAATATGGCCATTCAGGTAAATGACATTCGGGGATAAGGAAATTTCGGGAAAATGATTTTCGGGGATGTGGAATTTTCGGGAAAATGATTTTCGGGGAAGTGGCACTTTCGGGGAAATGATTTTCGGGGATGTTGAATTTTCGGGGAAATGATTTTCGGGGATATGGGATTCGGGAAAGTGGGATTCGGGGATAAGGGATAAATCCTTTTCACTGTTGTAGAATTTTTTTTTCAATGAAATACTGAAATTTACATAAAAAACCGTATTTTTTGAACGTATTCAAATTTTCATGATTTGCGATGTGGATATCAAACGAAGCTAAATTTTACCTGCTTTTCTAGAAAACTCTTAAGCAGTTAAATACATGCAAAAATTCGAATCGTTTGTTAATAATATTGCGAATCATAAAAAATAGTATTTTCGAGCAAGTACAGTATTTTGAGAAAATTTTAGTATTTCATTCAAAAATCTCTGAAGCTGTTAAAGAACATGCATGTTTTCGAATCGATTTATACCCATATTGCGAATTATAAAAATTTCAGTATTTTCGAGGAAATACGGTATTTAAAAAAATAGTATTTCATTAAAAAAAAACTCTAAAACAGTTAAAATACATGCAAAATATAAAATGGTTTGATACTCTTTTGGGCAATTTAAAAAAAAAAGTATGTTTGAGAAAATACGGTATTTTATGAAAATTTTAGTATTTTATTCTGTCAAAATACCTATACCCATATTGAACATTATTTTGTGATTTTTTTAGTATTTATGCTTTGAAACTTACCATATTATAAAAAAAATTACTAAGTGGAAGCTTGAAAATTCAACAGAATTTGGTTGGTTTTAGTCAATTTTAGAAATATATTCCGTTACCGTCGATAAAATTATCGTCGATGGAACTATCGGAAGAACGATAACGAAAGATTAAAACTAAGCATTATGTAGTCAAATTGCTACACACTCTACACAAAACTCTACATTCAACATTCTTTTTTAAAATGTCTCCAAAAAAGCTTTAAAAATGTTGTTTTGCAATAAAACTCAGTGTGCCAGCAAATGCAGTAATAAATTGAATGGAGTTATTTGTAGAGTTAAGTAAATTTCAGAGAGAGAGAGTGTAAAAGTGTAGAGTTGAGTGTAGAGTTCCAAAGCAACCCCACACCACAGTGCCTCGCCAATCCTCGTCGTACGCACATGTGTGTTCGGTCCCATTTTGCGGTCTTCGGTTTGCAGTCCTAATCTAATGAAAATTTCAACAACTAATCCCAGTTGTTGGTGTTTTTGGAGCTCCGCTCACATGTTTCTGGCGCATCATCACTCCAAAACTCATCGAAAAGCCCCGCCGCTATCCATCTACTGCTCTGCTACTATTTCGATGAGCTTCCCGGCCCGAACAGCAATGTCATTCCGAAAAAAACCTTAAATTAATTTATTGCCCAATTTTTTGTTTGTTTATTTGCCTTAACTTTACCGACCGCGGACCGTAGGCGCCCTCCCCGTCACCGGGAAGGACACCACGACGAGATGATTCACGATTAAAAACCAACAATCGGCGAGCCCCCCGTCGTGCGAGGGACGTTCGAATTGGAGAGAAAAAAAAAATCCGCGCTCGCCGGCATCTGAAAATATTTTCCATTCTAGTTAATTAAGTCGAAAAATGTCCAAAGCGCGCACTGTGTGGGGACTGTCCCTGGGTAGGGTGAGAGGTCCAACTGTGGAACTTTCCAAAGTTTTGAAAGTCTTTGTGCTTCGATGTTTGTCTTTCGAAAATTTTAGGTATGACTTTTATTAAATAAAATAACCCATTAAACGAAAAATATTTAAAAGTCAATGATTTGTCCCTTGCCCTAACTTTTTGCCTTTCAAAACCACGGTCACACTGCGGCCGCTGCGAGAGCGAGGGGATACCTCTACTAATTGATGAGAAAATATTTCAAATTTTGATGGCTGGCGATGCAAACGCTGGCTGGTGCTGTAGCTGCTGGCGCTTGTTTTTTCCCCACAAAATTTAAAAAGGGTAAATTAGAGGAATTTTTCAACAGTTGATTATCACTGTCCCAAGAGGGGGTTTGAAAATGAGCGCTACCGGATTGTGTAACCGACGGAGAACACATCCTTGAACTGAACTGGCTATTGATATAAAAGAGTTGATTTACCAATATTTTTAAAGGTTTTTTTTTTTAATAAACAGAGCGAACAAACTAAGATTAATTAGAACAGGAAACTGTGAGAAATATTGTATTTATTACAAAGTGTTTTTTTTGTTAAGTCAAATCAATTGTAAGATGTTGTTAACAACCAAAGTTTGAATTGAAAAGCTTTGGAATATCAACAATTTCTTTTTGATTATAAATACTTCAAAAGAATTGAGAACTTAATGAGGTTCATCAAAATTATTACTTTCCTTTTTAATTTTCAAGAAAATTCTAAAGATGTAAAGAGATTTTATGATAATATTATGGAAAATTTTTGTTCATGGATGTTGTTTTGGCAAAAAAAGTAACTTTTGGAATTGGTTGAGTTTCTAAAGGGATTTTTAAAAGCCAACACACTAAAATCTATATTACTGGTTTAAAATAATATTCAAACTTTACAGGAATTGAAACTTAATATGGACCATTTCAGATTGAAATCGTCACTTAAAACCCTGTTCTTGAGTTTTCATTTGTTTTTGTATTTTTTTTAATCTGACTGATTTTTTGGAAGCCTTCCGTATGCGAAAAGAAGCAATTTTGCATAATCTTTTTGTACTTGAGCAATTCTCTACGAAATCGGTCTTTTTTCTTCAATTTTAATTTTTGTATTTTTTAATCCGACTGAAACCTATTTGGTGCCTTTGGTATGCCCAAAGAAGCCATTTTGCATCATTAGTTTGTCCATATAATTTTCCATACGAATTTGGCAGCTGTCCATACAAAAATGATGTATGAAAATTCAAAAATCTGTATCTTTTGAAGGAATTTTTTGATCGATTTGGTGTCTTCGGCAAAGTTGTAGGTATGGATACGGACTACACCGAAAAAAAAAAAAATACACGGTAAAAAAAATTTGGTGATTTTTTTATTTAACTTTTTGTCACTAAAACTTGATTTACAAAAAAACACTATTTTAATTTTTTTTATATTTTCAAATCAAGACTAACATTTCAAAAAGGCCAAACATTCAATATTACGCCCATTTAAAATGTTAGTCTTGATTTAAATTTTTTGAAAATATTTTTTTCGAAAAGACCGGAAAATTTCACGAATGTTTCATGTTTTAACATTGTAAATCGGACCTATAGTTGCTGAGATATCGACATTAGAAAATGGTGGGTTGTTTGGGTGAGACTTAGAAAACATCAATTTTCCTGTTTTTTAACCTTTGCATGGCAATATCTCAGCAACTAAGGGTCTTATCAACAAAGTCCGAAAAAGCAAAATATAGAGAATTTTCTCAGCTTTTCAAAAATATTTTTTTCAAAACTGGGCAAACATGTGCACTAATTTAAAAAAATGAAAAACTGCGACTATTTTCAAAAAAGTCACTTAAATATGGCTTTAACTTGAAAACGGTGCACTTTATCAAAATTTCACCAAAGTACTTTTTTATTGCAAATTTGATTTTACATCGAAAAATGAAGTTGAAAAATTTTTACGACCAAAATTTCGATTTTTTGAAAAAATCAGTATTGATTAAAAAAAATCATAACTCGGTCAATGATTTTTTGCACAACCTGGAAAAGTTGGCACTTTATGTCCTCTTAAACATATCAAAAAATAAAAAAAAATTAAAAATAGTGTTTTTTTGTAAATCAAGTTTTAGTGACAAAAAATTAAATAAAAAAATCACCAATTTTTTTTATCGTGTATTATTTTTTTTCAGTGTAGTCCGTATCCATACCTACAACTTTGCCGAAGACACCAAATCGATCAAAAAATTCCTTCAAAAGATACAGATTTTTGAATTTTCATATACATCATTTTTGTATGGCCAGCTGCCAAATTTGTATGGAAAATTATATGGACAAACTAATGATGCAAAATGGCTTCTTTGGGCATACCGAAGGCACCAAAAAAGTTTCAGTCGGATTAAAAAATACAAAAAAATAATCGAATGACTGAAATCCTAGAGAACTGCTCACTTATAAATTTCCATAGAAATTGGGCAGCCCTCCCAAGAAAAATGGTATGGTGATTTTTTTTAATTTATATCATTTATTCACTTACAATTGATTTTCATAGAAAAAAAATAAACAATATATTAAGTTATGTTCTAGTGGGAAATAATGTCAAATTTCAAGAAATTTCAGGGCCAAAAATCTTTGGCTTAAACAAAAAGTTTAAAAAAATTGATCTTTCAAAAATTCATAATATCAACTCAATAATTTAATGTAAAATCTATGTTGCAATCAACACCAGTTCTAGGCATTTTTTTTAAATGCCGCAGTATTTTTATGTTTAATAGTTTATTTTAATAGTTTAACAGAAAACATTATAAAACTTTTCAAAAAAAAAAATGTTTCAAAATTTCTAAATCAAGCTCAAGCTTTAAAAAAATTGTTAAAAGGTGCTACATTAAAACATTTTTGATTTTTCAATTTTGTAATAATTATTATTGAAGAGTTCAAAAATGTTCACAACATTTTTTTGTTTAGTTTAAAAAAAAAGGACGACTTTTTTTTTAATTTTTCTCTATCACCATTTTGCTAAAAAAAATGCTAAAAAACAAAAATTCCTTGACTACAATTTTCAGAAAAAGATACAATTTTCAGAAAAAGATACAATTTTCAGAAAAGATTGCCCTTAGAATGCAAAAAATATATATTTTTTAAATCCATTTGTAGTGAAAAATATTGATCAGCTATTTTTGAACGAATATAATATTGTGCCGGTGTAGTCTTCATCCAAACCTACAGCTTTGGCGAAGTTGATTTTAAAAATCCTATATATCCTATGAATAGCTGCTAAATTTGTATGGAAAATAATTTGGACAAAATGATTATGATGGATTTTTTGGGCAGATGCATTCCCGGAGCTAAAAAGGCCAGTCCAAAATTAAATATTTTGAACCATTTTAGACATTGAAAACATTATTTTTATCTTTTTACTGCAATATAACTCTCAAAATCATTTAATAAATCTACGTTTCAATGTTGTGAGATAGAAAAATACTTAAATATGATTTTTTTTAATTTAAAGCAGCTTCCAAAATGTGTCCAAATAATCCTACAAATTGAGTCCAAACTACCATACAAGTTTTTTTTAAATAATTCGCCACCCATATTGGTGTCCATATTACGCTCATAAAATGTTGTGGCCGTATACTATATAAAACTTTAGTTATATGTTTATGGGTAATTCTCTACCAACTCACACGAAATCGGGAAAAGTTGCCCCGACCCCTCTTCGATTTGCGTGAAACTTTGTCCTAAGGGGTAACTTTTGTCCCTGATCACGAATCCGAGGTCCGTTTTTTGATTTCTCGTGACGGAGGGGCGGTACGACCCCTTCCATTTTTGAACATGAGAAAAAAGAGGTGTTTTTCAATAATTTGCAGCCTGAAACGGTGATGAGATAGAAATATGGTGTCAAAGGGACTTTTATGTAAAATTAGACGCCCGATTTGATGGCGTTTTCAGAATTCCGAATAAACGTATTTTTCATCAAAAAAAACGCTAAAAAGTTTTAAAAATTCTCCCATTCTCCGTTACTCGACTGTAAAAATTTTTGGAACATGTTATTTTATGGGAAATTTAATGTACTTTTCGAATCTACATTGACCCAGAAGGGTAATTTTTTCATTTAGAACAAAAATATTCATTTTAAAATTTCGTGTTTTTTGTAACTTTGTAGGGTAATTTTTTAGAGTGTAACAATGTTCTACAAAGTTGTAGAGCAGACAATTACAAAAAATTTGATGTATAGACTTAAGGGGTTTGTTTATAAACATCACGAGTTATCGCGATTTTACGAAAAAATGTTTCAGGCTGCAAATTATTGAAGAACACATCTTTTTTCGCATGTTCAAAAATAGAAGGGGTCGTACCGCCCCTCCGTCACAAGATATCAAAAAACGGACCTCGGATTCGTGATCAGGAACAAAAGTTACCCCTTAGGACAAAGTTTCACGCAAATCGAAGAGGGGTCGGGGCAACTATTGTGTGAGTTGGCGGAGAATTACCCTTATATAATTGTCAATTTGAGGATTGAAATTCAACACTCATTTATTTTAACAAGATTTTTTTTTTGAACTTTTTAATTATTTCAATCTTGATTTCAATGCTAAATTATTCAGTGTGATAGAACTGTTATATATTTTTGTTGATTCCACGAAGATGGCAAACACTTCAAGCTTAAAAAATGCAACTAATTTAGGTCATCACCATATCCAGAACCTCAATCATCGCGCAACCGGCTGCGAACACGATTCATTTTCGGCCTCTGAATGCTGATATGCCAATCTAAACTATGATTTATCGCCTTTCTTTATGACTACCAGTGGCGGCATTCACCATGATGACCCTTTTCGGGAGCCGCGAGGCAACAGTTTTTTCAAACATTCCAGCCATCCATCCATCGCATCCAATATTGTCAACTTCAGCTGCTCGCTGCCTGCCTGCTGGGAATGAGATTTTATTTATTAACACATTCCCCGTTTTTCCCCACCAGAGAGTGGAAAAACTGCGGAAAAGCTCGCGGGAAAACCGCGCAGGGGCGTCGAGTGCCGTTTTAAAATTATTACGCTTTGAGATGAGATTTTTTTTGAGTTGCATGAAAAAAACACGAGATAACATAACTGGAATTCTGAAGCGTAAAAACAAACACACACCCACGGCACAGCAGTGAAGAGTGTAACAGAATGTGAAAACATGTGCTTTTCACTGGGTGCACGGCGGAAAAAAACTGCGTCCAAAACTTTTCCCTTCTGCTAACCAGGGTGTGAATCTCGTAAATCATAATCATCGTCACTATAACTCTGATAGTGTGCGGCTTTCGGAGTGGTGAGCATTCCTTAACATGTTCTTTTCGGTTTTTTTATCTGGTTGTCAGTTTTTTTTTCCTTGTTGATATGACAAGTTTATTCAGAGTTGGAACTGGTGGGCGTCAAACACACCCACCATCATAAATGATGATGAATTTCTCCGTCAAAAGTTATCAACAAGTGACGCCTCCGCACACATGAATACAGGCGGCACTTGTGGGATTTAATTCTCTCGAAACGCCCAGATTTCTGAGCTGTTCAGCTCAGGGAAATGTGTTTTAAATTGTTTTTGAAGAGTTTTTGAATTTTCCGCCACATTAACGCGCGCCGACATGACGTTAATGGTAGTAAATTTCCGTTCGGAGCTTGGGATGTAAATTGCTCTAATGAGAAGATTGTGGTGGTGATGACGTTGTTGAACTAGTTTTTTTTATTTTATTTTTGAAGATGGTGAACGGTTTATCCACAAAAAATACTGTTTCAATTTTAGCAGCAAGCAAAAATTCAGTGAAGTGGGCTTGAACAGCTTGAAAAAAAATTATTATCTCAAATTATATAAATGTTTGGCTGTTTCTCAGAAACTAGTAGCCTAATCAACTGTGCTAAAATAATTGTTTATTCAATAATTGGCCTAAAGCAAATTTGTAATGAGTTACAAACAATCATTTCTCTGAATGAAATTGTTAGTAAAATTTCTTTTAAATCCTTGAATCGAAATGTAGGGGAAGGTGGGGCAAGACGACCATATGGGGCAAGAGCAATTCCAGCTCAAATCAGGAATTTTTCTGGTACTTTTGTACCCGACCCTCTCCGATTTCAATGAAAGTTTTAAGACATGTTATCCTAGGCCTATATAAGCCATTTTTGTGTATATGGAGCCAATAGTACTCGAAAATAACATTTGAGAAGGGCGTAAGGTATTTAAATATTTTTGTATTTTGCAATCGTATCAAAAAGTGGTCCAAGACAAACTTGTAGGAAATTGGATGGGCTTTCTGAAAAAAATACACTGAAACAAAAATACACGCCACTTCTATGAGATTTTTTGATTTTTAAGTCTAAAACTTAAATTAAAAGGTGTTGTCACGATTTTTTTTCGTTCAAAATTTTTGAGGAAATAGCCTAAGATGTTACCAAAAGACTGACGAAAAATGCAGGATGGTATGTGTCTCCTAAAAAAATACAAAAATCATTTACTAAAACTGTTTTTTTGAAAAGTGGTCTAAACGTCAACATTTTAAAAAACCCAGAGTGAGAATCGATTCTCCAGACAATTTTACATAAAAGTCTCCATATTGACCATTGTCCTATGTCCAATCCTTGGGAAGATACAGCGGTTTTAAAAATAAAAATGATGAAAAAATGGGTTTTTTGGTGGTTTTTGGCAATTTCTATATGACAGACTTGGTTTTTCAGTCTCGTAAATATTTTTACCGGAAAGCTCGTCCAATTTCCCATAAGTTTGCCTTTGACAGCTTTTTGATTTGACTTGTTTTGATATTTACGTAAGCTAATTTATTATCCAGGTTTCTACCACACTGAAAAAAATATTCTCTTTTCAGTTATTAACAATGTAATTAAGCTCATAACTGTAAGCACTTACATCCAATTGAAATGCTGTCAAAGACAAACTTATGGGCCCTTCTCAAATGTTATTTTTGAGTACTATTGGCTCCATATACACAAAAATGGCTTATATAGGCCTAGGAAAACATGTCTAAAAACTTTCATTGAAATCGGAGAGGGTCGGGTACAAAAGTACCAGAAAAATTCCTGATTTGAGCTGGAATTGCTCGCAAGAGGAACAATCGCTTGTACGGCCGTAATTTTTACAATTTTGATTATTTCCAGTATGAGGAATTGTTGCTAGCAATGCATTCAGCTGATTCTACTACCACATAACCGCCAAAACGACGTAAACGCCACGGGGCATAAGATTTAATGAAGTTTTTTTCAAAACCTTTGTTTTCTTATAATATTTGGAAAGGACAAAATAAGGCTTACGGTTCGTTTTAAGGCTCATTCTATCGAAATGCTATTTTTCCTAGATCAGTAGTGTCCCTACCAATGACTTGCACCTATTGCAAAGTATGATTTATTTTTTGGTTATTTTTGTTGAGAACTTTTAAAAAATCTTGTTCAGGTGGGGCAAGTGTACCATATGGATTTATAGTATGGAAAAAATTACGAATTGCTGCAACAACATATTTTATTGGGAAATAAATACATGAACGTACTTAAAAACTGATAAACAATTGTTTAAAAAAAAATTCCATACAAAATATAGTGATTCTATGAAAATTTACTATTTATCATCTTAGTAATATTTTAGAATGATAGATTAGGATGTTTTAGAATGGTAGATTAGGATGTCAGGAACAACGTTTCCATACAACAATAAAACCCCAAAAATTGTTTTCAACTCGCGCGCTTAGCTTGAACGAAAGAAAGTGTTTTTTTTCGATTTTTTTTAAAGAAGAGTAATTTTTGGTATATAAGCGCTTTTAAAACTTTGGATACAATGTTTACAAAAGGAAAGGCATATATTTTGTAAATGTTTATTTTGCTCGCTCAAAAACTTTTTTTTATAATATTTTTTTTTTTAAATTCATGAGATTTTTTCTTCATGTGACGATAACTAATGACTAAAAATATCATTTTTTTAAAAATATCATCGTTTTCTCAAATTTGAATCAAGCATATTCAGCAATTCCCCACGAAAACAGTATGGAAAAAAACAAAAGTGTTCGGATCGGGCCCTGGCCGAAATAATAAGACTGGTACTTTTTTGTTTGGCTATTAGGGTGACCTACGCCGTGTTAGGGTGGTCTGAAAAATGGCCATTTTCGTCGATTTTCGCAAAAAAAAACACTTTTTTCGAAAAATCATGACTCTTCGCCATTTTAACTGATTTCAATTGTTTTATACGCAAATGAAAGGTGATTAGATGGTTTTTAAAAGAAAAATAGTAAGAAGTTTCAAAAATCTACCCTAACATATGAAAAGGGCGTATGAAACTTTGAAATGCAGTTTTGACGGTGTCTGGACCAAAGAGCCTATGCCTGGAAATATTTTTATCGGATTCCCCGGACATTTTTACATAACATACTAAAAAAGGGAGGAGTTCATCAACAGGATTCCAAGATATGAGATTTTTGAAAATAAAATCCGTGTTTTCGACGCGTCGCGCGCAAAAAACGGAAAATGACGAAATCGGCAAAAAATCAACTTTTTTCACTAAAACTGCGAAAACTTTAAAATTTTAGCGATGACCTTTAGATGTCTGGGTACAAAAAGTTACGTCTTTTAATTACAAAAAAATTCTTACCCAAACATCTGTAGGTCATCGCTGAAATTTTAAAGTTATCGCAGTTTTAGTGAAAAACACGGATTTTATTTTCAAAAAATTATATCTCGGAATCCTGTTAATGAACTCTTTCGATTTTTTAATGTGTTATGTTTCAGGGCATTGGAATATACATTTTCATCAATTGACAAAACAAATTTGAAGACATTTGGATGTATCATTGCCAAGATATAGCTATTTGAAGTTAGAAGTTTAACAAACGGGTGCCACGATATCTCAACACTGCTTTGACCAAACTTGTTTAAAATTTTGGTGAAGGCTCGTTAATCCGATCCCGTGTGCATGACGAAGCCCGATTTTCAAAAAGTTTGTTTGAAAAACGATAAAAATATTTTTATGTTTTTCATATAAGAAATCGCCAGTTTAAGATTTTTGTATTTTTTTAAAACGCAAAATTTCAAAATCGGGCTTTGTCATGCACTCGGGATATGTCTTGAGAGTCGTCACCCCAAATTTCAGCCAATTCGGTCCATCCCATCTCGAGATATCGTGGCACCCGTAAATCAACTCGGTGTTTCGAAAAAAAAAAAACGCTCAGAAAGTTTGACAGTTCGCTTTGCGCATGGCAAAATTTTGAGCTTAAATCGTCTGTAAATATGAAACTTTCAGGAGTGATTGAAAATCATGATTTTGGCGGATTTCATGAATTTTCAGTAATATGAAATTTTGTGATTTTCTACATGTATGTAACCCCTTAAATATAAAATATAGAAAATCAAGCAACTCTCTCAAGAATGAGAACATTTAAAAAAAAATGGCAGCCGTCCATACAAAAAAGCTATTCAAATATACCCAAATCTGTATTTTGAGAGTGAAATTCCTGATCAGCTGAGTGTCTTCGGCAAATTTTTAAGCAATGCTAAGAATTTTTCAGAAAAAAACAGTAACACCTTATAGAAAATTCATTATAATTGGGTAATTCTCTACCAACTCACACGAAATCGGGAAAAGTTGCCCCAACCCCTCTTCGATTTTTGTGAAACTTTGTCCTAAGGGGTAACTTTTGTCCCTGTTCACGAATCCGAAGTCCGTTTCAAAACTTTCTTTCTGTCGTAAAATCGCGATAACTCGTGATGTTTTTAGGCAAACCCCTTATATTCATACAACAATATGTTTGTAGTTGTCTGCTCTACAACTGTGCAGAACATTGTTACACTCTAAAAATAACTCTGCAAAGTTAGAAAAAACACGATATTTTAATATGAACATTTTGTTCGAAATGAAAAATGGCCCTTCTGAGTCGATGTCGATTCGAAAAGTACAAAAAATTTCCCTTGAAATGACATGTTCCAATATTTTATACAATCGAGTAACAGAAAATGGCAGATTTTTTTTAAAACTTTTTAGATGTTTTTTTTTCAATGAAAAATACGTTTTTTCGGAATTCTGAGTACGCCATTAAGTCGGGCGTACAACTTTACATAAAAGCAACTCTGACATCAAATTTCTGTCTCATCACCGTTTCAGTTCAAGCTCAAAAATGGAAGGGGCCGTACTGCCCATCCGTCACTAGATATCAAAATCGGATTCGTGATCAGGGACAAAAGTTACCCCTTAGGACAAAGTTTCGCAGTTGTGCAGTAACCGTTTTTGAAAAATTCGCAATTTATATGTTACAATTACAACATTGAAGGTCATGCGGTTTATGCACGATTCCTAACTTAAACTTAAAATTATGCACCTTCTTGAAGTTAAAGCCCTCAAAAAATGTTATTATGTTTATAACTTGACATTTATTCACGTGTAGAAGTCAAGCCAGTTTGATCATTTTTAAAAATAACTTATATAATTTTTCGTAAAACAAAATCCATAAATTTGCTTCATACACATTGGAGATTGGTTCAACTGTAAGAGAAATTCTTAGTACCATTAAGGTCAGAGGATGAAAGTAAAATTACAAATAAATCGCATTTTTGTCAATTAAGCTTGGTTGTTTAAATTTTATCAAATTTTCTTATTTTCATCTACAAAATGGAGCAAATTCTTAGAATTTTATAAAAATAATACTCAATTTTTTTCTGTCTTTGCTTTTGTATTATTATGTTGCCAATGTCCAACCAAGATCAACAACCACAATGCAACCAAATACCTCGCAATTCTATTCCCTGGAAACGGTAATAATCTTCTTACGATATTTACCACAAACAATCGCCCTGGTTCCCTGGATCGTTGCCGTCCCAAAGCAATCCTGTAATAAGGACGACGCTGACGCCGGGACGGAATCATATTAAATTTTCCCAGAAAATCATCATCCGCAGTAAGTAGAGCGGACAAAATGTTAGCAATGAGCTCGATGCGCAAAATAAAATTCTTCTCAAATTGCGATAGCCGCCCACACTGCTGGCAAAAAAAAAACGTCCAAATGAAGCAAATCAGCATGTTTTATGCTATCATATTTCCTGCTCATCAGAAATCAATCGATAAATGGTTCGGTTTACGTTGGTGGTTGGGGAAACTTTGGTTCCGGAAGAAAAAGGTCCATCTTTCAAGGTTTGAAAGTAGTTCAAGCGGAACGTAAAATTTTTTGGGCGCCATCAATTCCAACTCACTGCACCGTGACTGATGAGCCTCTGTGAGGTTTATTAATTTAATTAAGGTGAAGGAAAGTTTGGTTGCAAAAAAAAAACTATTTAATTTGCTTCATGTTTATTTGAGATATTTTGGCAATAGATGCTTTAAATTTAAATGATGATTACTCAATCTGTTTGAGCTGAGCCAAATTTCACGCCAAATCATCTACATTAATTTAACGTGTACGCCCATAATTGCATACTTTTGGCAAAATGCCACTGTCAGCCCAAGAAAAGACATGAAAAGTGATGATCCGGGAAACGCCCCTCATCCCCCTTCCGTTGTTGCTACCACTGATGTCAGATTGAGCAGATTGGTCAGGTCCTTGCCGTTGTCTCGGATTTATGGTTTTAATATTTATCGCCTCGTAAAACGGGGGCAGTTAACGGCGGAAAACAAACGCCCCACTTTTCCGGAGATGTCGAAATGCCTCTCATGTATGTATTTAACCTTCAAAGTTCAGAATTTGTTTGCTTTTTTCATTTTCTTATTATTTATTTACATATTGTTATTGTTAAAAAAATTATTCTTTACCCAAAAAATAAATAAATATTCAAGTACAATTAATTTCAAGACATTCAAAGGTTAAGTAGGTTGTTCGAACGCATGAAAAAGTGATGTCCCTTATGAAAGTCTAAGGAAGCAACTTGGCACATATATTCGTTATCGATGGAGTCATTGTTGGTCGGGGGAAGGGGAAAAGCATAAAATTGTCGACTTCCCATGAATAAAGTAATGTTTTGAAGACATCGACTCCGTGTGCCTCAAAATGAGCTTTCGCAAGCTGCTGCGGTTTGTCCTTTTTTGATGGGTTTCAGGGCTTTCTTTTATCACTTTATAGACATCATCAGCCCCGAGACGCGGTGTCGCCGCCCCGTAAAAGTGTTTTAATTTGATTTAATTCACGCAAGCGTTTATCTTATCAGCATGCTGGGCGGGGATGTGGAGGAGGAGGGGTTGATTTACATGGGACTAAATAAACTGATAAACATTATTTGGAATGGCTTTAATAATGAAGGTTTGGATGATCTACAATTTAAAAAAGTTAAGAAATATTTGCACTCATTTTCTATAAAAAGTCTATTTGAAGATACATAAAAATCCTTTTAAAAATTCATTTTCGAAAAAAAAAAATCTCTCGCTTAAATGAACTATTGGCGAGTAAAAGCGATTTTACTGAAAAAGTTTGATTTTGTGCAGCTATCTGTCCTATAAATTCAAATCCGAAATTAGTTTCCTACATAAATAAACCGAACTATGCGGGATTAATCCGTTTTCATTGAAATGCACCATGTACTTCCGAGTGCTGGTCAAAATCTAACTCTTTTCAGTAAAATCGCTGTTTCTCGTCAATGGTTCATTTTAGTTTGAAGTCTACATTGATTATTATGTAAAGCTTTCCGTGAAACATGATGGTAATAAAATAAAAAATTAAAGAATTATTCAAAACTGAATTTAAATACTTTAATATTATAAAATAAAAAAATAAAAAATAAAAAAAAATATTTTAATCGAAGTCCTTGGAAAATTTTCTGGTACATGCTACCTGAAGAAATGTTTTGCTTATGATTTATGATTTATGATTTATGATTTATGATTTATGATTTATGATTTATGATTTATGATTTATGATTTATGATTTATGATTTATGATTTATGATTTATGATTTATGATTTATGATTTATGATTTATGATTTATGATTTATGATTTATGATTTATGATTTATGATTTATGATTTATGATTTATGATTTATGATTTTTTTTTTTTTTTTTGGCCCACCACACTCCCCCATACCAAAGAGCTCAATTTGAGCCCCCTGGTTATGGACTCCTTACTGTCAACAGCCCTCTAATATGCAGCACATAAACAAATAAACTAATTTTAACAAGGCTGAGACGTTTACATTTTTATTCAAAGCGCGGTTTACAAAACAAGAAAGGTGTGTGGAGGACGTGACACATTTATTAGCTAATGAATCCCAGTGGAAAATTTCCGATTAAGGGATTCATGCTTAACTACAACATTAACACTACAAACGACATTCAATTACATGGATTACACAAGTTACACTACAGTTATTATTAATGGGTTGATGGCTTCAAATGTTGTCTTAATCTTATTTTGAAAGTTTGTCGACTTAAACATGAACTTATTTCTAACGGTAACTGATTGAATAAAGTTGGACCTAGAAAGGTAAACCGTTTTTGTCCCAAATTTGTAGTCATTAATTCACGTTGTAAATTATTACTATTTCGTAGATTATACGTGTGCGTGGCAGTTGAGAGTTGCAAATTGTGATGAATGTTTCTATTATACAAAACGTCATGAACGAGCAGCAAAACTTGTAGGACGCAAAGTGATTTAACAGGTAGAACATTGTGAGTGGTATCTGCATAAAGCTGAAGAGTCGGAAAGAGGAGTGGTTTATTGAATACAATTTTTAAACATCGATTTTGTAAACGTTGAATTTTTGAAGGTATGAAACACACGCTTGACCCCAGATTGAAACTAAATAGTTAAGGCGTGAATGAATATAAGCATAATAAAATTTTAACAAAGCATGTCTAGGCATAAATTTTCTCACTCTCCACATAACACCACAAAGACATGAAAGTTGTTGTTCAATATGTTTTATGTGTGGCGACCATGACAGGATAGGATCCAGATAAACTCCAAGGTATTTAAATTTGTCAACACATTCAATAGCTTCAGCATTAATATATGGATTTAGGTGGACAGGCAAAGGGTTTCTACAAGAGTGAAAGATCATGTATTTAGTTTTTTGAACATTAAGTGACAGCAGATTTTCATTGAAATAACGTGAAAGTACAAGAAGATCAGATTCAATGTCATTTATAACAGAGTTAACATTGAAACCAGGATAGAAAAGTGCCGTATCATCCGCAAATAACCTTGCAGTACCTTTCAATGGAATATTACCTAAATCATTTATATAAAGTAAAAATAACAATGGACCTAAATTACTTCCTTGGGGAACACCAATTTTAATGGGCAGAGACAAACTGTTTTTATTATCTAGAGTTACAAATTGTTTCCTATTTGACAAATAACTTTTGATGATGTCGTTTGCTATGCCTCTGATTCCATAATGTTCCAACTTTCTCAGTAAAATGGAGTGATTCAAGGTGTCAAAAGCCTTTTTTAAGTCAAGAAAAAGTGAACCAACTATATGTTTTGTTTCGATTTCACCGGAAATAAAGTCAACTAATTCTGTTATGGCTATTAGCGTACTACAACCTTGTCTAAAACCATATTGGAATTGGTATAAAATATTGTGTTGATTTATAAAAGAAAGTAAACGTTTAATAAGCAGTTTTTCTAAGATTTTGTTGAAAACAGAAAGTGTTGATATAGGACGGTAATTATTACAATCGCTTGCATCTCCTGACTTAAATATTGGAATTACTTTGGCAATTTTCAGGCAATCTGGGTATTGTCCCGTCTCTAAAATTCGATTAAAAACAGCACACAAAATTCTTGAAAACGAAACAACGTTGTCTTTTAATACTCTAACTGGAATATTGTCAGGACCGGAACTTTTTTTGTTTTTCATGTCATTTAGTAAAATTAAAATTTCATTTTCAGAAGCAGGCCTAAGAAAAATTGTTTCAGAAACACGTGAAGCATTATGCAAAGTGCTGGGATTGGTAGAAGGTATTTGATTAGCTAAATTTTGACCGATTGTAGCAAAAAAGTTATTAAAAATATTGCAAACATCACTCGTGTTATCAACCAATACACCATTGTGAGTTAACATAATTTTGTTATTATTTTTCGATTGACCAAAGATTGCCTTCAAATTGTATCAAAATTTGGAAGTGTTATTCAGAAGGGAGTCAAAGTACTTTTTTTTATTATGATTTTTAATTTTTTCTACTTTTTTTGAAACATAAGACAGCATTTCTTTGATATGTTGGTCGTTCGGTCGTTGTTTAGCATGTTTTAAATAATTATTTTTTATTTTAATAAATGTCCATAAGTCAAGATCCATCCACGGACAGTGAGAATTTTTAAGTTTGACTTTTTTTGTAATCGTTTTAGTATATTTCTCAAGTAAGACATTGTATGTTGTTAAGATCAAATTCATGGTGTACTCGGGATCACTGAAATCGTTTAAATTATTTATAAAAATCTTAAAATCATGATTAAGTTTCCTACTATCGACGATATTTTTCTTTAGAATAACCTTTTCCTTTCCCGAGCTCAATCTCAAGGTTGAAACAATTTGGACATGATCACTGACGTTGGTATAAACTGTGTCATTGCGTAATCGAGAAGAGTCTTCGACTGAGCAAAGCACGTGGTCTAAAATGTTTAATGTAGCTGGTCGGGTCGGGAAGGTATTCGTGCAAATAAAGTTATATGATTCGAGCAAAGATCTGTATTTTATTACTATATTGTTATTATTATTATTTAATGGGACATTTACATCTCCAAAAACAAAACAGGAATGATTAGAAGAGGTGGATTCAATAATGTTTTCAAGTATGGTTAAAAAGTCATTAATGTTATAGTTCGGAGGTCGATATACTCCATGAAGATCAAATATTTGTCCATTAATTATCAATTCAACAAAAATGTGATGGAAACCGTCAGTGTGGATATTCGAAATAAATCTGTGATTGATATTATCCTTGACATAAATTGCCAGACCACCATTGGAAACATTTCTACACGAAAAACAGCAACTGTAATTAGGAATAGCATACAACGTACAATTTTCGGCTTTAAGCCACGTTTCACCTATTATTAAAACATCGATGTCACATTCACAACAATCTAAAAAGAGCGCAATTTCATCAAATTTAGCAAGACTATTTATCCCCCTTACATTCCATTGCAAAATTTTTATTGTTTTTTCGGCATGTTTATTTCTATAAGAAATGTTAAAATCTATTATGTTATCGTGATAAAATTTTTTTAATGTGTTAGCCATTTATAAATATTTTAAAATCAGAACTTACGAGGAATAAATGATTGAATTTATACATTTTTCTTATGTTTCTTTTGACGCTTGTTATTCTTGTTTGTAATTGACGAAATGGACTGTTCCTCATCGTTGTCATCCTCATCATCATCGTCATTTTCGTAATCCATATCATCATCAACAACATCTTCGGGTACATTATCATTATTTTTACGAGCATTAGATTTTTTTGACAGAAGTTCACGTTTAGTATGAATACTTTTAATTCGATTTAAGTCGTTGCGATTAGTAATTTTTTCAACTGTGGCCCCATCGTTTTGCTTAACCAAGATGACGCCACCTCTGCCTGTCCACACATATTTAATATTCAAAATGGACTGTAAGTCACGCATTTCTTTAAGAAGACCCATCATAAGTGGAGTAAGTTCATCACGAATTGTAATATTGGAATTATTAGGGAAGGTATCATTAATTGAGGAAGGTTGAAGTGGTCCGAATTCTTGTTTTTTCAAAATAACCATGTCTTTGTAAACAGTGTCTTTGAAAGTAACTCTGATAGGAATAGTTGAAGTAGGATTTCTGTTGTTGCTAAAATTTTTTGCATAAAGTCTGGAAGCCGACAAAACTGCGTCAGGCGGTATAACAGCACCGATGCAGTCAAACGTTTGTTTTATCAAATCATTCACATTTTCATTAGGGGATGAAGGCATGCCAAACACAATTGCATTGTTGGAAACTGCATTTTTATTTGTGTTGTCAACATTGGACTCCAGCGCATGAACAACTTCACTCAGAGAACAATGAGAGCGTTTTAAAGACTTCATTTCATGTTTGAGTTGATCATTCTCAGACTTTAAGTCTTTGAAATCTGACGCGATAGCTTCGAATTTCGAGGACAGAAAGTTCTGAGAATGTTCGACTGCGCTAGTGACCGTTTTTAACTCCAGTCGCATGTCTTTCCTAACCTGATGTAACTGATCAGACACTACATTTTCGACAATATTGTTAAGTTGACTGCTAAGCTGGGAACTAATGTCCTTAACTAAAGCAGTATGATCTCGTTGAATGTTCATGACACGCTCGTATAACATACTACATTTGTCTGAGCAGAAAAACTTTAATTTCGCCCGACTTCTTGCGTTTCCTCTCAAGCCACGACATTTGTAATGAGCACAGTTGAAACAATACTGACATGTAGCTAATAAATTGGGATCGGTCTCTTCCTTATGACAATCAAGACAAACAATATCATCGTCCATTTTCAAAAGAAGATTAAAAGCAACACAAAATAAAATAGCAAGTTACAGACAAATAAATAAATAAATATATAAATAAATAAAAATATATGAATGGTGTAAATAAATAATCAAAACAATCAAAATAAAAATTGTAAAAAAATGATTTATGATTTATGATTTATGATTTATGATTTATGATTTATGATTTATGATTTATGATTTATGATTTATGATTTATGATTTATGATTTATGATTTATGATTTATGATTTATGATTTATGATTTATGATTTATGATTTATGATTTATGATTTATGATTTATGATTTATGATTTATGATTTATGATTTATGATTTATGATTTATGATTTATGATTTATGATTTATGATTTATGATTTATGATTTATGATTTATGATTTATGATTTATGATTTATGATTTATGATTTATGATTTATGATTTATGATTTATGATTTATGATTTATGATTTATGATTTATGATTTATGATTTATGATTTATGATTTATGATTTATGATTTATGATTTATGATTTATGATTTATGATTTATGATTTATGATTTATGATTTATGATTTATGATTTATGATTTATGATTTATGATTTATGATTTATGATTTATGATGTTTTGTATGAAAATTAATTAAAACAAAATTATGATAAAAAATTCAAACACTAATGAACACTTTTTTGAAATATGGGGGCTGTTTGTAAGACTCAGAAACTACATTTTTTGAACAATTTTCCTGTTTTTTTTTTCTTTTATCCGCTGTATCTCAGCAACCACAGTCCAATGTTCAATATTCATTTTTTTCAGGTAACTTCTAAATGTTTTTGGAAATAGACACATTTTTTGTTAAATTTCAGAGCGATTGTTTTTAAATATTTTATAATGCAATTGTTTTTTTTAATCATAATTCGGTAGCAAAATGTCGGGCATACTTCTGTTTTGCTCAAAAGTTGAGGGTTTTTTTTTCTCCTAAAAATGTCGACGAATTTAAAAATATTCAAACGATGATGGCAAATTGATGCTTTTTAGAAATACTGAAAAAAATGCGTACCATTTTTATCACGAATTCTAATAAATTGATTCATCCTGAATTCTCTGAGACATTCAAATAGAAACAAAGCTTTTATATGTTGCTAATATTTCATTGTTAAAGGTCAGGTACATTTATTCAGACTGTTAGCTCTTTTCCATCAACATCACAAAACAAAGAAATACACCCACACCCATTCCCTCGGGAGTTCCTTAAAGCACTCGCTTCCCAAGACACTCCACGAAGACGACAAGCTTAATCTTACGAGAAAACGACATTAATAATTCACTTCTCCAACCCACCCGGCGGTGATGCCACGTGGTACCATCCCCTTGCTGATGGTGGTGCCACGTGCGCGCAAAAGCTTAACCGACTGCGATCATATGCGTGAACAACGAACGGCATCCCTCGGTAGGAGTGGGTGGTTTTGGCAGGCAAAAACTTGTCGCGTCGACGTTTTTCCAACTCTTCGGGGGCACCCCACGTCTAGTGACGACGACCCCAAGAGAGGCTCATGAGGCGCTGTTGCTCCAACGAACTCCTCGAGCTCGAGCACTAAAAGGGATGAAAATTTATATTTATGATGTGGAGCGAACAAACTCACTTCACTTTTCCTTGGGAAGAAAGTGGGTGGTTTACCACATATTCTAAGCAGCTTGGGTTGGGGGGAAACCCCACCGCCAATGGCACTGAAGTAGCTGCTGGCGATGGCGCGTCTCTTGCCGACAGAAGAATAGATGCGCTTCCTTTCGGGTGGGAAATGGAGCAAAAATTGATGTGAAAAGCGCCTGATGGAAAACTATTTCTTTCTTGAGTGAGTAGAAGAGTGTGGGTTTGGCAGTGCATATTGCAATAATGCGCGTCGTTCGGTTGATTGAAAATGTGAACAGTGATTGTCACATTGATGGGGGTTTATTGAGGAGACTGTCTGTGGTTGAGAGTCAATCTTGGATGGAATTGAGTAAAAATTAGAATAAGTAGAAAATATTTCAAAATGGCTTGATTTCTGTTTCTTTGCAGCAATATGATTTTGACTAATTTTCCTTCTCTCTATTTTTTCATTACAGGTGAGTTCCTTAGCTGCAAAACTACAATAGATTTCGTTAGAGTAAGTTTTATCAATTAATGTAACTTTTATGAGTAATAACTAGACGTGTTCATTAAGATTAACGTTTACACACCAAATTTTTTGCAATGATTTTCAACAGGTATTGAGAGAATCAATGAATCAATGAACCATTCGAGTTTTTCTAGTAACCTGGAATATTTTTCTGAAATTTAAAGCATTTCAAGTTTGTTGTTAAAAGCATTTTTCAAATATCATGATAAATATTTCAGCAAGTTATTGGTTTTTAGCCCATGATCACCACTACTAAAGATTATGTTGAGGTAATCAAATCTGCCTTTGCTTATTTTTTTTAAATTTAGGAGAATCTGGGATTAAATTAGGTGTAAACATGAACATATTGTACATCAGTCTCTAAACTCAAGCTAAATCCAAATAAATTACTGTCTAAACTATTTCAACATCATTCTTACATAAAAATGAAACTATTTACTTTTCCTGTCTTTCCCGAACGAGGAAACAGCCTACATTTCTCTAACAAAAATAACAGAATTGAATATTAACCCTTTTCCAAACAAATTCTGAAACGTTCTACTTTTCAGCACTGAGATAAATGCTGAAATAGTAGTTTATGCAACAAGTTGCAAAAAGAGGATTTTTTCAGCACGAGTCGTACATTTATCCAACGAGGTTCACCGAGTTGGATAAATACGAAGAGTGCTGAAAAAATCAAGTTTTGCAACGAGTTCCATACAACATTTTTTGCAATTCCAAAAAACACACTCTGAGTGAAATTTTATGTCAAATTTTCATGTATTTTGTCAATAAATCGTTAAAATAAAAAAAAAAGTTGAGAAGTGATACTTTTCAACATTTATTTTGAAAAGTGTTGCTATTCGATTCTGTTATTTTTGGTACAGAAAAGTAGGCTATTTCGTCGTTCAAGAATGACAGGAAAAGTAAGTAGTTTCACGACGGAATTGCAAAAAAATAACTTCAGCACTTGTTAGGAAACGTTGTCCTTATCAATTTTTTATTTTTTTTTATTTAAACGATTCATTGACAATGCATGGATATTTGTCCTAAAATTCTGTTCAAATTGTGTTTCTCGGAATTTCAAAAAATATTGTATGGAACTCGTTGCAAAACCTTTTTTTTTATCACTAGACGTATTAAATGTACAAATCGTGCTGAAAAATCCTCTATTTGCAACTTGTTGCACAAACTACTACACGGAGAAAAAAGAGTTCCCAAAATCGTGAACAAGCGTTCATGAAAATGGGAACCTCAAACAAAGTGTTCAAATCCCATGGTACGATTTTCAAAATCGTACCATGGGATTTGAACACTTTGTTCGAGGTTCCCATTTTCATGAACGCTTGTTCACGATTTTGGGAACTCTTTTTTCTCCGTGTACCTCTACGATAAAAAATGTAAACCTTTTATTTATGATTTATTTCAAATCAAATTAAAATATTATTTAAAGAGCCGAATCATTTTAAGTTTAGTTATCAGAACAGGAAAATATATTAAATTCAGTTGATTAGGCTAGCACTTATTTAAAAAAAATCATATTAAATTTTGAAGTTATTCAAGAAGAAAGACAATTTTTTAACAAGAAAGAATTAAAAAAAATCACAAAGATATTAATTTTTTAAGGGTGATAATTTTCAAAATTATATAAATTGTAAAAAGGTTAAAAAAGCATATTCGAATGTAAAAGAACACGATGATTAGTTTATTTCATTCTTTTTTTTTGGCCACTAAATGGTTGATTTAAGTCAGGAATAAACAAATTATTTAAAATAAATTTTCATGTTTGTCCAATATGAATAAATAAATAACACTTTTTCATTTGAGATTAACATATTAATATATTGAGATATTTCCAATGTTTTGATCAAAAATATTCAAAAAATTTCAAAATGAAACATAAAAATATAATCGGTCTTGATGCCTTCCTCACCTCAATGAGAAAAGGCTACAAAATCACTCGAAACATGAACATCTTTATTCAACCTCGTATACCCACCTTCACGTATACCTATCGACTCAGAATCAAATTCTGAACAAATGTCTGTGCGTGTGTATATCTGTAAGTTCATGCACCGAAAAATATGCACACGATTATCCCCGAACTGGCTCAACTGATTTAGACTGTTTTGGTCTCATTTGATCCGTCTTGGGTTCCCATATAAGACCCTAGTTAATATTATGAACTTAATAAAAGTAAAAAGGGGGTTGTTTTTGTGAGCCATGCTATACATTTTTAGAAAGGTATTGAAAAGACCTTTCCAATGAGCCCAAAACATTGTGGATCTGACATTCCTATCAAATGATAAATTGCACTTATGTGTTATTTTTTCTCTCTGATATTTCAATGAAAATGATGTCCGGGTCCATTTTGCGACCTGTCGTTAGTTAAATTGTTGAACTTTCTTTTAAATGAGCCCAAAATACCGAGGATCTGACAACCGTATCAAAAGTTATTAGCACTTATGTGTTATTTAAACACTTTTTGGAAGGCGGATCTCAGATATTTTGTCAGAAATATTGTCAAAATCTTCCATGCGAACTATCGTCGGATTGTTGTTTTATCAGACCTTGCGATGAGCTTTGAGATTGAAGGTTTTCATAATGTAAGGAAAATTAACATCATCGAAAGATGTATTGTTTTGAACACCTATATTTTATCGAAATTATGGTACGTTGCACAATTGTTTCCACCTGCAAATTCACATCTAGCTCAAATAAAATCGGCGTGCGGCAAGTTTATTTGGAAAGGATACATTTTTAAATTAGATAGAAAACAACTTTATTTAGATTTTTTCAAGGGAGGTCTTAGGCTTGTTGATCCAGAAGCAAAATCTAAGGCATTATTTCTGAAAAACATTTTTTATAATTTAAATGCACATGGAACACAACTGGATGAAAGTTATTTGATAGATTTAGATTCACCGCAGAAACTTACACGTAATGCAAGGGAATGGTTGAATGAAGGGAAGGCAGTTGTTGCCAATCATAATTTAAATACTGTAAAATTGATGTATAATTATTTTGTTTCACTTAATAGTGAATCACCAGCTATTGAAAAGAAATTGAGTTTAAAGTGGACTTTAATTTGGAAAAATTGTAGTGAAAGCTTCCTCGAAATGAAAGATCGGGCAAAAATGTTTGGTTTCGTAAATGATTTATTACCTAACAAAGAAAAATTATTAAGTTACAATATTGGAAATTTGACATCAGCTGTTTGCGAAAAATGTGGTGGAATTGATTCTAATTCACACAGAATAAAAGAGTGCCCAAGAGCAAAAGAAGTGTGGGAATGGAGTAGTCGTATTGTCCAAAATCGATATAAAATGAATGTAGTTGATTTAGAGGATATTCTTCAATTAGATCTCGATGAGAAAAGCGAATCAGAAAAGGCAGCTTTATGGCTTGCAGTAAAAACAATCAGTGAATTTTAAAACTTTCTTCAAAATGTGTGTTAAATAAGTTGAAATGCAAAGATCTCGTTACTATTCGGGTGCAAGACATTACAGTGGAAGTGAATTGGAAGCTATTTTCATGGAACATGAAAAATTCGATTCCACGACAAGGGAACAAGAAAACCAAGACAACAATCGCGAAGCGGCCATCAATTCAAGCGTTCCTGTGAGTCCAGTTTCTGCCACATAATATCCAGGACGGCGTCGGGGATGTATTTGATGGCTGATCCTTGCCGACACCAGCGTCAATCAAGAATTACTGAAGAAGGTGTGGGTCGTCGTGGCGTCCTGCCACTCCAAAGTCGTGTGTTGCTTGCTGTATATCGTGTGGTACCATTACTGTCGAAAGTTCTGCTGATCAAGCCGATTCAAGACAGGAACTCAAGAAAAGTGAAGATTCGAGTGGAACGTGGCGAGATGATTGGAGTTGTTCTTGAAGATTTCGTGGTTTTTGGTGAGAGCTTTCCATTATTATTTTCAAATAATTCTTTCATCTATTCTAACATTCATACATTTCAATGAAGACAACTACGCCACTTTACTATATACGCGGTAGGGTGTTCCCTTGGTCGTTCGCTGTGAGTTGTGGATTGCCTGCTTCTCTAATGAAGGTTCGACTGAGGGGACATGCTTATTAATTTCTCGTCGCTCCATACCCTCAGTGACGTGATGGGAGCAAAGGCGTCTATGCGAAGTGTCCCTACACCCGCTACAAATTTTCGGCGCTTGGGGAGGGAAAAGGGAAACCATTTTGATATATGCGCCGGTATTTGTAGCACTAAAATTCGTGCAAAAAAACTTATGCACGTGGGTGTACAGATTACGGAGTAAAAGATGATCGAATTGTTCACCTAGCGCTCACATGTGTTCCAGGACCAAGTTGCCTGCGGGTATGGGGATCATACATACATACATACATACATACTTTATGGCTTGCAGTAAAAACAATCAGTTACAATTTGACAGTATCAGAACCGTCATTATTTGTTTTGAAAAAGGAAATAAGAGAGCATAGATGGAATGAGCGAAAAAACATAAGGATTTTTTTTGAAATAGTTTGAACATTTGTTAAGAGCAGGTTATGACACGAACGAAAAAGCAATATGTGATAAAGTTCATTTATTACACGGATACACGGAAAAAATGGTCATTTTTAATTTTTTTTTTCACTAAAGTTCAATTTCCCTAAACCCGATTGTTTAATTTTTGAAAAAAAAAATTGTTGTGTTTTAGGGGAAAAGTCCCCGCAGCTTTACAACTAATGGTCCGATTTTCAATGCTGAAATATTAAACATTCGGGAAATTTTTTGATCATTTCGAAAACAATAGTTTGATTTTTTTCATCAAGACTAACATTTCCAAAGTGCGTAATATTGAATAATGAATTGAAACTCAAATAAACAATCCAAAAATGCAAAGTGTCTTCTTTGGTCATAGGAAAGCCCTTCAAAAAGTTTCAGCCAAATTAAAAAAAAAAACATAAATTTTCAATCATTCTAGAATTGTGCTGATATTGAAAATTATTGAGTATGTTTTAGATTGTCCAAGTTCGATGTCTAGTTTTGCAAAAAGTTATTTTGGGGAGAAATTCAAATTTTATTTTTTGTCGAAGCTTTTTTTGTAATGTATGTTTATGTCACGCATTTAATGATGTTATTGCCATCAAATTTTAAAATTATTTTAAATAAATTAATTTATGATTTTTGAACTTTAACTCACCATAACAACGAAAGTGAAAAGAGTGGAGGGACAAAATCTTCAAAATGTTGAAACTTTTAATGGCTCTAGTTTAGTATAGAGAAATAAATATTTACCGTCAGTGGCGGTGACATTGGGTCTGGGGGGTGAGATTGGGTCAAAGTATTTTTTTTACGGATTTTACCATTTCTCAGGTACTTCTCAATGAAACTTTATTCTGTTAAAAGGGTTGTGCAAGGGACACTTTAAGATGACTTTGCTGAAAAAATCTCGTTCCTAGAATAAATCCTGTCATTTTGGCAGCTGTCTAAAGTTGAGGTACGTTTTTGACCAAAAATGACCTCTCGAAAAATTGCAATTGCCGTTTAAGGTAGAGTCCATCAAATTACACCATATTTTAGCAAAATGTTAGTAAACTATCTAAGAACAATTCTACGATTAAAGATTTTCGATGTTATTTAAATTGTTTTTGTTATTAAGAAATTACGAGAGGTGTAACGATTACGGCATATTTAAAAGATACTACTATTTTTACCAAGGGACCATCCATAAACCACGTGGACACTGTTTTGGAAGTCTCAAACCCTCCCCCTCCCAATCGTGAACAATTGTCCATACAAAGAAATCTTTTTTTATGGAGTGTTGACTATCTCTAAAATCCCCCAATTTTCCACGTGGTTTATGGTTAGCCCATAATAGAAAAAAAACTACCTTTCATGTCGCAAATCTCTAGTCAAAAAAGCTCGCATCCTTCAAAGGAAATGCAAACCGCCAAATAAAGGCTCCATTACAGCGCGCAAGAGAAAAACTGCACAATTCAACGTTTGGTCATTTCACCGGAGAGACAAAAAAAAAGCATACTTCTCTGCACTGTAACTACAAAAATGTCTACCATTAAGGCGCAGTTTTTCCTAGTCGTTTGTTTTGTTTAGTTGGACCATTTTTTTTTCTTCCCCAACCTCCCTCTCTCACGGCTCCCAAGTTGGTCAGTCAACACAATGTTCTACATACCGACTATAAACTAACATTCATGGCCGTTCGCAGTGTTGCCAAGCATTTGAAGAGGGGGCTGGGGCACCCAGGATTGTCCACGATGAAAGCGCAAACAATACAGAGCGAGAGTCCACTTTGGGGGAAAAACTGACCAGCGCTGGTGGAAAGCTTCGGGCAGGTCACGGAAAAAGTTTTGCTCTCTGTGCTGTGTTGCGGTTTTGGTTGGGATATATTTTTGCCCACATGTTTGGACCAGTTTTAATTATAAAGTTTTGAATATTTTACAAGCTGAGCTGTTTTTTTTGGGTGTGCTATTTTTGTGTTTTTCCACTCTGCAAACAGTTACAAGCCGGGGATTTTCCGTGTACCAATCCGTTATTTATGCATATTTGTAAGTCAGCAAAAAAAAAAAAAATAAAGCTCGCAAACTGTCACAAGCTTTCTCTCTCGCGCTATGTTTGCAGTCCCATGTCCTGTGGGGAGTCCTTCAACGGGTGGGTGGACCAAGCGCAACAAGGCCCATCGTAACTCTCTGTCCAGTTTGTAACATCGTATTGATTTGGATGGGAATTTTTTTTGCTGTGAACAACCTGAAACAAAACAACTCAGCAAAAACTCAGCAAACTCAGCCTAACGAGGCTCGATCGATCGATTTTGGCCCGTTTTTGTGTGACGCAAAATTTCGAGAGTCCCCACAGTGTTTCCACTGAACAAAGGTGCACCACGTGGAACGTGGTTTGGGGAAAAAGAGCTTTTTTTCTCGATTTTAGGAGAGCAAAAATAAAACCAATGGCGATCGTTCTGGCGTGCAGATACGGGACCAAACTGTGACGTTCGGTAAATGGATTTTTGATTGAAGTTGTTAACTTTTATTGTACACAAATCGAGCTCGTACGCTGCGGGGGGATGTGCTGCGGTTGACGGTCCCCAAGTTACAGTAAAACAAGTAGTTTGTAAAGTGTTTTTAGTGCAGTTTTGTTTCGGGGAACTACCTCGTTCCAAAAGGGGAGCCAGGTGGGGGGAGTTGATAAGTGCATTTGGCTTGATTGTCGAGTGACTTTGGAGATGCAAATTTGAAAGTTGCGTCCTTCCTTTGGAGTAGGGGAATTTCAGAGTAGGTTTTTTTTCTGAGTGATGCGAATTCTGAGAGCAATTGAAGCAAATTTGATTACAAGGGGCTTAGGTGACTGCGTAAAAAAGTTACGACTTAATTTGTTTGCTCAAATCCAACTCCAGAAGGTGTTTTTCTTCTTAGCAAACCCATACTAATTTTTAAAATGCATAGAGTAGAGTCATGGCTTAAAGTAATGAAAAGCGAACGCAACAATTCACCTTTAAAAGACCAACGGCCAAAGTAATCAAGAAAAGTGAAAACCATTAAAAAGAGCACATCATCATCATATTTCACCGGTTGCGGTTTACTTGCCCTGCAAGGCATGCTCTCTCGCATCACAAAATAGGCGCCCACTCTTAGTACGGCATGGTACGTACGGTCTTCACGGTCACAGGACCCTGACTTGTGTGGGCCACGTGTGCCAGCCAGCCAGCCGTGTATGGTCGTCGCGTTCCTTTTCACACCTTTTGGGGAGGCCGGAATTCCTTCAAAACACGCGCGCACACTCTTCTGGGCCATGGGACGGATGTGTTGTGTTTTCCTCTTGAGTTTCAGGAGCATGACGGTACCGGTGATGAGGATGATGATGAAGGTTAGGTTTATGGTTCAGGACTAGGAGCACAATTTATTTTTGTAGCGTTGCTGACGGTACAGTTGATGTTGGGAATCAAATGTTATATTGAAGGATTTTTTTTTAAATTTTAATCACAATAGAATTTATTATACCTTTCTTTATATCTTCGCATGTAGAGAAGCGTTCAAATTGCAAAAAAAAAAAACAGAAGAATGAAAGGGGTCGTACCGCTCCTCCGTCACGAGATATCGAAAAATGATTCTCGAAGTCATAATAAGAGTCTGAATGACCTCTCAGATCAAAGTTTCACGGAAATCGAAGAGGGGTTCGGGGCAACTGCCGTGTGAGTTGACGGAGAATGAACCCTTTACGTTTTTCCCAAGTCTTAAATTGTGTATTTTTGCAGGGGGTAGCGAAGAAGCCGCCATCTTGGAAGTTCAGAAAATAAACACTCAGAATCAGTATTATTCATATTATTTTGGTAACGAAGTGTGTTATCCTGGTTAAACTCAAAAGTCCCATGCAAATGTGTAAAACCAAACTGAAAACTGAAAACCAAACTGTTTGATCGACCAAAAGAAAAGCAAAAAAAGGTAAACAGAAAAATCACTTTTTTCGATATGAATTTTCAGCCAATATTGGGATGGAATCTCCCAGGATATGATAGAATTTGCCATCAGCAACACAATTCACGTGTTTTTTCAGGTATTTATCGTTTGAATTGCGGGAAAATTGAAAATCAGAAACCCAAACAATGGTTTGTTATGGGCTACCATTTGACAGCTAGTGCTTTTGTTGTGGGCTCTCATTTGACAACCGTGCTAATGTCGACTGTTGTCAGTTTGCTTTGGTCGGAATAGGGTTGCCATCCTCCCGATTTTTTGTCACGGTATTAATTAAAGAACAACAATTACATTTACATTGATTTTTCTCCAAACTTTCCAAAACCCTGCTCCGCGATGCTGAGCAATTCTCTACGAAATCGTTCATTTTTTTTTTTGATTTTTAATTTTTGTTTTTTTTTTTTTAATCCAGTTGAAACTTTTGTGGTGCTTTCGGTGTGCCCAAAGAAGCCATTTTGCATCATTAGTTAATCCAAATAATTTTCCTTACTGATTTTGCAGCTGTCCATACAAAAATGATGCATGAAAATTCAAATTTTGGTGATTTTTATTCAACTTTTGTCACTAAAACTTGATTTGCAAAAAAACAATATTTTATTTTTTTATATGTTTCAGGTGGACATCAAATGCCAACTTTCCAGGTTGTGCAATAAATATTTCACCGAGATTTAATTTTTTAATCAATACTGAATTTTAAAAAAAATCGAATTATTGGTCGCAAAAAAAAAATTTTGTATCATTTTTTGGAGTTCTTATCTAAACCTAGAACTTTGCCGAAGACACCAAATCGATCAAAAAATTCCTTCAAAAGATACAGATTTTTGAATTTTCATACATCATTTTTGTATGGACAGCTGCCAAATTTGGAAGGAAATTTATATGGACAAACTAACGATGAAAAATTGCTTCTTTGGGCATACCGAAGGCACCAAAAGAGTTTCAGTCGGATTAAAAATACAAAAAAAAAAAATCGAATGACTAAAATTTAGAGAACTGCTCAGCTGTTTTCTTCTAATACACCGTGTAATTCACGTTTATATCCCTCTCTTCACTAACTCTCTCACTCAACTCAGTCTCATCGCGTAATTGTGAAATTCCTCTGCCTCAACACACGAAACTGCAGCGCACCGTCGCGTAATTGAATTTAAATATTAAATTACACATTCTCAATTTCGCTTGCTCGTACGCTCGGATACCCATTCGCGTTCTTCGTTCAGTGGAGAGATTCTAGTCTGAAATGTTCTCCTCTGCCAACAAAAACCTCCAGACAACGAACTGCAAAATCCTCAATTTCGCCGGCGGATTAAAGTTTCATCAAACAACGAGCCCCGCCAAGCGAACATCTTCGTGCCTCCGTTCGGATGATTGAAAATTACGCTTGAGTTTCATTATTAAAATCAAAATTATTGCCGGAAAAGCCCCTCTCCATCAACTTTCGCTGAAGGAGGCTTCCGTGGAGTACTTTCACCCGGAAAGTGCATCACGGGGTGCGAGAGAGGCAAAGGGATAAATTTAAAAAATAAATTTCATTTTACAAAATTTATCGCACCATCAAAAAAAAAAAAAAAAAAAACTCAGAATGCCATCAAACATTCCTACGCCCTTTTCAAAACCCCATCTCGATCCTCGTACACCCATTGTTTGCTCTCATCGCATCCCTCTTTCGAAGGGTCGCTCGGGTTTTACGAGCCGAGTCCTGGCCATCGACGTGGAGAGCAGAACACATACGCGAAGGAAGTGTGTGTGTGTGTGCTTAAAGTGGATTACTACAAGCGGAGCGCTGCGAGAGTAACGGAACTTTTTGGACGAGGTTTTCCTGAAGTAAACGCATCGACGTCGAACGGAAGACACGTAGAGGGGATTAAAGTTCAAGAACCGACGGCGGCGTTTGGCCGATGTTGGGACGGATGGATAGTGGGAAAGTGTGCGATTTTTTGTATGTTTTACACCCAAAACTTGCCGCGCTAGTCCGAGAGAATGATGGTCTCGAGTCGAGAGAATAGTGGTACCATTCACGGACGCAGAGAACACAGCTCGAGATGGGCGATAGAACTATTCTCTCGAGGTTCATTTGCAAAAAAAGTTCATCCGTCAAACAAAAAACCAAAAGTGTCGACAACGGGAATCGAACCAGAGACCTTTGACAAACCAATCCAATGACTTAGCTGCCTCGGCCACCACAGCTTGGTGACCAAGGAGAAGTCAGAAGTCGATGTATGACACTTGTTGGAGATTTATTGATTCAACTAACGAATGAACTCATTTGTTATGATGGTGTGAGTTGGTACCATTATTTTATCGATTTTGGCACTGAATAAATTTTGAGAGAACGATTATCTCGACTCTGAATTTTGGGTGTAATGATTTAAAATTAAAGGATTTTAATACTTTGCATGCTTTTTTTAATTTTTTATGCATCGGAGCAAAACTGTGGAATCCGGAATTAAATCTTTATATTTATAATATCTATAAAACCATAAAATGCACCATTTTCAGTTACAGCACTTTGTTTGTAAATTCTAGGTAAAACAAAATTCATTTTTTTTTCAAAAAGTTCATGTAGCTGAACCAATTCTTTATAATTAACATTTCAGACTTTGACAATCAGACCAATACTTACTGAGAAAAGCAATGAACAAATTAAAAATAGAAAAAAAATCAAATTGCTAGACGTTTTCCAACTGAGGCAAAATGTTTGTCCGATTGTTGATTTGTTGAAAAATGAAATCTTTGTAAAATTTTCCATTCCTTCAAATGAAAATACTTCCAAAATTTCTTAAATGACCATAATTTATAAAAAATTCTGAGTTCCCACAATTTTTTGAAAAATAAATCTAGTCAATTTATAACTGAAATTTGGAAATATTTCGAAGCACTTTCAAAGTAATATTACCATCCAATAAAACCAAGAAATTTAAGAAAATAATTGAAAGATTGATTCTGATGATTTTCTTAGTAAACTGGTGAGGCAAAAAGAGGTAAATTGAGAAACCAAATATTTATTTAAAGAATCAAACAAATGTGTAAGAAGTTCATTTTTTATCAGCAAAATGGCTGATTTTTTTCCTGATGGAAAAAAATTGCAACTTTCGATGATTTTCTCAAAAAAAGCACATTTTACCAAAATAAACAGCGGTTTGTTCAATTAGAGTTCTCCGGTTTGTTGATAGAACTCTACGAAATCGGTATTTTTTCTTCAATTTTAATTTTTGTATTTTTTAATCCGGCTGAAACGTTTTTGGTGCCTTCGGTATGCCCAAAGAAGCCATTTTGCATCATAAGCTTATCCATATAATTTTTCATACAAATTTGACAGCTGTCCATACAAAAATGATGTATGAAAATTCAAAAATCTGTATCTTTTGAAGGAATTTTCTGATCGATTTGGTGTCTTGGGCAAAGTTGTAGGATTTTTTATTTAACTTTTTGTCACTAAAACTTGATTTGCAAAGAAACACTATTTTAATTTTTTTTTATTTTCTGATATGTTGAAGGCCAACATTTCAGAAATTTCCAGGTTGTGCAAAAAATCTTTGACTGAGTTATACATTTTTGAATCAATATTGTTTTTTTTTCAAAAATTTGAAATATTGGTCGCAAAAAATGTTCAACTTAATTTTTCGATGTAAAATCAAATTTGCAATCAAAAATTACTTTAGTGAACTTTTGATAAAGTGTACCGTTTACAAGTAAAGGCCATTTTTAAATAACATTTTTCAAAATAGTCGCAGTTTTTCATTTTTTTAAATAAGTGCACATGTTTGCCTACTTTTGAAAAAAATATTTTTGAAAAGCTGAGAAAATTCTCTATATTTTGCATTTTTGAACTTTGTTGATACGACCCTCAGTTGCTGAGATATTGCCTTGCAAAGGTTTAAAAACATGAAAATTGATGATTTCCAAGTCTCACCTAAACAACCCACAGTTTTCTAATGTTGATATCTCAGCAACTAATGGTCCCATTTACAATGTTAAAATATGAAACATTCGTAAAATTTCCGATCTTTTAGAAAAAATTTTTTAAATCAAGTCTAACATTTTAAAAGGGCGTAACATTGAATATTTGGCCCTTTTGAAATGTTAGTCTTGGTTTAAAAAAAATAAAATATTGTTTTAGAAAAGGTCGCAAAATTTCGAATGTTTCATATTTTAACATTGTGAATCGGACCATTAGTTGCTGAGATATTTTGGCCTTTAGAAAATGGTGGGTTATTTGGGTGAGCTAACCAAAATATTTTTTACAAAAGTGCACTAATTTTAAAAAATTAAAAAAATGTGACTATTTTCAAAAAAGTCACCTGAAATGGATATAACTTTAAAACGATGAAAAATTTTTGAGACCAGAGTTTCGATTTTTTGAAAAATATTGTATTATATAAAAAATCCATAACTCAGTCAAAGATTTTTTGCACAACCTGGAAATTTCTGAAAAGTTGGCATTTGAAGTCCATATCAGAAAATAAAAAAATAAAAATAGTGTTTCTTTGCAAATCAAGTTTAGTGACAAAAAGTTAAATAAAAAATTAGCAATTTTTTTACCGTGTATTATTTTTTTTCCAGTGTAGTCCGTATCCATACCTACAACATTTCTCAAGACACCAAATCGATCAAAAAATTCCTTTAAAAAATACAGGATTTTGAATTTTCATACATCATTTTTGTATGGACAGCTGCCAAATTTGTACGGAATATTATATGGACAAGCTAATGATGCAAAATGGCTTCTTTGGGCATACCGAAGGCACCAAAAAAGTTTCAGTCAAATTAAAAAATACAAAAAATCGAATTACCGAAACCTGAGAGAACTGCTCAACAAAAGATAATAAGTAGGGCTTTTACAGAAAAATAGTTTTATACTTCAAAAATTTGGCCCTTTTTGTAAGAGTAGCATAAAAATTTAAAATGATGTTCAGACGAAAGGCCTGAAAACCATTAATATGTTTTCTTGAATTCCTCGAAAAAATTTACATAAAATATTCGTACATTGGAGATGTTAAATAAAACTGTATTTTTTCTGAAATCTGAACTTTTGTAGCGGAAATATAAAGAATTTAATATCAATGAGTATTTTTTCCAAGGTATCGCAGTTTAATAAAAAGCTGAGTTTTTCCCATTTTATAACATTTTCTTGTTTTTGTGCGTTTTTATTTTTTTACCACTCGCCACTAGTTTACCACTAGCCACTCGTGAATCCTGACCTCATACCCATCTACTAACCCCCTCAAAACTCATGTGATACTTTTTCGGAGAAGCAGTCGATTGGGCGGTCTCTATCACTCAAGTATCGGACTAACATTCCCCTCCACTTCCCCGTGACTTTACCACTGGTCGTGGCCGGCGCCGGTATTGATCAGCATGATAGGGGCCTTTGAGAAGTTGTGAAGCGAGGAAAGATAGCGCCCACTCATCTTCCACGGCTCGTGGATGTAACTTCTGGAGGTCCTGGTCAATAACGGAGTAGCAACTGCGGGTGGGCACCTATGCTTATGCTTATGCTTATGCTTATTTTTTTACATATTATTTTTTTAAACCTGCATCGGATAACCTTAACATGATATAGAGTACCCTGATGGCCCAACAAAAAAAATGGTTAACTTATCATTTGGGCCAAGGAACCTACAGTCCAAATTTGGACAAAATCAGAGATATCGCTGATAGAAAAATGTTATCTTTTTGAGCAACGCTTACAAGAAGCAATTTTTTTACAATTTTCTTTCATTACACGGCTGTATAGTTCAGAAACCTATAGTCGGACCAATCAGATAAAAAAATAAAAATGTAGGTAATTTGCTTTTCATTTAAAATATTCTTTCAGATTTTGAATAAGGTGGACATTATTTAAAAAAATAAATAAAAAAAACGAGAAGAAATCAACCTTTACCTTAGTCATTGTAATGAGTTGTTTTATTAAAAAAAGGTGGGAGGGCAAAACAAAACATTGATATGAATTGTCTAAATTAACAACTAAATTCCCAAGCTCAAGCAAAAGGGGGAATTTGTACGAAAATTTGCGAGCTTGGGGGTTTAGGTGTTGATATTTCATTTTGTAATTATTCCAGCAGACTCTGATACATTTTTTTAAGATTTTTTAAGAAATACCACTGTCCATCCTTGCACCATTTTATGGATCCTAAAATCGGTCGCTCCAAACTCCAAGAAGAAATGTTTGCCAGTCCCAAGATGGACCCACTGAGCCGAAAGCATACAGAAGCAGCGCTGGGCAAATATCATCACACATTTTCCCGCTACCACCCTCTGCAAGATGAAGTTGCTTGTCGATGCTGCTTGGGGCGAGGACACCCTCGAAAACATCGATCTCTTTGCACTCCTCACACCCTCCAAGTTCGAGGGGAAAAAGTGAAAGATTGACACGTTTGTGTGGGTGAGTGTGTGTGTGTGTGTGTTTTGTTGTAAGTAAGAAAGCTTTTCCAAGATTTCCCGTCTGCTTGAGGGGGGTTTGGACACAGTTGAAAATGTGACTTTTATCACGAAATTTTTCGTTTGATTTCTAAAATAACGATTTTTACGAATATTATAAAAAAATTACAAAATAATTTAAATGCAAAAAAATCAACAGTGCTTCCAGCATGTATCAAGGGACTTATGAAGGAAAATTGAAACGCCTCAGTCAATGTTTTGCTCAAAGAAGAAGAACAATCCAACAGAGCCTCAGAATCAACTGGAGAAATCAACAGACAAAGTTCACCAACCGGCGAGACAACGAGAACGATAAGGAACGAAAAAGTCGCCGTTGATAATGAAGCTCCCTCGCGGGTCGACGTTTGCCCCTGCAGCCAGAAAACAAGGAAAACGTTTTACAAATGTCGAAAATAATCAATTAGTGAGGAATCGTGTATCACTCTCTCGGAAGATCAAACATTTGTGTAACGCTGAAAATGGGGTGAGTGAGTGCGCGAGCAGGGTGAGAAATGAAATGATTTCGATTTTTGGGTATTTGCTTCTTGAGTGAGTTTCGTGGTACGAATTTCTGTGTAGAATTTCCGGTCGGATGATTTCTTTTTGGTGGAAAACAACACAAGTGAAATGCGGGTGGCTTTTGAAGTTTCGGGAAACGGAGAGCTATCGTGTATTTCAATATTAGTTAATTTTCCAAGAATGGATCGAATTTTAAATTTTCTGATTTGATTTTTTTTGTGAATCGCATCGAATTATTTTAATATGATATCTATTGCCGAAATTTTATGCCCTAAGATAACAACTTTTTAATCTAGATTTGAGTATTTTTGACTAAAGCACCTTTTCAACAGTTGCCGTTCAAAATCCGTCCAACTCCAAGCGATATTTATGTGGGAATACAGTGGAGATTTTCCCTTATCCCCTTAAAAAAAGTGGAACACCAACACTTCTTGTCGTCCAAATCCCTTCTCTTGTTGTAGTGTGCGGTGGAGATTGATTTTATTCCCAATTATCAATTCCAAAGCAACTTGGGGTTAGACAATCATATCATCACATGGTGAAGTCCAGTCTGTAAACCACTGAAACAAAAAATTTGACGATGATACTCAAATTGTTTCAAAATTACACAAAAGTCCCAAACTGACTACAACCTTCAGTGGCAGCCAGAAAACCCTTTGCTTCTTCGCCGACTACAACAACAACAACATTTCGGACGCCGCAGAAGCAGTTGTTAATTGCTTGGACGACGTCCGTCGGTCGAGTGCAGAACTTTTGTTTGGCGCGGCCGTAATTCAATAAAAGTCACGTACAAACAACACTTCACACACACGCACCCAGCTCGGAAGCCCACACTCGTTAGACGTGAGCTGCTGAAATTATTCCTGTTGGTTGTGCTGCGTTTAGGGAGAGTATCGTTTCTTCTCGACTTTTTGGTTTCTGTGGTGATGTGAGGTTGAACTTTGCCGAAAAAACAGTGCTAGTTTTCCGTGTTTTGGGTGTACGAGACTTGTACGACCATCAAAGTGTGTTGTAAGGCGATTTAAATCGCTTTGGGTTTTTTTTACAGGGGAGAAAAGAAGATTTAGAACAGTAATAACAGACTTTTCAATCTCTAATATACAGATATTTTTATTTCCAAAAAAATATTTCGGACTTATTGGTCAGAAGTTGCAGACTTTTGAAGGTGATGATCTTGTGCTTGCTAACATCCTTGCATTAGCTCAAATTTTTTGATCAAATTCGACCGATTTTTTTAATAATCATCTTTTCAAATAAACATAAATTTTTAGTATTTGGGTAATTCTCTACAAACTCACACGAAATCGGAAAAAGTTGTCCCGACCCCTCTTCGATTTGCTTGAAACTTTGTTTTAAGGGGTGACTTGTGTCCCTGATCACGAATCCGATGTTCGTTTTTTGATATCTCGTGACGGAAGGGTGGTACGACCCCATTCATTTTTAAACATTCGAAAAAAGTGGTGTTTTTCAATAATTTGGTGTCAAAGGGACTTTTATGTAAAATTAAACGCCCAATTTCATGGCGTGCAGAATTCCGAAAAAACGTATCATCGAAAAAACACATTTAAAAAAAAAACTCTTCCATTTTCCGTTAATCGACTGTAAAAAATGGAACACGTAATTTTAAGGGAAATTTAATGTACTTTTCGAACCTTCATTGACCCAGAAGGTTCATTTTTTTAAAATTTAGAACAAATTTATGCCTTCCTTACTTTACTGAGGAAAGGCTATAAAATCACTCGAACAATGAACTTTTTTATTAGACCTCCTAGACCTACCGTCATTTATACATATCGACTCAGAATCACCAGCTGAGCAAATGTCTGTCATTTTTTTCATTTAGAACAATTTTTTTTTCATTTTAAAGTTACGTGTTTTTTCTAACTTTGCAGGGTTACATTTTAGAGTGTAACAATGTTCTACAAAGTTGTAGAGCAGACAAAAACAAAAATTGTGATTTATAGACATAAGGGGTTTTCATGTATTCTTCACGAGTAATCAGAATTACAAAAAAGTTTTTTGAAAAAGTTCTGATTTTGAACATTTTGACCAGTTTTTTGAATTTTTAACCCCTACAACTCAATCGTGTGCTTTTGACTATTTTCTTCAGAAAGCTCAGCTAATTATGCATAAGAAAGACCCCTTTGACGATTGTTGTGACTTGGCACCGGGAGAATTAGATTTTTTTTCAAAAAAAAAATTTTTGTGGTGAATGAGTGTATCCGGTTGTTTTTTTTTTTATTTTCGAAAAATCCCCACATACAAGCAGTGCACAAGCCACAAAAATCGTCCAACTGGCCATTTTTATCCAAAAATTGCTGAGCTTTCCGAAAAAATACTTTCAAAAGCACACGACTGAGTTTTTGGGGATAAACATTTGAAAAAATGGTCAAAATTATAACTATTTCAAAAATATTTTTTGTAAAATTCTGATAACTCGTAAAGAATACATGCAAACCCTTTATGTCTTTGTAATAAATTTATATTCAAAATCTGCTCTACAACTTTGTAGAACATTGTTGCACTCTTAAATGTAACCCTGCAAAGTTAGAAAAAACACGTAATTTTAAAATGAAAAAAAAAGTGTTCTAAATGAAAAATTGACCCTTCTGGGTTATTTCAGATTCGAAAAGTACATTAAATTTCCCATCAAATGCATGTCTTACGATTTTTGACAGTTGAGTAACGGGAAATGGCAGCGATTTTAAAACTATTTTTTCAACTTTTTTTTCTTTTTTACGTTTTTTCGGAATTTTGAGTACCGTAAAACGGGGTGACTTTGATAGCCTGGGACTTTGATAGGTTTCAGATTTTTCCGCAAAATGAAGAGCACTAATTAAATACGTACTCAATGGTTTGAAATCATACTGACCATATAGGCAATGTTTGTTAAACAAACTTTATGTAAAATGTGAAAACTTGTAATTCGTGCTTTGAAATCAGTTTAAAATGCAATATAAATCAATAATTTTATAAACAAAACTAGTTTTAACGAATTTCGGGAAAAATTTCGACTATTTTACAATTTTAGCTTAAATTTGTATCTATTTTGTTAGAAAGCTTATAAACTTCAATAACTAAATATAAACAATAATTTTTTTCTTAAAAACTATTTTTGCAACCTTAGTTATGGTACATTTGACGTAAAAATTAAATTTGAACAACTTAAATCTGATTTTTACAAGAAAAATTAACACTATCAAAGTCACCCCGGAGTTTAAACTAAGAGTTTTTAACGTAACTTTTTTTCTAAACACCATTGAAAAAACTTTTTTCACAAAAAGTGCATGGACTTTGTGGGGCCTACCCCAGTACATGTTTTAAAAATAATAATCTTGAGAAAAACCTTACCAGCAGGAAAATATTTCAAAAATAAATTGAAATTCTATCAAAGTCACCCCGGTTTACGGTACGCCATCAAATCGGGCGTCTAATTTTACATAAAAGTCCCTTTGACACCAAATTTCTATCTCATCACCGTTTCAGGCTGCAAATTATTGAAAAACACCTCTTTTTTCGCATGTTTCAAAAATGGAAGGGGTCGTACCGCCCCTCCGTCACGAGATATCAAAAAACGGACGTCGGATTCATGATCAGAGACAAAAGTTACCCCTTAGAACAAAGTTTCACGAAAGTCGAAGAGGGGTCGGGGCAACTTTTCCCGATTTCGTGTGAGTTGATAGAGAATTCCCATAATATTTTTTTGTATGCACAACTGTCAAATTTGTATGACTAATCATACACTCAGAACTGGGCATTGGTATACAAGAGGATAAAGCACATGGTTCGGTAGTAAAATGGCACTGTGAACGGACGGAGAGGATAAATCCCGAAATTACCGAAAGTACTTTACTCATGATTTCATTTTCCAGAAATTTCACCCTTAAAAAAAAAGTGTCGATACCGAGATTCGAAACCGAGTCCTTCGGCATATTGAACTGCGCCTTTGCCGTATCGGCCACCACAGTTCGGTGATTAAGTGGCGGTCATTTGTATATTTTCGTTGAGAATCGCTTGAAAAGAGCCAGTAAAAAAAAAACTATTTGTTATATTTTATTAAGTTCCTAAATTTTCAGACACATCCTGTACCCCCCAAACCGCTCACTATAGTGGAGTCATATCGACGTCGTCGTGCTATCTTGTCGCACCCGCCATTTTGACGTTCCGAGAAAAACGCGTTTTAATGTTTGACCTTGAATATTCAAAAACGAGAGCACGCAATGTAAACAATAACAAACACGTTTTGTTTGGCTCACCATTCTGTGCATTGTCCCGAAGTTTGGTTGAAGTTGGTTGCTGGAGTCCCGAGTTATAATTAAAAATGTTTACGATAGTCTAGCTTGTACGTGCGACAAACGCATCCTGACTTTCCTGGCCTGAAATCCCTTTAGCCTTTTGTCGCACTTACATCAATTTTCATGGAGTGACAAGATAGCACGACAAGACTGAAACTACTTTCATATGTAAAGTGACAAAAATGCACGGAGTTTTTTCGGTTTTTGTTGAATATCTCAGGATTGAAATCGAATTTTGGGGATCTGTGAAGGTCAAAAGGTGAGGCATTGTGAGCTGCACAAAATGGCGTTCTTAACTCAATTTGGCCCAAAATGCACGTACGACAAGTTAGCACGATGGCGACGATATGCCATCTGACCGTACATGATTACAATATAAACGCACATATCTCCAACCCGAGTCTTGTACCCGCAACATTCGTGGTCATTGCGCAAGGTCCTCCGTAGCCATAGCCGTTACGGGCCATGGCCGCTGCCAGCACCAGAGCCAGATGCTGGATGTCTTCTCAACTGCTTCTACTTTATGCGGTTCTCCCAAAAACCCCCGAAAAAAAACCCAAAGCCGACAACGAACGTGGTCATCGTAAACTCCGAACGTGACCCAACAATGACAGCAAAAGTTTAAAACCCGGACCACTTGGCAGGTTCCGAAGGGTTTTTTGACCATCAGAACTCTGCCGCGGCAGCAGCAGCAGCCGGCCGGCCTAAACGTTCATTAATTAGAGAAGTGTTTTTACAAGGGGGCACTTCTTGCGTTGAAATTATTTTCATTTACGGCTTAAAATGATCCCTTTTCGTGCTGGGACCGGGCGAGCCTGTGCTGCTCTGGGGAGATTTCCCCAGTGCCTCTTCCGCACAAGATCGCACTATTCGTAGAGTTTAAGCTCTACGAAGGGCGCGTAGCGCAAAAAGTCACTACGGGAAAAGCTCTGGAAAGTGCTTTTCCAAGGTAAGTTTTTAGCAGGGGAAATCTCTGTAAAATCCATGCATTGTTTGACTTAAGTGATGTTCTTGAAATACTTGTAATAAAATTTGTATTGGCCTAAGAAAATTATCTCAAAAACTTTTTTAATGACTGCGAATCTTAGCTCATCGAATTTTAAGAAAAAAAAATGAAAAATTAACATTCAAATCATTTACCTCAGCCATCCTTTCGTTGTTGTCAACTCCAGCACAGCTCTTTTTGTACCACAGCCCTCTCCAGGGTCCAGATCTCGTGGGCAAGAAGTTTTGTTCACGACGACAAAGTGCGTGATGGGCCCGCCGACCGGAAGGGAAAGTGCAATCGGATTGTAGCGCAGGACGACGGCGAGGACACCATGTCGGTAATGGCTTTTTCAAATATTACCATGTACCAGTGGGGCTGCCGAGCTGAGGCAGAGTTTGTTGTCCTTGATCCTGGCAACGGATTTTCCCTTTGTGGGCTTAACATCAGCTGCGTTCGCTCGGTAATGGAGTTTACTGGTTAGATTCGCCGGGTGTTTCTCGAGGCCAGAGGAGGCCCAGATTTGAAAGTGAAATGGTTTTAGGATTAAATTTGTCGCAGAGTGTTTTGTAATGATAAGTGAATGGTAGGAAGTCAGCATCTGAAAGTACTTTGAGTTAAACCGATAAAAATTTTGGAACTTAAGATTTTCAGAACTCGATTTGAGTTTGGTATAACTTCTTTCAAAAATATCAACTTTGAGAAAGTCATGTTAGATTTTAAATCTTTATTTGTAAATAATAGTACTGAAAATCTCAAACAGTCTTTCAAAGCATTCACTCCTGCATCATTCAAGTCATGCAGAAGGACAGTAAAACACATTTCCCAGAACTCACCCAGGTTCAGAAGATATAATTTAAACATTTCTCCCATATGCTCGTAGCGCAAAGCTTTTTTCGTAATGATGTGTACGCAGCGTCAGGAGGATGTTTCCTTTCGCCAGCTTTCACTTGCCAGATTTACGTTCGAGCAGCAGCTTTCGCCGGGGTGGAAAAGTGGAAAATGGAAAATGTGCATGAGTGCACCGAGGAGGAGGAGAAAAAGGGGATGGAAGTTTGTTGTGAAGCTGCATCGCAATAGTGAAAGATTTAAAAAGGGAACGCTAAGAACGTTCCCTTAACTGTAGTTGTTGCGTAATGTTAACCCTCAATAAGCCATTCTTAGGATTTTGAGCTTATTGTTTTTTTTCTTGTAGAAGAAAATTGATTGTCTGCAAATGTTTTTTAGCATTGAAATAATTTTTGTTTAACGTTTATGATTAAAAAATACGTTCATTCGGAATTAAATCAAAAAGCAAAAAGCAAAACGCAAAAAGCAAAAAGCAAAAAGCAAAAAGCAAAAAGCAAAAAGCAAAAAGCAAAAAGCAAAAAGCAAAAAGCAAAAAGCAAAAAGCAAAAAGCAAAAAGCAAAAAGCAAAAAGCAAAAGCAAAAAGCAAAAAGCAAAAGCAAAAGGCAAAAGCAAAAGCAAAAAGCAAAAGCAAAAGCAAAAAGCAAAAAGCAAAAAAAAGCAAAAGCAAAAGCAAAAGCAAAAGCAAAAGCAAAAGCAAAAGCAAAAAAAAAGCAAAAGCAAAAGCAAAAGCAAAAGCAAAAGCAAAAAGCAAAAGCAAAAAGCAAAAAGCAAAAGCAAAAAGCAAAAGCAAAAAGCAAAAAGCAAAAGCAAAAAGCAAAAGCAAAAGCAAAAGCAAAAGCAAAAGCAAAAAGCAAAAAGCAAAAGCAAAAGCAAAAGCAAAAGCAAAAAGCAAAAGCAAAAGCAAAAGCAAAAAGCAAAAGCAAAAAGCAAAAGCAAAAGCAAAAGCAAAAGCAAAAAGCAAAAAGCAAAAAGCAAAAAGCAAAAAGCAAAAAGCAAAAAGCAAAAAGCAAAAAGCAAAAAGCAAAAAGCAAAAAGCAAAAAGCAAAAAGCAAAAAGCAAAAAGCAAAAAGCAAAAAGTAGAAAATAGAATGCAGTAAACAGAAAGCGGAAATCAGAGAGCTGTAAGCAGAAAGCAAAAGCAGAATGCAGAAAGCAGAAAGCAGAAAGCAGAAAACAGAAAGCAGAAAGCAGAAAGCAGAAAGCAGAAAGCAGAAAGCAGAAAGCAGAAAACAGAAAGCAGAAAGCAGAAAGCAGAAAACAGAAAGCAGAAAGCAGAAAGCAGAAATCAGAAAGCAGTAAGCAGAAAGCAGAAAGCAGTAGACGTCAAACGTTAGTGGAACTCAAAGGGTTAAATGTCAAAGTTCCCATGGCATCAGAAAAAAATGAGAGAAAACCGACAGACAACGAGCAAGACCGACATCCCTCTGGGAAACGAAACACACTGCTGTGCTGAGATGTGTGCGTGGGTGGGACGAAGGAAAAGCGCGTCCAAGGCGCGCGGCAGCCAAGTGGGAAATATGAAAGGATTCTCCCGTTTCCAGGCCATTATGAAATACGTAACAGAGCCCGCCGAGGCGGCAAAGCAAGCAGAGTCTGTCTTCGTCCCGAGTTTCCACGAGCTATTCTTCCTTCGCTTCTGAGAGGTTGAAGGGTTGGGGAAGGGGGTGGCAAACAAAGACCTCTGGGAAATGGAATTGATTTTCCGACGTTTGAAGTCACTGTGTTGTCATCAGCTACGACTACGAGATGGGAGTTTCCTTTGGCAGTATGGCGCGGGTTTATGTAACAGAGTTGAACAGGTCTAACGAGGTCATGTCAACTGAGCCCTGCAGGGAAGCGGAAAGCTGTAATTGTTGTGGTTAAAGTGGAAGGAAGCTGGGTATTAACTGTATTAACTGTTTTGAGCTGACGTAAGACGTGGTGTGGACTAAGAATGAAATTTCACTTAAATTTGTCATCCTTGAAGTGAAAAACCTAGAACAAATCAACACTCATTATTTCTCAGGTAAAAAAAGACCCCATTCTTTTCATCACGTCAACTATTCGAATTTCTTTTCACCTTGCAAATGCCACGTGTGCTGAACCTGTGCCAACACACGTCAGCACTAGAATCCTTTCACTCACACATTTCGGTTTGCGTCAAAAAGGTGAAGTTTCCTGGGCCATTGTTCCACCTTGTGGTATTACAATGAATGGAGCGAGATTTGAAGTGAGTGCTTCCCTGCTGTACCAGTTTGTGTTTGCCATTTTAAATGCTTTTATATTGAAATGAAAACCTTGAACGTTTGAGTTCTGCTTTATTCTAGGTACAACTATAATGAGAGGAAAGTGGTCCGTTGGAACCTTGGCCATCATAGTTAAATTCTGGATATTTTTTTACGAAGATTTTTTGTGATTTTCTGTAAGTTTAAAATAAACTTTAATCTAATAACCTTACATTATTCCCAGTGAAAAGCTCCCAATCATAGAAAACTTTCCTTTCCTTAACATTGCAAGCACTCCAGAGTGGTCTATAAAGTTTAAATTATGCTTTCAATAACAAGACGAGCTTACACAAAAGATCTCACCCACAACCCCTCGTTTGGGACCAGAAAAAGTTCGAATCCCATCATCTCGATACAGCAGACCAGACTTTTCACTACTTTCGAGCGACTTTCCACCAGAACTTTCCGTAGATCTTCGCCAGAGACTCGCGGGTTCACGCTGACTTCCGTTTGTAGTTTCCAACTTCAACTTTGGCTAAATAGATTTGGCGCTGTCTGAAGAAAAGCTACTTGAATCTCCCAACGGGGGAGTGGGTGGTGGGAAAAACTTGGAATTAGGAAAAGTCCACCCGACGAGAGCTTTCGCTGAATGGGGCACATCGAGGAAATCTTTGAAGCGTAAGGAAACGACCACGACTGCTCTGTTAAAGAAAGCATCCTTGGGTGAGCAGGTTCTTTTTCGTGGTTTGTATTGGGAATATTTGTGGAAGGATATTGATTTTTTATTCATTTTACCTCCTGCGGGAAAATCCTTTCTGGTTTGCGTTTTTCCTCGCCAGACAAGGAAAATCTGCTTCTTTTCACTGTCTGGGGAGGGATTTTTCCTCCTTTTTGCAGATAAATTTCGCTGTAAGATGCAAAAAAACCAAACTGCTGAAGATTCCTACTTGAAGCAATTGATAGAATCCTTTTGGCGCTTTGAGCTTGCCGCAAAGAAAAGTGCAGAAATGCAATTATCGTGTGATTAAAAGAAGCATTTGCGCAGCCTCCCCCACCCCAAAAAAGGAAAAATGCTCACAATCAAGCATTTCGCTGACACAAGCACTTTGCGAATGCATTCCACCCTCTAGCCCCTCCATCTCACAAACAAAGTGAAAACACACAGTCGTGAAATCTGCATTCTGCTGCATGATGTAATAAATTTCGCTCTCCCTTTTTCCACTGATTTTCTTTTTTTCTGCTTCAGCCATGGGCCTGGAAAAGCGCTTTGTAACGAGGAAAATCGCTTGCTTTTCCTAGAGACTCCCCCCACCACTTCAACGTTTGTGCTTTTTGAAATCGCTTGTTGGTGCATTGGAATTGTGGGGGGGGAGGTGCCTTTGGGAGGGAAAAATGTGAAAAATCCTTTGACAAATGAAATGCACAATTGGATACGACGAAAAGTATAGAAATTATGCCGCTGCTGCTGCAACGGCAGCAGCAGGAGTGCGCTTGTTTGCGTTCGGAAAAAGGATATTATTTTTTGCTTTTTTGAGGTAGGAGAAAGGTTTCTTATGGAAATTTAAAAGGAATTGCGCGTTTTTGCTTACATTTGAGATAAATGTATTCAAAAAACATCATTTAAATAAAGTTATTGGTTTTCAAGCAAATTGAGACCATTTATTTATTTCGTTGAAGATTGATACAATTTTAAAATTATTTTATTAATCTTTCTGATTCCACAAAAAAATTACATAACAAAAATTATTGCTTTTACTTATTCTTTATGTTTAATCGTGTTTTGAAATTAACTATAATACAACAAATGTTTGAATTCTTGCAATTGTTGAAATGTCCATTAATATTATAAGAAATTCCACATATGTTGTTGTACATTAACAATTATGCAATAAGATTAGATTAGTAAGTAAATGAAAATTCCAGCTTAAAATTTTTTTTCGCTTTTTTCGAAAAAAAAAAACTTTAGAAGGATTTTTCTGAAATATGCTTCACAACTTTAAATTGTCGTCCATATATTTTGCCAACTCAAAAACAAAATCAGTGTCGTTTTTTTTTTAATTTTCGATACAAGTGCAGCAAAATATTCCATTTTAATGCAGATGCTGAGAAGTTAAACTTTTCAGCACTGAAATGGGTGCAACATATGGGTGAACTTTTGAGCACTTATTTTTCAGAATATCGTGATTTTTTTTATGTTTTGCTTATAATTAAACTTTTTCATAGCATTTCCTATGTCAACAGTAGCCATTTTGCATAATAAGTTGTTCCATGTAAGGTTTCATACAATATCGCGGGCTGGTGATATAAAATGGACATGTTTGCATCTAGTAAGGGATTTTCTGATCACGATTTTTCATGACTTGAAAAAATTGATAAAGGAATATCACAATTGCATAAAAAAAATTCACAAGAGCGAGAAAATTTAATTTTTTTCGGCTTCGACTTGTTACTCAAGTAAACATTTTTGGAAAAAATAGTTTATTTAATATCATCATCGTTTTTCTACTCACGATATTTCTGAAACTATTGGTTCAATTTTAAACTGAAATTTAGGTTAAATTTGCTGCTCTTTTATATAAAAATAAGTTTCATTTTATTTAGAATCATGAGCAACCTTTTGAACAAAAAAGCTTAAAATGTTCTAATATGGAATTATTTTCATCAAAGAGATCGGAAAATTTCCTCACAGTTTCATTTTAACTTAGAACATGAATTCAAATGTTTTCGAGGAATTGCGGGTTTAAAAAAGATGTTCAATTAGATGACTCTGTAGAAAACACATTTTTATCATAACTCAACCCTCTAACGCCAACGGTTGCAGCAGAGCACCACTTTTTTTTTATTTCAAATAAACATTTCTCGAAAACTATTGGATGAAATGACCTCATTATTTCTGCACAATGTTAATAAGGATATTTACTACCTCCATTTTAAATTTCATCCAATTTGGTCAAGTCTGTAAAAAATGGCAAGAAAAAACATTTAAAATTTCAATTTTGCACTGGGCGAGAAGGGGTTAAACTTTAAGGTGCTGTATCTTAGCGACCAGTACACTATGGGGTATTTCCATATAAGCGAGCGGCCAAAAATATTTTTTTGCTTTTTTGTGACTTTTTTGTGTTGTTTGTACTTAGTATAATGAAAACAAATGAAATTTGATATTTTTCCAAAAAAAGTTTAATTTTCGATTTTTTCATATATTTGAGGCCACATGCATTAAAGTGGTGAATTTTAATATTCTTGCTCTGTCTATTTGATGTACGGAATGGCGGTTTATGCTATGTTAAAGTTTCTGATTTACGTTCAATCTCCCTCCCCTTTTTCTTGAGTTAAAATCCACCTCTCTTTGAAGACATCCCCCCCCCCCCCCTCCCCAAATCATAATCACTATGTAACCGATTGTCGTTAGATTACTTAAAATATGAACTTCTTCTATGGGCTTTTGTATACCTCGTTTTGAAGCTACAGAACAACGTGCGTAGTTTTTTCTCTGTGGTATTTCCCTGAGTTGATCATGTGATGGTTCTGCAATGTTGTGATTCTTACAAATATACTCGAATGCAGTTCTCACGTTTTCCGAATAGTGGTTCGTTATATCGTACAGGGACACTACGGTATTATTATCCATACTTTCAAAAGACCACAACAACGAACTGATACGAATATTCGACGAATCGTTTCTGTAAAATAATTTCTAATTTTATTAAACGTACCTAATTACCAACAAAGTCATGAATATCAAATCAATTTCAAAACATACATAGCAGGTTCGTCATTTCTGCCTCCGCAGGTAAATAATGTGATTTTAACCAAGCGTATACGCGAAATCATTAATTTCCTTGCATGAATCAAAATGTTCAAAATGGCATAACTCAAAAAGTGCACATAAGTGCACTTTGAAATTTGGAGACAAGTTAGGACATGGTTCAAATTTTAAGCTGCAAAATTTTCAGATCGCACAAATGCACACAAAAAAGTACTCCATTAACAAAGTTGAAAAAAACTAAATTTTGAATAAAAATCCATCTTTTTTGATTTTTATTATTTTTTTTTTTGCCCGTAAAAGTGTGTTTTGTAAAATAATATTGAAAAGTTGAATCAATTACCTTTCTGAATATATATAATGATGCAGGAAAAAATACATAAACAGCTACACAGTACAACTATGAAAAATAATCATTTTTTTGTCAAAAAACATGTACCATTTTCGCCTTTGAAGGTCTGCAATTCAGTGAATTTTGAACCTACAACTTTCAAACTCCGGATTTTTCTTAGTCAGAATGTTTATTTTCGAAAAAAAAATACCAAAAAAATAATTAGAGTATGTCGGTTTTTCGATTTATGGCCGCCTGAAACCCCATAGTGCAGTAGTCCGATCTACCAAATATAAAAAAAAATATTGGAAAACTTCCCAGCTTTACGATACATTTTTGCAAGGTTGTTTTTCTTTCATAAAGTGCTTCGAAATTGCCAAAAATTTAACACTTTTCGAAAAATTTTACCTAAAAATGCATATAGTTTAAAAATTTTATCGAAATAATTGAGAAGTACTTTTTGACTGCAAATTTGATTTTCTACCAACTTTTATGTTTGAAATTTTGTTCTACACCATTTTATTTTATATCTTCAAAAATCTTCTTTTTCGAAACTATTTAACCAAACTTTTAACCATTTTAGCACAACAGATGCCTTTTCATAACCCGAAAACATACAAAAATTGAAAACATATATAAAAAAAATATTTTGGGAATTCAACTTTTTGTCAAATAAGAAAAGTCTGGAATTATTTTCCTTTATCTTTTTTTTTAAATACATAATCATTACCTACCACTTTGTAGAAGACACCAAATTAATCAGAAAATCACTTCTCAAAATTCAAACTTTGGTTGCATTTGACATAAAACAAATAAAACAAAGATTAAGGAAAACGTAGAAAATTAGTCCACTCTTATTTGAGGTCAATTATTTCGTCAAAATAGAATGAAAGAAGAGTAAATATTTTCAATACAAAATTTCAAAAAAACAATTTTGTAATGTAATAACCTTGATGTAGCTGCCAAATTTAGTTCAACGACATATATTTTTCAAACTTTATGTCGCCCCCTTCAAAATCGTCAAAATAGTAGTTTATGCAACAAGTTGCAAAAAGATGATTTTTTCAGCACGAGTCGTACATTTATCCAACGAGGTTTACCGAGTTGGAAAAATACGACGAGTGCTGAAAAAATCAAGATTTGCAACGAGTTCCATACAACATTTTTTTGCAATTTCGAAAAACACCCATTGAGTGAAATTTTAAATCGAATTTTCATGTATTTTGTAAATAAATCGTTTAAATCAAAAAATGTTGAAAAGTGTTACTTTTCGAAACAAGTGCTGAAAAGTTCAACTTTTCAGCACCCATTTCAGTGCTGAAAAGTTGAACTTTTCAGCATTTATTTTGAAAGTGTTGCTATTTGATTCTGTTATTTCTGGTACAGAAAAGTAGGCTATTTCGTCGTTCAAGAATGAGCATGAGCATGAGCATGAGAGATCACCCATGGTTGTCCTTCTCCTTTGCTGAACAGAACCGTAATATCCTTTCAGCACTACTGATTATATGCTTCGACGATCTAGTGGTGTTTCCCTTATCAACAGCATGTATGAATGCGCTGAAAAGATAAAACACCATGATTGCCAAAACAAGATCAGTTGCGAATAGGTAACAGTCATTGGCCACCAACGGCGCCAGCCATGTCAGTTTGTAGATCTCGATTTTTAGGGACGGGAATGTTAGTTAGCGCAGGTTGCTACTAAGGCAACTGATTTACTCTGTGCTTACACCCCACAAGCGCCAGGAACCTGAAAACTTGTTAGTAGGATAGGGTGTTTGGTCAGGATTCATCATAGAAGATGATGATGCGACCCAAAATCATAGTGTTTGTTGAAAGGTATTATGTATTATTCTCAAGGCAAACAATCGGTTGCTGCGGATGAGACATTTCCCGTTTAACTGTTGTTAAATTTTAAATTAAATGGTTTAATCTTAGACAGCTGGCTGTGGAAAGATAAAACCAAATAATATTTATTTATAAAATGAGGTGTTAAACGCAATGCTGCAATGATAGCGTAGTCTGATTTTTAAATATATAATCATTTAGTTCATGAATTTGTTACGGAATAGACGCGACGAACTCAATCATCAAGTGCCTTCCGATCTTCTTTCTGTTAGCTAGATAAGGTATTGATTTTCGTTGCCTCTCGAGCTACGATGCTATGGAGAGGGCTTAACACACAAACAACCGACGTCGAGCCCTCCGAGCTACGGCGCTATGGGAAGGTCTTTTCAACACAAAAAAGACTCGCGCACCACACGACGTTCTTAATGAATCAAAATAATTTTGCTACGCGATAAACCTAACGAACTCGGATCGTTTTTATCGAAAACTATATCACAATTCACGACAAAAATGCGAAACAAAAGGCACACACACAAAAAAAAAATCACTTTTCACTCCGAATATTTTTTACGACCACGCGCTCCCTTTGCCAATTATGCACTGATCCTATTTCGTCGTTCAAGAATGGCAGGAAAAGTAAGTAATTTCACGACGGAATTGCCAAAAAAATATTTTGAAGGTATTTTTTTTGCCCCCTGATTTTTCGAACCGATTTTGAAGGATGGGGGCGACATAAACTTTAAAAAATATTTGCAACGGCCTAAACAGTACCACAAAAGTTTTTTTCTCAAAAAATAAATTTTCGTTAAAATTTTGATATTTTGAAAAGCAATGATTGCAAAGCAACTGGGCTGGTGTAAAATGCATTTTAAAACACTTTTTTCATTCAAATGTTGCTACCATTGCATGTAATTTCAATGTTTATATTTGTCTGCTCTCCCATCGACCTTGGTCAGAGTTTGATTGTTTATTAAACTAGTATCGTAAGGTTTTCACCTTTTCAATTGCTACTTCCGTTCGATTCCAGTTGTTGTTCGAGTACAATTTGATAACCTAAATTTATATAAAACTACATTGGTCACAATATTTAAAAAAAAGTAGGGTTATAACGAGCACGGTTTGTCCATTTGGGTCATGTCGTCCATTCAGTTGGCATCACGTCTTTGTCTCGTCCCGGGTTCATCCGAGGGGATGGGGGTTTGCCCCTTATGCGACCTCGTCCAGGGGGCTCGGGTTCCCGGGGGGTTTGATGATTTTTTGTTGCATTTTTAAATATGGTTTCTTTGCCGTTTTGTTTTCAGCTGTTTAGACTTCGATATTCATAAAAATTTAGAAGTTTTATGTCATGAAATCTTTAATCTAATGTTATCAAATCTTTACAAAAAAACCTTAATCTCCTCCAAATGCAAGATAAAAAAAATGTGCTTGATACTCGTTATAAATTCAAGGAACAAAATGATGAAATTTATAGAATTCAACTGTTAAATTTGTGAATTCTATAATTAATAAATGATATTTCAAAATACATTCAATTTTATCTAAGGTTTTTATGATCTTATGAGCAAAAAAAAACAACTTACATCTATAGATTTTTTTTTGTAATACTGGAGCATAAAAATTAACAGTCAATAACGCATTTTTAAAGATCAACGAATCAATGGTGGCCTTCGTGGAAGCTTCCAAGGAAATGAAATTAAAAGAAAATCTTAGGGTCTCAAACTTCAAAAGATTACACAAAATAAATTTTGATATTTTTTCTTTTTCTTTTGAGCTCAAATAAAAACATTGTACGTCTTCTTTCCGTGCAATGCAACCTGGAGGTCGAATTCTGCTGGAAACGTATGTTGTTTAAATTGGGGTCAGGAAATGGTTATTTTTCATGTTGTGGCAATTCAACTGTGACAACAATGATCAAAAACGGTTTTCAAGTTAGGTTTAATTTGAGCTCAACCTGGATAACTTTTGCGTGAAAAAGGAAATAATCGTAATATATAACAATTGAATTATTTAAAAGTTGATCTTTAAAATAATGTTTAACTACCATTTAATGCTCCATTGTTACAACAACAACAAAAACATCATGTTCGTATAAATGTTATACATCAGTCTACCACCACCCTATCAGTGCAGGATGCCTGGAAGCGTCGCGAGTAATCGTGAAACAATCAGGCGGTACATGTGTTTTTCGCCGAAGTGGAATTTAGTGAATAAAGAGGGCTCCGGCTCCTTCTCCCGCTACTCCCACACTCCAACCGTTCCCTTCTTGGGGACATGTGGAAAACATGCATTCGCCGTCGTACCCGAGGCCTGTGACGAAAAATTGAACACATTTAATGCTTTATTAACTTGGGGTGCTTTGTCAATTGTTGGTTGGTTTTGATGTTATGTTTTGATCTCACGAAATTGTCAAACTACCCCTTTCGCAAGCTCGCTTCGAAACGGAAGACGAAACTCCGAAAGCGAAACTTAATATTTTGAATATAAATCAATACACAACCCGTCGCGACACACTCCCCGGTTCAGGAGGTGGCCCCCAAAAAGAAGGTTCAGCCCCGGAGAACAAACGGAATCGTGCCGGCGCGCACTTCTTCCGCTCGATGCGTTCTTGATGTTCAATAACTCAGATATGGGAATGTAACGTCGCATGTACTCCTTTGTCATGGTTGTCGATTCTCGTTTTTTTTTTTCGAGTTCGACTCGTGGGCAAGGAAGTTCTTGGTTCGGAATAATAAAAAGGATAGCACCGATGTCGCCTGTCAGAACTGCCGAATATTTCAAGCTAACGAGCACAAATCAAAATATTGACGATGGGAAGTGAAATGAATGGGAAAAATATGACTGGAGCGATTCGATCGTCGTGTGGAGATTTGGAGATAAGACAGGGAATGCAGCTTGCTGAATTTTGATGATGCGTTTGGGGTTTTTTTTGGGAAGAACTTTTTGGGTTATAATTGGGAATATGACGGATAGAGAGATTGAAAGCGATACGATGTTCCGGTAAAATGTAGATCTTTGTTCAATAGAATTTGATAAAATGTTTGAAATGACTTGTTTCGAAAATTCACTGACTCCAGCTCCAACTGCGACTCCGAAGCCCTGAACAGCAACCCAAAGAGTTCATAGTTGTTTTATTCTTTTGTTCAGGCGGGGTTCATAGTTTTAGTAACATCAGCATAAACCCGAATAGTCCATCAATTTTAATGGATTCGGTGGTAATTAACTCCGCCATTATCAACCGTAATCACCACTCGAACTCAGAAGGTAATTCCACGAATGTGTTCCACTACAAAGGGCTCACCACCCCCAAAAAGCAACTAATATTCACTCGAGGGAGTTAATCCACTTTGATATGCACCGGCGCGGGACCAACATAAATTCCTGCTAAAATATAGTGTGCAAATTCCCATTATGGCCGCCATTTCAGGCTAACCCCAAACCCGGCATTCAAGATCGTGTCAGTTTGACAAAACCGCACGGCCCTCCCCGAACCAACTATAGTCTGGTCACATTAAACGCCAACCAACCCAAGACGGCTAACCCCATAAAGAGGCTAAACCACAAGCATTAGAGCACCAGCCACCAGTCATTCTAGTCGGGAGAGACTTTCGAGATGAATTAGACCGAAACTCCAGGAATATATATTGTATGTAAAACCGCAAATTTGACGATGAGAGTGGTGGTGGCGAGGCCAGCGCAGACTCTAACATGGTGCCACACGAAAATTATCGTCATTATAATATCAAATCATAATTATGATAATGTGTTTTCTTAGAAACTGAGAGCGCGCGGAGTGGCTCCTCCGCCCTTCCGTTTGAGCATAAATCCACCCGCGCGCGCCCTTCAATGGGGAAGGGAACGTTTCGAGACAAAACCAGCGATGAGCCTGTCTAGAGAAAGGGAGTAACTTTTGAGATGGGCACTTGAAATCATGTAAAATGTCTTAAAAAAACAAAAAAACCCATGAATATGAACATGAACATGAACATGAACATGAACATGAACATGAACATGAACATGAACATGAACATGAACATGAACATGAACATGAACATGAACATGAACATGAACATGAACATGAACATGAACATGAACATGAACATGAACATGAACATGAACATGAACATGAACATGAACATGAACATGAACATGAACATGAACATGAACATGAACATGAACATGAACATGAACATGAACATGAACATGAACATGAACATGAACATGAACATGAACATGAACATGAACATGAACATGAACATGAACATGAACATGAACATGAACATGAACATGAACATGAACATGAACATGAACATGAATAAAAAAAAATACTCAAAAAAAATATTTTTGATAAGAGTGGTCTTTTGTTCAATAAAATGTAACGTTTGATATAAAATTGTTCTTCATTTTACGTCAAAACCTTTTCAAATGTTCCATCCCACTAAACACACTTGACACATAATGTTTCACCTTTTGTTCTCTTTACATGGGCAAACTGTCTAAAACAGATCCTCTGTTAAAACAGCGAAGTCGAGGGGCTGCGGGGTGGTAATTTAGAAGACAAACAACACAAGAGAGGCTGTGACTTAGGCGACGACGACGATGATGATGACGTTCGCTTGTCGCCTGCAGTCGTGTTCTTCCTGGTGAGGCTGCTTTTTTAAATGGTGCAAACTTTTGCGGCAAAGTGCGGGGAGCCTTGTTTTTCGGAACAGATTTTGAGGCAGCTGGAAGACAACAAGATAAAAGTCTTCCAGCGTCAGATTTGCGAACGAGCTCCGAACAACAGCTTTATTTCTCGTGTGAAGTTGGGCGATGTTGTTGGGGAGTGGGAAATTAAAATAATGTTGGTAATTTAGAGGAAATAGGTCAATCTTAAAGATTACCCTTTGTGCTGACGTGGCTGAATTTTATTTAGAGGACATGAATTTCTAAGAAACGGAAGCGAGATTTTAAAACTGACAAAAGTAAATCGATGGATTCATGAAATTAACAAATTGCAAAAATTTAACATACGTCCCACAAACTTTTTTCCCTTTGAAAACCCCAACCAAAACTCGCAAACTTTTTCAGTTCCGCCGCTTGGAAACTTTTTCGGGCCATAATCTGTGCCCGCCGGGGATTTCGTCCACCTACGCGCTGCACTCACGCGAACACTTTTTGCTCCAGATGATACCAACCAGGAACTCGCGCGTATGAGTAAACTCACGCGAGAGCAATTAGAATAAATTATGGCTCCCAAAAGTCGGCACACCCGCCACCACCGCCGCCGGGACAGAACCACAAACTCCGAAAAATTTCGAACCACACGCCCCCTCGTACTACACTCTGGATTTCCACGTGGGCTTAAACCACATATCCCGAACATACCGAGCCGTCGAAAGGTGTGTACGATAAAAGTGATTACCCGTTGAGCTTCGGCACTTTAAATGGGAGGAGGAGGCGTCCCGTTTTGCCCCGCTGTCCGTCGGTAATGAAACTGAAGGTAGGGGAGAGGAGTCAAAATAGGGGATTTAAGCTTCAAGAATTGCAAGCTAATTTTGTTGGTTTCAAAACTATTTATTTGCTCTGCGAAGTTTTGAAAAAAAAAAAAAAATGCAAGAAAGGGTGTTCTGGTCAATTTTTTTAATTGGAATTTATTTGATTTTTTTTTTTATTTAATGGTGCACATCATCCAGAACCCAGATTTTTGTTACAGACATTTAAGTATCTTCAAAACTACAAGTACTATCGAAATATTTTTTTATTCATCCCCTAAAGTACTGTCCATAAAGTTATTTACTACAATGTTTGAATAATTTTACAATCCCGTTATTGCAAGATTGTGTCCGTAAGTATGACAGTTTTGGAATAAAAAGACAACAACTTCCTTCGTTGCTGTGCACCCTTAAAACTGCAAAATAAATATAAAGTTATACTTTGGTTTTATGTCTTATTTTGGAAAATGGCTTCTTTTGTCGTATAAAAAGCCAGTACAAATCAAATAAAAAAAAAAAAACAAAACAATAACAAATAAAGTAGTAAGAAATTGTCAAATCTGAAATAATAAAAGAAAAAGAAATATAACAACAAAGAACAAAAAACTTAATAAGTTTAACCAACTAAGATCTATATATTTTTATTTTTTTTTTTTTTTCAAGTGATAAGCTGAATTTAAAAAAATCGAAATTATTTTTAGAGCAGCATTACCAACGAAGATCAACATTGGTTATAATTATCAAATTAAAAGATGAATTTTTAAATTTCGAAATGATTTTCAAGCGGATATTCTACCAAAAGATTTATTGCAATGAAAATCGCACCGGTTGTTTCGATTCTCGCCTCTAGTCGAAGTGGTGAAGGGACAAAAAAAATAAAGCTTGATTTTCAAAAAAAAGGCCAAAAATGGTCCTGAAATTCCAATTTTTGGAAAAAAGATATATTTGTCAAAAAATACATAAATAATCATTATGCAATATATTCTGAATAGTTAACAATCGATTTTACAAGTTGTTTCAATGAAAGTAGCAATTTTAGTTAATTATTATTTTTCCCCTGCTTTTAAAGAGGTATTTTGAAGAGGGGAAGGGGGAAGGGAAAAAATAAATTCAATTGTAATGAAATTTACATTAAGAAACAAAAATTACTCGCAAAGTATTTATTTTCAGATCTAATGATTTTTTTTTTGGTTCCCTGAAAATCATAAAAAAAATCGAAGCTTTAAAAAAATTCTTTTTTGAGAATTCATGTTTTAGTAATAAAAACGAACTAAAAACAACCACTTTTTTGTCTGCTTACAATTTTGTTCTGAAAGTAAAATCACACAAAATTTTCTAAATATTTGTTCATCATTTAAAATTAAATTCCCAAAAAAAAAACGTATTTTATTATTAAAATAACAAAAATTGGTTTAGGAGATATGAATGTTTGACAAAATCGCTGTTTTGGAAAATCTCGAAAATGTGGACAAAAAAATTAAAAACTAGTTTTTTAAAGCAAAAGAGAATTTGCAATCGAAAAGGACATCAATATTTATTTAATTAATTTATTTTCGATGTCTTCTAATTTTTCATTGCATTTTTAAAATACTTCATGGTAAAAAAGCTTCAATGATTTTTTTTTCGAAAGGCTGAGAAATTTTCCAATAATTTTATCTCTGAAACTTTGAAAATTGAGCAGTTAGTTTCTGAGAAACAGCTTCACAAAGAATTCGAATCAATGGAAATTTATCTTTTTGAAAAGCTAAACTTTTGAAGTGGCCCGATGATAGATAATTTCCCTTATTTAATATTTGAAATCAAATTATAGAATTTATTAAAAATATAATTAAAATCATCAGAAAATTTTACAAAACTATCAATATTTTTCCCACTGAAAGTTCCAGAGGTAAAATTGCAGAAAATTGGCTCTTTCAAATGTGCTTTTCAATAAAAAAATAGTTTCTGCACTCAAAAATCTTTTAATTTTTTTTTAAATTTGCAATATAGAAATAATATATTTAAAAAAATGTAGAGTGATTTTCGATTGATAGTTAAATTTTTTTTAATGTATGCAAATTTTCGATAATTAAAAAAAAATCCAATAAGTCTTCTCAAAACCAAATTTTGCCCCAGATTTTTTAAATGTCTTTTTAAGTCCTCTAAATTAAAAAAAAAACGAAAGTTAAAAATATTTCATGAAAAGAAAATAAAAGTGTATTTTTGTGATGAGTTCTACTTTGCCGAAGACTCCAAATCGATAAGAAAGTCCCAAACAAACCAATTTTGTATGGAAAAACTAATGAAACAAAATAAATTCTTTTGACATAGCGATTGCATGGACAATGTTTTATCCAGGTCAAAAAATACGAAGACAAGTCGATTTCCGAAATCGTAGAATAATCACTTTTTTGCAGCTTTAACACACTTTACTGTCCACATTTTTATTTTCGATTTTTTTTTATTTTCCCGTGTTCAAGAGGTCATTTTGAGCAACATGTGTTATGCGAAAAACTTTACTTCTCTTGTCTTATGTTTTTCTTGTATAACTTTTAGTATTTCAATTTGTATTTATCTTGTTTAGTTTATGTTTGTTTTTGGTAGTATTTGGTCTATTACACCACCTCCTATCATTAAATTTTGCCTATTCAATTTTTTCAGGTTTTTACAGTCACTTTTCATATTTTTTCTTGTTTTTCACATGTTCTGCTATAGGGACCATCCATAAACCACGTGGACACTTTATGGGGGGGGGGGGGTATAGCGATTGTCCACGCTCCATACAAAAAAGTTTTTTTTGTATGGACAATTGTCCACGAGGGGGGGGGGGGGTTTGAGATTTCCAAAAAAGTGTCCACGTGGTTTGTGGATGGTCCCATAAAATGGCACTATCATTATTTTAATTGTTGAAAAATGCGTAGGGACCATCCATAAACCACGTGGACACTTTTTTGGGAATCTCAACCCCCCCCCCCCCCTCGTGGACAATTGTCCATACAAATAAAAACTTTTTTGTATGGATCGTGGACAATCGCCATACCCCCCCCCCCATAAAGTGTCCACGTGGTTTATGGATGGTCCCGTAGAGGCATAACATGGGACTCTAGAAAAATTACTGCATACTTCTTTTTACTTAAAATACAGGAAATGTAAGTAATTAACTCAGCCAAAGTTAACCCCTAAAAAAACATTTTTATAAACATTGGCAAAGTCACATAAAACAAATAAAACTTCCAACCTATAAATTTTCTAAAATTTTAAGTGTTCTTCTTTCCAATGCAAAGATCGAAAATTGGTTGAAAAATTGATTTTTGACAATTTTTGTAGAGGGTTAAAATTGTTTTAGACATTGCCTGTTTTCAAGATATTTCAACCATTTAAAAATATTCTGATATTCAGATCTAACCAATACTACCAATAGCTACCCCCTCCTAGTACCCACGTGCAAGAGTGTAATATAACTCTGAACAATTTGCTCAAATTCGAGCTGATATGCAAAGCACACGCCCCACGTTGAGTTGAAAATGTTTAAAGCTCATCAAAACCACCGTCGAGAGTTTTCCAGACGAGGAAAAATGTTGTGTTGCTTTGTGCTGGTTGGGCTGCTTCTAAATATTTAATTTCCATCCAGATGATTGCCAGACGCTCGCCGCGGTGTGAATTCCGACGCGAGTTGATCTCAGTTGCTGTAAAGCTTTTCACCGCCGGAGCTTTCCAGCGCGTTCCTGTTGTCTGGCGTTTTTAAAACAACGAGGACGACGATGAATGACAGCATGGAGTTGTTTTAGGCAAATCTGACTCAAATGGTTCAAATTTTGTAACTTTAAGTTGATTTATAAATCGAAATTTAAGACAATTTTGCGATAAACACCGAAAAAATACCCCCCAGAAAAGTGTGTAGGAGAAAACGCCAACACCAGCATCGTCCTGCCAGCCGACCACAGGATAATCGATGATGATGAGGTGTGTGCGCGCCTGTGTGTGGGAGAGAGCAATTTTGAGGTCTTCTGGCCAAATCGTTCTGTTGATGATGTGTCGAGGACCAAGGTCGACGACGGTGGGCCTCATCGGGTGATCGAGAGGTCCCCGAGGGCAACTGGCGCTGGCTGGTCACGTGATGTTGTTTTGGGCCCTCTCGACTGTTGATTCTGGCTCTGATGCTCTGTGCCTGATGCCGACTTGTTTGTGTTTGGACAATGTTTGACGTGATGGACGGATGAGATGAATTCTAAATTGGTCTGCAGACTGGTGGAATTTTTTGAAAATGTTACAGTTTTGAAACAATTTTGGAATGAAATCATGGATCAGCAAGTCACCGTCGTTCTTTTCAAAACTAAATTTAATCGTTCATTGCCAATATGATCTTAGCACTTTTCATGTTTAATAAAGTAACTAATTTCCTAACTCACCTTTAATGAATACTTATTTGTTTTTTTCTGCTTTCTCTTTTCAGGTGAGTTTTTTTTTGAAAATCCAAGGGTACTATTCAATTCCGTAAGTTTATCAGTATTCTTATAAAGGTTTTGTACAATTCTCGGTACTATCTTCAAAAAACAAATAATGTTTATATCTCTGAATATCTAGCTGTTTCTATTGTGGATTCAGGAAAATAATCCTCCCTTATTCAACAAAACTAGCGAAACCATCCCATATCAATACCTCCCAATTAATTCCAGCAAATTGAATCCCAAGTCAGTCAGATATCCCTGCTGCAAATTGATCCCTCTTTCTCGCCCCAGCTTAAAGCGAATTCTGCTCTCAAACTCCACGCTTGAACGCATCACTTGTCCGGCCACCTATCTATCCCGGGTCCTTTTGTAGGTCTTCGCAGATGCATCCTTCCCAGCTCTACCTAGAGTAGGAGAAATCGCTTACTGCCTGCGCACTGCACCGTGAAAACGTTTCTCTGCGAACACACGGTAATCCCTCCCCGTGTTCTGCATTCAACAACAACAACACGTGTGGGATGCACAGGTCCAGGTCGGAAACCATTCAAGGATTATCCCAATTAATATGAACTCGGCGAAGCTGGGTGGGATCAATATCCCAGTGGTCAGGTAGAAAGGTTAAACACGTACGAGCAGCTGAAATCCATCAAAATTTATTTTGACAGCTCGTTTTATTATTTGTTTACGTTTGCACCTACACGCCACGCCACGTGGGTCTTCACCCAGTCCGGTGGGAATCCTCGAGAGTCCTAGAAAGTTGGTCTTGTGAATCGATGGACTCACTATGGAAAGTGTTGTTCCGAGGAGAAAGCAAAACAAATGATAGGTAATAATAAACTTATGATGTTTACATTCAAAATAAAGGGAGTCCTTCCCGGGAAGACTGGTTCTCCTCCCGGGGATATCAACACAAAAGCCAACCCCTCGCGCTGAGCGAGGATAGATCAATTTCACAAGTCGAGACGAGAATCGAGCTCTCGGATATTATTTTCATAATGGTCGTCAGAAAACAAGTCTCGTCTCGCCGTGGGACACCAGCCAACGACGAAGGGATAATAACAAACCCAGGAAGGGTTCCGACGACGACCGATTTGCTGTCCCGCCAGGATTGCCGGCCGAAATTAAACAATATTATAATAATCGCATAGAAATCAGTGGAAATTTCATTATAATAATACTTGAGCGAGCGGGCGCTCTAAATTTCGACAGTCTGGGGCTGAAACTCCAGGGGAAAGATTCGACTTCTTTCGGCAGGTCCTGAGCCACGTAATCAAATATCCTGAACGGGGTTGGGTTGAGGAGCAGGGGATGGCGCTTTAGAAACACTGGATCAGAAATGACGAACAGAACGAAATTGTATACATATAGCGTAATAGCTCTTTGTGTTTCCTGATTGCATAATCGTTACGGAGCAGTCCCCAGATTCTTCTCCGAAGAGGACAGTGGGATCTGGGATTTGAAATGAATTTATTTCAAATTTGTGGTAAAAAAACTTGTTGAGTTGAAACTTCTTAATTTAAAAAATAATTGCAAAATTTTATCTGAAATGTTATGTAAAAAACTAAATTGTAAAACAAAATTTTACTCAATGTGATTTTTCCTGAACAACCCCACCGTCGTCGGATGCTGCTCGGAGAGACAGTTACAAAAGGGTTTCATTTGATCCTTTTGCACCAAGAGTTGGCCATCCTGTCCCGATATCCAACCCTTCCCTTTCTCCGGGCTCTGAGCCCGAGATGAACGTGGAATTTATTACACACAAAGCATGTAATTATATGAAATCTCACGTCGTGAATAAATGAAAAACGGACCAAGCGACCGTCGACGACGACGGTCCCCACCCGAAAATCTGGGCCACATGAATCAAACCACGGTTTTTGCAGCCAGCAATGGTGCCAAGAGGAGTGGAAAGATGACGATAATGATAATGGTGTGTGTGTGTGTGTCGTCCTTTTCATCATCCATTGACGATGGCGAAAGGGATGATATTTATGATGCGAAAAGTTGTCACAAATGAGAATCCTTTCGGCATTGTGAACAAGGATTCAACCTGGCTGTGAAATTGGAGGCGATTCTATGCTTTATCTCTCGTTTACCGGAAAACTGGTACGTGATGATTGCTGACCTTGTTACAAAAGAAGTGTGAGGGGGCTTTTTTTGGGAGTTTCCGCAACATTCTTGAAAAAGGAAAACATAACATCGATTAATGGCTGACAAGGAAAAGGGTACGTCATGATTCGAATTCCCGGACGCTTCGGAACCCGGACACCTCATCTTGTTTTATCAATTATTTGAGTATAAGTTCGCATTATGATTGTCAAAACTGTGTTATTCAATGAATTGTAACGTAAACTTTCATTTAAATTTTGTTTGAACGCTGCAGTTAATGCCAAAACAAGTAAATTGAATAAAATTATAAGTTTACCAAAAATGCGAAACATTTCACTGAAATATTTCATAGACGTCCGAAGCACCGGGAAGGCAATGCAGAATTTTTGGTTTTGATTTCCTTAAATTCTAGCAAATTTTTATATCAAAAATCGATTAATGATAACAGCTCATTGAGACCTAAAAAATGCCATTAACTAACATTTCAGTACAAATTTATGCGATTCATTAGAAAAATCGAGTGTCCGGAATTCGAAGCAAAAGTGTCCAGATTTCGAATCAGCCTCTATCATTGTCCGGGATTCAAAGCACAACAAGTCATTTTAATGTACAAATGCTGATGAAAAATGGTTAGAAAAGACATATTTTTAATGCATTCTAATGATATTTCTACTTTTACAACTTATTCAATGATTTTTTGCCAGCTAAACCAAAAATGATATGCTGCTAAATGTCCGGGTTTCGAATCATGACGTTATTCGGAATAGTAAAAATCACATAAAATTGAAAGAATCCTTATTAATAGAGTTTTATTGAGCATAAAATTGAAACTGTCTCTCCCTCTTTATGTAAGTAATTGTTTAAGTTGAAGAGATTATGAAAGTTATTGATCATTGATTTTATTTTCCAATTCATATCGAACAATTTTCACATATACAATTCTGAAATTCACCTCTAAAAAGACCGCATCTCCTGATAATAAAAAAAAACTGAAATAAAAATTTGGCCGATTGCTGATATTCCAAACAACAACATTGTTTTGCTCCTTGAAAAATCTTAGTCCTTTCAAAAAGTTACTCTAAATTATAAAATTTTGATATAACTTTTATTGGAAAGAGTTGAAAATTCAACAAAAGTTTGAAAATTGATTCTAAAATTACCAAACTTTTTTAAAGAATCGAGCATATTTTTTATCATTTAAAATCAAACAAATAGTTTTCGAGAAATCGTGTTTTAAAAATGAGGGTTTTTTCATCATAAAGTATGTTTAAACCGCAAAAAATACATGAAAAAGCAACTAAATTTTCTTATAAATTGAAAACATAGATTTTTTCGAAAACATTGTAAAATTGTTCAAAAGCATGAAATGGGTTTTCCAATCTTGCGTGAAAATGTTTTCGATTTTTTTCCAAAAATCATTACTTTAATACGTATTTTTTGGAATTCGATAAAAATATAAGTTTTTTTCTGTGTGCTTATATTTCATCAAAAAAGTCTAAATCATAACCTACAACTTTGAGACACTAAATCGATTAAAAATTTACTCCTCAAGATACAGATATTTTGAATATTCACAATCCCATTTTGTATAACCGTCCCAAAAACATAGAAAATAAATCTGAAAATAAACTGTGATCACGATAAAAGCTTTTTGTAACACTTTTTGTTTATATTTTAAAATTAAATTTGATTTTGGTTTAATGTTTTGAGATTAGTTTTCCGATCCTAACTATGAAATATTTAAAAAATAGTTTCTTTAATAGTTTTTCAGCAAAGCTGAATTTTTTTTTTATTTTTTCCTTAAATTGAAATTCAATAAAAAATAAGCTATTTTATACAAGAACCCTTGAAACCAGACCAGGTGGGTTGACATTAACAGATTTTTATTTTATTTTTAAATATTATTCGATCGGTAAGACATTTCTTATAATCCATATTTTTGAAACATGCACTGGGCCACAACTCTTCCATGTAGGTCTTCTTCTATTTTTTTTACAATAGTGCTTTAAAATAGTTTCATTGAAATTTGTTATTATAAAAACTGGAGTGACTTTGATAGTTACTAATTTTTTTTAAAGTTAAGTAGGCAAATTGAATTGATTCAGAAACATTGATTAGAATGGTTTCATAAATTTAGCTAAATGCTTGTTTAATTTAGTTTCTTAAATTTTTATAAAATTTATGCAAATATTAGAAAAGATTGATTGAAATTCAATAGAAATTTATGAATTCATAGAAATGTAAATTTTTGTTGCCAGCAGAACCAATTTTGTAGCATGATTTGGAAAATCTTTTTAATTTAGAACATTTTTTCGCTTAAAATGATTTTAATTGCAAGATATTTTTGATTTCTGTGTTGATAAAACCTAAAGAAACTTTTACATGCTGTTTTAAGTATTAAATTGCCCAAAGAAATCGGTAACGGTCCGTTTTTCGATTCGAACTAATTTTCATTGAGAAAAACATGACACTTTCGAATATTTAAATAATAACATACCTTTAAGACCGAAGTTAATATTGGTTTGCAAGCATTAGTTTTCAAAAATGTAAGATTTGACGAAAACAAAAATTTTTGCGAAAAAAAAATTGCAAAAATAAACATCGACAATTTTCAAGAATTCAAAAGATTCTTAAATCAACCCAAACATGTTAAAAATGATTTTTAATGCAGCAGAATACATTTCAAATTTAATTCAGATGATTGCACTTCAATTTCCATTGAAATTGTGAAGTCTTTTGAAAAAAATCTTTTTGCCCCCTGATTTTTGGTGCCAATTTGAAGAAGAAAAACTAAAAAAAAACTTCTTCATCATCCCGATACGAGAATCGAACTCTGGACCTCTGGATAGGAAACCCAGCACGCCGTTTGTCGAAACTCATCCCTTACCGGTCAGTATTCCCAGTGAGCAGATTTACTCTTTGAAGGGATCTGACTTCGCCGAGCCAGACAGGAATCGAACCCATCACCTTCCGCTTACAAGGCGAAACCCGTAACCTCACGGCCACGGAAGCTCGGCAATGCATACTTTAAATAAAATTTGTACCAGCCTAATCTGGTAAAAACTACTTCTTGAGGTATTTTGAGCACTTCTCTATCAAGCTCAGTATGATTTCATACTATTCTGTTTGTATATTTAGTTCGTATTGTTCTCTTTGCAAAAAAAAGTTCAGCCTATCAATGCCACCAATGCTGTCAATGTCACCCCAATTTACGGTACATATTTAAGACAAAATCTCATAAAAACATCTTCTAACTTGTTACTGACTTGTTGACAAACATGCATACAGAAAATGAATATTACACTGCTTCATTTAAAAATTTACAATTTGTTTTTTTCAATAGTTTAGTACCACAAACTAAACTTTTTCGGTCGATCCAAACGTCAAAAATGATTGTATGAGCCAATGAAGGTACAATTCCTAATAAATATTCATGTTTCTATGTTCCACTCATGTACCTTTTAACTTGTAACATATTAACATTTCATGTTCCCTTTTTCATCCATCAAAAGCAAACCATCCTGGCAAACAGTCTCAGAATCAGCACTCCTTTACCACTCTGAACCAACGCGTTTGAAGACGAAGCAAAAACCAAAAAAATCTCCAAGTCCTGGAAGGTCGCTCGAAAGCGAAATTGAAAAATATTAAAATCATAAATGTTGAGTGATGTTTTTGGGGTTCGTCTTCTTCTTTTTGCTTCCGTTCCATGCTTCATGCCATCAAAACTAAAGACAATGTTCCTTGAGGAACTCTCGCCGATGAAGCAGATGACGATGAGATGCGATCGGTTAATATTTTTCCGATGAATCAAAACACAGCTTTGACGGGAAACAAACGAGCGCATAACGGGGCCGCGGCCATCATAAAAGTAGCAGCAGCAGCATAACAACCATGGCAAAGGGCGATGAATCATTTATGCTCGTTACTTTGCTGTGCATCAGTACAAGCGGTGGAGCTTCCGGAGATTCGGACTTTGAAGACGACAACAGGAAGGTGATGTGCATTTGCATACATCGGCTGGAACCTGCTCGAACGCTGCTGTTAGAACGCTGTGAGCTCAAGCTGGTTTTGGGGTCCGAGAACAACGAGTCCGCGTGATGGATCATCCGGACGCCGCTGGAAAGCATAATGAAGCTGTGGATTAGTTTGGTGGGGTGGTCCCAACCTTTCATGTTCCCCGAATATTTCTCGTACAGTTTGAACTCTTTTGGAACCACCCTAACCAAACAGTCCACGTTCTGCACTTTAAGCACTTTCCCGCCGACGACGGATTGTCTGGGAAGCATTTTCGGCACCGGATGTTTACTCACCACTGCCATGAGTTCCTCCTGCCCGGTCCCTTAAAAATAACCAACCCCGATTCGTCCGAGCTCGGACCAGATGAATACCAACTTAGCCGTCAGCGATTCTGAGCCATAACAACAACTAGACACAAAAACAACCAGCTTGATGTTTTCGCTGATGATCTCCGGAAAATTTGCACTGAACATGACTGACTGGCAGTGGAAGTAAGTTTCAGACCAAGCTCAATGTGCGGGGAGCAATGTGCTTCTCGTGGAGTGTGTAATCAGTGAAAGTGCAAGTTTGTAGCTTTGAGGGCAGGGTCGTAGAACACGTTTACCTCAGTCGATTGAGTTTAATTATTGATTAAGCAGAAAGGTTCAGCTTGTGAGCAATCCGACAACGGGTGTGGTTGAAAATGTACTTGATTTGAAGCTTGGTTTTAGCATTAGAAATCATCTGTTATCAAGTAAATTAAGCAAATTTGCCTACATTTTTTTGTTTCCCAAAGTTTTTTCAATAAATGGATGCCATTTTTTGTAATTTTAAGCAAATGACTTGAAAATTGTACATTATTTCTAAATTTATGTTATGTAATTTTTGATTTCAAGCTTTAAAAAATATAATTTTGTACAAAAAAAACAACACTGCCAACTTGTGTCATAGCTCAAAAGATGCAATAATCTACAAATTAAAACATATCCAAAAATGTGATTTTTAAAATGATTATTTTGCACAGCTTATTTTGTGTCAAAGTCGAATTAAAATTTTAAATTAAGTTTTGACGTGTAACAAGCTTTCTGAGAAATTCTAAGCAAAACCTACATGCTTAAAAAAAACTTTGCATATTTTTTATCGAATTGATCAATTTTTTTAGTATAGCCTTTTTGTACAGACAAAAATTTGTATGGAGACTTGTATGGACGACCAATTTTTTTTGTCTTAAAAAAGAACTCATAGGCTTTAATCTATATCAAAGAATACAAAAAAAAATTGCATTAAATTTGATCATTCCAGGGAGAATTGCTTTGTTTTATTTTTTTTTTATTTGTTGAACTATCTTTAAAACCCAATCGTTTTCTTTTTTTCCATTTCTCACAATTTTTCTCGACCGATACTCGTTATGGAAGGGCAAGGTACCTTAAACTTAATACATTTTTTTCTTGCAAACCCCAATTTGTCACCAATCTCTAGCGTTTTATTTTAAATTGTTTTTTTTTGCGAAAATCTTTTTTTAAACAAAATATTCGGGTGAATTTATTGAGAGTAACGAACTCAATCTAATTTTGAAAGAAATCGGAAAGTTTTTGTTTATTTTTTTTTTCTATTTTTACATATGAAATTGCTGTTTTTGAATTTGCTGCAATGTTTTTTTAAGTAGGTTTTTTAACCGATTTTCCAAAACTTCCTTCTAATTTTTTTAAAAATATTCATTTAAAAGTATTTTCATGAGAAAGCTTATATTGTTTCTGATTTAAAACGTTTCATTGATTGTTTATTTGATTTTTTATATTGTTACAATTTTTAAACATTGAAAAATCGCGGTAATTTTACATCTTGGAATGTAGACAGTTTTTTGTCAGAAAAAAGTGATATTTCCACTACGAATGTGAAAAATTACAAATGGACAATCCATAAACCAGTTTGACACTTTTTTGGGGATCTGTAAATGCACTTTTTTCACATTAGCTTACACCCAGAACTGGACATCGGCATACGAGAGGATAAAGAGCACGATTCGGTAGTAAAATGGTACTGTGTGCGGACTGAGAGGATAAATTCCAAAACTACCGAGAGTACTTTACTCATGGGTTCATCTTCAAAAAAAGTTCATCTATAAAAAAGTACCGGTACCGAGACTCGAACCCAAGACCTTCGGCATATTGTACCGTGCCTTTGCCTTATGGGCCACCAAGGTTCGGTGACTAAAATGCGGTGATTTGTCCATATAAGCCACTCAATAGGATGAACTGTTCCAATGAACGAATGAACATGCGAGAGGACTATACTCTCGCAAAATAGCACTTTCCTCACGTTTCTTTTCGTGAGGACTATCCCCTCGTTCTTTAACTTTGGGTGTAGGTAATAAAAAAATAACATGTTTAGAAAAGTGATATTTGTTCGTAATTATAAGGCTTTTGCATATTTTTGTTTTTGTCTGCATAATTTTCTTAAAAAATCACGAAGCAAACAATAATAATGACTAAATTTAAAATTTTCGTTGTAAAAACGATTTTTTTCAAAAAATCACGGAGTTAACAAATATAATGACATAATTTGACATTTTTATTGTAAAAATGATAAAAATCGATTGGAATCTATTCAGAATAGATTGTATCACGCTTTTTAAGCATTTTAAATCAAACAAGTTTTTTGAATTGTTTAACATATTTTAAATTTTGTGACTACAGATTAGAAAAAGACTTAAAGTTTTGCATAAAAAAATGTTCATGCAATCATCATATGTTGCTAATTTTTAATGGTTGCATAAAATTAATGATGTATTAAGCATTTTGCATTTTTTTTTTGTTTTGAAATTTTGATTGTAATTTGGCTTGTAATTTGAAATTTAGCATTTTGCGATACTTTTTGCTTAAAAATTTGGAAAATAAGGCTTGAAATTTGAAATTAAATGTTTTTTTTTCGACCAGAGCTGAGGGACAAAACTTTCAATGGTATTTGTACAAGCCTAATAAGTTTACATTAATTTCCCTTAGCATGTTGGTATGTTATTTTTTATTCATTTTTTGTGATAAATTCTGGTGTAGTTCAAAAGATATCTTGATGAATGAATGATAAAAGACAATGAACATAATCTAAATAAAAATCAAATCATATTTCAGATCTGATGATATCTTTGAAACTTTTGGTCCAATTTTCATTGTTGACAAATGATGCATCTGTGAAATTTTCATCTCTTCAGCATAAATACTTTGTACTAGAAGATGCCCCAAATAAATTTGAATTAAAGTATATCAATAGACCATCCTTTTTTAAAAACATTTAAATTTCTTTTTAAAATATTTTCCAAAGAAAACTTCCTCACCAAAAAAGTTACTGTATCATCCTTCTGACCAGTGCCCCAAAAAAAGCAAGAAAACGGATTATCATGCCGCTTGTAATTTATCAAATGTTCCGACAAAACGACGCAAAAGGCATATGTTTCTACGGGGAAAGAAAAACTTTTCCTTCTGCCCAACGATCTGTGCGCTTTTCTTTGCCTCCTCGAATTGTCTTATTTTATGCCGATTGCCGGCCTCGGGATCTGCATCCTTGCTTCCAAGGAGGGTGGTGCTGCCAGAGCTTTCTTCACCGAAGCGTGCATGCGGGAGCAGCGTGAAGGAAAGTATATCTTTCCGTGTTCCCGATTGTGACCCCGAGGGTCGTAAACCGTTGGATCCGGAAAATGACGTAATGGAAGTTTTCCCCGAGTTTCCACTTGCTTGCGCGATTTCCATCACCTTGGGTGTGTGGGAGGTGGGTGGGGGTGGTGAGGATGGCGAAAACAAATATTTTTCTAATCTATTTTTATTATTCTGTGTTTCGATTCATCACCTCGCAGTAAAAGCAGGAAGAGGGGCCCGATTGGAAGCGTTTGCGAAAGGGAACATAATTTGTTAGAGGTGTTAAATAGGAACAAAATTTGTTAAACATTTTTGAAAATAATTGAAAACAGAAATCTCGTGGAATTTTTTTATAATTGTAACTCAAATGAAATATTGATAAAATTGTTTTATCAAAACAAAATTTGTTATTTCCATGATAATGTTAGGACAGGATTTGATGTTCCTGTAATGTTTTCTAAATGCAACTTCCAATATTAACTAAATTAAGTTTCGACCTTAAATAACAAATTGTGTTTTCAACTTGTCACACCTTCTTTCCTCGGGATCCCTAGCTGATACAGCACAATAATCCAAGGAAAGCGCAGTAGCTTCAACGACTTGACCTCGTTCCGGCGCGAATCATCCGGGCGGCCAAGCCCCCCCACCGTGGAACGGGCCGGGAAATGCGAGCTCAGCCATCACATCGGACAAGGTTCCCTTGGTTCACTTGGCTCTTGGTGGCGGTGTCGTCTGCTGATGTGATCCTGGCCCTGATGGCCGTGTTTATATCACGCTGTGCCCCGGAAAGCTGTACGGTGTAGGAATAATATGTTTGATTAAATGGCCGTAAGTGAATTGCCCACGGCCATATCGTACTGCGATGGATCAGGATTGGATTTCGCAGTGACACTGAGAGAATGTTATTTGATAGTTTTATCGATTTTCTAGTTTAATCTGTTAAAAGAACATTGTATGCTGTCTTTTTTTAAATTTTTAAAGTTTTTAATTCAATTGACAGTTTTTTTTCAATCTTTTTACAACTATTTCATCTTTTCTCAACATTCAGTGCCCCCCTTCCGAATGTTTTTGCTTTCCATCAGGAGTGAGCCGTTCCGTTTCCGGCTCGGCCCGGAAGTGAGCACTACTGGACGGGACGTGAGGATTTGTACTTTTCCACTCACTCTCTAGCCCTCTCCGGTCTCTGATATATGTTTGTTGAGCATAGTTTTGCGCGAACATACATATATGTGGCGAGTTTTTATGCAGCCCTCGGACGGACGGATGTGGTTCAATGTCGGACGTCGTTGGCACGGCATTTAGAGATGAAAGTTTTTCCCTCCTTTCCTCCTTTTTTATGACGCTATTTTTGCTTCTTTGGATGCTGCAAGCTTATGGAAGTTGCTAGAATTAATTTCAGGATTATCGGAAAAGTGCTATGAGCGATGTGAGTCGAGAATGGTCCGAAAATTTTCTTGATTTGTTTTCTTCAACTTGTAATTTTTCCAGCAACGCAGTTTGCTTCTAAGCCTACGCAGAAACCCGGGGAAAAGTTGCTGACCTTGACAGTCACATGCCTTCGAGCAGACTTCTTGTAATTCTAGCAGCAGCTGATGGGGAGATTGCTTTCTGGGTTTGACCGAGCGTAAAAATAGCTTGTAATATTGCGATAGATTAAATACTCGGAAGGGAGTCCCACACAGATTGAGGCTGAGGGTGCTTTAACATGTTTTGTGGATTTTTTTCTAACGATGATGCAATTTTAATTAATTCAGAGCATATTTTTTCAAAGTCAGTTAACGTTATTTGAACCAAATTTTTTTGAATTATGAATAACATAACAGGCCGTTTATTTACATGTCTTAAGGTTTTTGTTTTGTCATAAAAATATGCCTTTTTCTGTTTGTATGTACAATATGTTTATTTGATTTTGAAAATAAAATTTAGTTTAAAGTTTTTGTTCAATAGACAATCAGAGTCGGAGTAACTCATTTTTAAATAAACACTTCAAGAGCGTCTCGACTATGCAGCACTGCTTCTAACAATACACATTTTGATGATTTGAAGATAATGAAATCAAGAAATAAAATTGAGGAATAAGTGATACATCCCTACGTTGGAAGTTTGTAATACTATTAACTGTTTATAAAATTTTAACACATTTGTATATTGATTTGCTTTTAGATGACAAATTATATGTATTTATGTTTCAAACTATTAAGTTCATCAATCTTATAAAAGTATCGTCTGATATTAAATTAAATCTAATTATACTTTTTTTTGGTTTTTTTTACCGAACCAATTTAAAAAAATATCATCCAAATCATAAACTCACATATGTGAGTTTATTATTTCGATGATATTTTTTAAAGTTGGTTCGGTCAATACAATTCCAGAACTAATATTTAAAGCCCAAAGAATAGTTTCAAATTATGTGTTTAGAATCCTTAAAAAACTTTCGCCTCAACCAAAGTACAACGAGAAAACCCATGCATTAAAAAAAAGAGAATTCAAAAACTAGGAAATTTATATTTTTTGAGTTTCAATTTTGTAAACAAACTTGAGTATTCTAAGTGACTTTAAGAGTCTAAAAGATGCTTGACATTTTTTTTTCACTAAATTAAATTATTTGTGTTTCCTTTGAAAATTTTTCAATTTTGTGATTCTTAAAATATACGTTTTTATTTCTAACATTCAGCAATTTCTTTGGCCAAAATGAGCAATTTTTATCATTGGTTTTCCATACACGAAAGGTTGCCAGGTTGCCAAATGAATCTGGGAATGCCATATTTTTCAAGTGATAGATTAATTCTTCTCTGTGCCAGATATTGACAGATTTTGCCAGATTTTTAAACAAAATTTTGATTTAAATGAACGATTGAATTGAAAATCTAAAATAAATAGTATGTGTTTTCTTAAAGGGAATCTGACAATCTTACTTAGGGTAGGGTAGTCATCAATGAGACACTTTTGGTTTTCAACTTTCAGCGATTTTTTCTATTTTTTTCATCAGCATGTTTTAATGAGCTTTTTGTTGCATTTTCTTTCTTTTAGTGTGTTCTAACATTGATCAAAATATGAGATCGATCCGACATCTACAGTCAGAGTTATTCAACTGTCTCATTGTAGACGCACTTGGCAGGAACAATGAGACAGCTGGGGAACAATGAGACACTCTACGAAAATCAATACTTTTCTAATAAAACATAATGTTTTTGTATTGTTCCATTACAGGTGACTTGCCTTGAACATTTTAGAGCAATTTTGCCAACATGAAACTTTATTTAACAAAAGTTATACTAAAAAGTATTTAAATTTTGTAAAATCCATATATTTATACCAAATAACTTTGTATGATTGGTTAAATTAGGTTAATACTCTATAAATATGCCAAAAATCACTTTTAATTCATTTTTTGAAAGATTTACATGGATTTTGAAATGTTTAATGAAGAAAAATCAAAGTGTCTCATTGTTACCCATGGGCTAAAATGAGTGGGGAACAATGAGACAGCCCTGGATTCTGGGTATATTCTAAATTTTGGTCAAACCTAATGAAAGGACATTGTAGCCCAACTCAATCCCTATGGAACGTCGAAAGAAATTTGAAGAAATCTTAGTTTTGGTGTAAATGGCAGCCTGCGAGCGAAAAAGTATTTTTTGTCCATAATTTACTTTTACACCCCAGAATCAAACATTTATGAAAAACTTTTCAAGGGAGCGTCCATAACCAAAGCCACTATTATAGCAGACGTGTATCCAGTAGATACACCTTTCCCCCAAATATGAGCCTGATTGGTTGAAACTACGACTTGTGAGAGCCATTTTATCATTGTTCCCCGTGTCTCATTGATGACTACTCTACCCTATTGTAAAAAAGTGATATTTTGAATGCCTTGAAAATTCTCCCGTAAAAGCTTCCACAAAAAAATGTTGGATGTTAAAACTAATTTGGAATCAAAAAGTCTCACTTCAAAAACATTTTTAAGAGTCAGAGAAAAAAAAACAAGAATTTTTCACAAAAAACAGCTACTTATGAGTAGCGAAAAATTCCTGATTTTTTTTTCTCTGCCGTTACCAATTGTTTATTTTTTGTTGACATTGCACTGAAGGAAGACCAGTTTCGGAAAACTTCAAACCAAACATTTTTTTTTTTTTGGAATAGTTTTAGTCTAAATTAACTCAAACCCATAAAATTCCCGCTATCATTTCATAACAATCCTTAAAAATTCTAGCAAACGCAAATTCACCCAGTTTATTCAATTTTTCATTTCCGTTCTTCCTCTCCAACTTTCCAGGCACATTCAGTAACCGCTCTGAGAACAAACAACAGGACCACGTGGCGCGCAGGTGCTTAACCCAGTGGAAAATTGCACGCTGCCGTCTTGTACACGTGAGACAGTTGTGAGGATTTCTGCTGAATACCGTCGTAGTCGTCGTTATTTTTGAGGCTTGGAGTTGAGGTTGGCGCTCTGAAGAAAAAAATGAAGCCCCGAAGGAAAACTTGAAAAGTGAACCCGGGAGAGTGTGCGGGGAGGTTTGGAAGAAAAAGTGTTTTTCCGCGATTGGAATTTGGAGCAAAAATAAAAAGGAAAACCTTAGAGCTCAGTGAGTTGTTGTGGTTGGGAGTGAGAAATTTAAGAAGGGGAAAAAATAAAAATAAAAATTAAATCATGTCAAGTGGCCAGGTGAGGTGTGGCCAAGCGCCACCGGGTTTGGTTTACTCGCTGGCGGTGGCCCTTGTGGTACTGACCTCCAGCACTGTCCTGGGGGCCCACTGGGACCACTCAGTGTTCCTGGACGGGGACTACCGGCTGCTGTGGAGCATCTCCGGCAGTGACATCACGTTCGAGGTGCAGGTTCGGACGCACGGCTATATCGGGCTGGGCTTCTCCAAGGACGGCACCATCTACGGGGCGGACATCGTCATCGGCTGGGTCGACGTGGGACAGGTGCACTTTCAGGTACGAGACTTTTGAATATCCTTTTCAATGAATCATTAATTTTAGCAATCTGAGATAGTTGAAGTATGCAAGGGTTTCCAGAAGCGTTTATTACTTGCCAGTCTGCCAATTAATTACTCAAATTACTGGTCCAAAATGATTAATTACATAAATTACTTAATTACTTTTCACTACGATAAAAAACATTTAATTTTAATTTAAGTATTCATTTCTACGGTTCTAAACTAAATTATTTATAATTAGCTCATTCGATAGCTCTTCTAAAAATTATGCTGTTTATTATATATTTTTTTGTACCGATCTGGATATTGTGAATTATAATTTTAATTGAAAATAGCTATAGGCGATCAAACTTCAAAAATGCCCCCACTAGAGGACGCTGAAACTTTGGGTGATGTTTACATAATATCTTACAGCGAATTAATTGGTTTGAAATTTGGAATTGTTTTATTTTATTATAAAATTGACATCATTTCAGGTAAAAAATAAGTAGCTCAATTGCTATAAACAATAATATTTGTTTTATGGCCAATTTAACCTGTTCATTATTGATTCGAAATTCCATTATGTTTCACGTTTCAATCAACCGTACCCTTATCAATCAATTGCAAAAGAAGATTATTGAAGTCGTGTTTGTCATAAAGGCAAAACAACATACTGTACTGTTTTACTTCAATGTTTGAGTTTTAATATAATTAATTATTAATTTAAAATTGTATTCAGTTTATTGCAAGTTTATCGAAGTTGTTTGAAAAAAGGCCCCCTGATTTTTCGAGCCAAACATAAACTTTGACAAATATTTGCAGCGGCTCTTCATGAAAATTGTGAAATTCATCAAAATAACGTTAAGTTTTAAAATGTTTTTCAACATTGGTTTGACATTACTTTCCATTTTTTTTTCTCAAGCATATTAAAAAAATCCGTTACTGAAAATACGGATTATGTAAAATGTGACAATTACATTGGATTTAATTTGTGCATCTGAATATTAGTCGATTTTAATTTTACTGAGTTTGATTTTTAACATTTGTCTCAGACATATTTGGAAATTTTTCGGCAAAATAGTTTAGCTCTTTAGAGAGATAAGGACTGTCAATTTCTGCTGATTATGAAAATATATAAAAATTGTATTTTTCGTATTATTTTTGATATTTTTTTATTATTTTCAATATTTTTTAAATTATTTTTAATATACTTTTATTGATTTTTAAATTGTTATCACTTGAGAAATTGTTTTTAAAAATGATAATTCACTTATTTTTTTAATTATATGATCCACATAAACTTTTTTTGATAATTTTGATAATGTAGTTCTTGCAAAACAAAAAAAAATTATAATTACTTAATGAAAATGAATAGATTTCGGATTCACTAAACATTTTTCACTGGGTAATATAGATGGCGTTGCCTTTTGTTGTTAATCAGCTTCTATAAACAACATGTAAAAATAAATTTTAGGAGAGTTTTAGGAGAGAACTATGGCAAATTAGGCCTTCTACATAAAAAGCCAGTCTTTTTAAATCTTTATGTTTCAATCTTATTTGAAATTAATAAAATACTGTTATAATAGATTATATGTAAAAAGTAAATAGTTTCGTAGAAGAAGTACAATTAAAAAAAATAATTACTTAAATTACTCAAAAATTACTTAAATTACCAATTAACTACATTAAATTACTCTAATTACCATAAATTACTAATTAATTAAAGAATTACCTAATTACCAGCTAAAAATCAAAGTAATTATTAATTACTTGCCAGTCCGAGGCCTTGCTGGAAACCCTTGGAAGTATGACTCAAATAAAATTCAGAAGAATTTCTTGCCAATCTAGTTACAACTAATAATCCAGCAAGGGGTTGGGCTCAACAGTTTGTTTTTCACAAAAAAAAAAAAATCCGCAGCTTAAATCGCTGAACCTCGCCCCGAAAGGAAATAACAACTTGCCTCGAACAAACAAAAAAAACTACTTTCTTTGCATAATTTGCCTATTCCTTGGCAAAACGAACCTACCAAAATTAGACTCGAATAACTTGGAGGAAAAACTCCGCCCAAAGTTTCGCTCTTTTTCTCCAACTGACCTGCCAAATGATAAAAAAACGATATGGACGTGAAAATCGTCCTCGATTTTTTGTGTTTGTGGGGCCCACAACCCAAAGTTGAAAGCAAACGAAATAAGCCAGCAGTAACGTTCCGTGGGGCCAACCTTTGTAGTTCCAGCTGAAGGAGCGCGCCGCAGCCTTTTTCCCGAGATTTTCCCAAAGAAGCTCACACAAAAGTCGTCTGCAGTTGGGGCAGCAACAAAAAAAAATGGAAAGAAAAACAAAACCAACGAAAATTGTCTGTAATTTCACTTTGGCGAGAAGGTTTTTCTTCTTTTTTACCTTTTTTAAGGGAAAACCATTCACCACTTGGAAAGACAATAAAACAAGCCATTTCTGGGATTGGCGGATTCGGGTTGGTCTTTTGACGGAATCGTCGTCGTCGTCACTGGGCAATAAAATGGCCAGAAGGCGATGGAGCTGAACCGGACCGCACCACCGCGGTGGTGGCTGGCACCGGTGCTGCACGAATCGATCAGGGAAATTGCTTTTTCCGGCTGTTTGTTGAGCTTGGAAGGTGGTTGAAAGTGGGGAAACTGCTGGAATTAAAGTCGCATTTTTTTCCAAGGATGTCTTGAATAAATCCAGGTTTTTGAGAACCTTTAACAGATTCAATAAATTCAGAAAGTTCTAGAAGATTAAATGATTAGTTAAATTCAAACCAGTTTTCTTGCGTATAAATTCACTTCTTTTCCAAAGTGTGGATGAAAATCTGATTTCGGCTATCAAATGGCTTATTTTTTCAATATTTTCTTAAAATGCATAAACAAACAAAAAAAAAACAAACAAAAAAAAAACAAACAAAAAAACAAAAAACAAAAAACAAAAAACAAAAAAAAAAACAAAAAACAAAAAACAAAAAACAAAAAACAAAAAACAAAAAACAAAAACAAAAACAAAAACAAAAAACAAAAAAAAAAACAAAAAACAAAAAACAAAAAACAAAAAACAAAAAACAAAAAACAAAAAACAAAAAACAAAAAACAAAAAACAAAAAACAAAAAACAAAAAACAAAAAACAAAAAACAAAAAACAAAAAACAAAAAACAAAAAACAAAAAACAAAAAACAAAAAACAAAAAACAAAAAACAAAAAACAAAAAACAAAAAACAAAAAACAAAAAACATAAAACAAAAAACAAAAAACAAAAAACAAAAAACAAAAAACAAAAAACAAAATCTAATCTAATCAAATCTAATCTAACACAAACGCAGCCAGTCCGATGAAAGCATGCTGGAAAGTCTTGTGATTAGATTACGCCCCAAGCACTTTTGTTGTCAATATTAATAATTGCAATACATCCGAGATCACCCGAAAATGTAATACAAAAATTAAAGCGGCCAGCCCTACTGCGTTGTGTTTACCGCAGAGAGGATTCAGTGAACGGATCACATTCCACAGAATCAACAGGGGAGGAAGGATGCGTGGACATACCGTACCAAACGCTCCGGATCAGTTAGGTGTGGTGTGTTAGTGTAAATTTGGCAGATAATTATATTTTTAGGGAGAAGTGGAATTGGTCGACATGGGATTAAGGAATGGGAAAGTGAGGAAGGGGTAGGAGGGCTATTGAATTTATACACCCAAAACTGGCAGCGCTAGTCCGAGAGAATGATGGTCTCGAGTCGAGAGAATAGTGGTACCATTCACGGACGCAGAGAACACAGCTCGAGATGGGCGATAGAACTATTCTCTCGAGGTTCATTTGCAAAAAAAGTTCATCCGTCAAACAAAAAACTAAAAGTGTCGACAACGGGAATCGAACCAGAGACCTTTGACAAACCAATCCAATGACTTAGCTGCCTCGGCCACCACAGCTTGGTGACCAAGTCAGAAGTCAGAAGTCGATGTATGACACTTGTTTGAGATTTATTGATTCAACTAACGAATGAACTCATTTGTTATGATGGTGTGAGTTGGTACCATTATTCTATCGATTTTGGCACTGAGCCCTCAATAAATTTTGAGAGAACGATTATCTCGATTCTGAATTTTGGGTGTAGTATAATAATAAAAGGGAATATAATCATTTAGCAAATAATGATGGAAAGCTCTCACCAAGAATCAGCAAATCTTAAAATCTTCGAAAGACACAGTCAGATTGTGTCCCAACCTGCAGCTTCTAAGTTCTAAGGAGCCGCCAATCCGGCCGCATCAAATCAGCCAAGATTTCCTCGTCATCTGCGCGATTGAGGCTCTTTCCCAGGTCAGCGACGTCTTCCCGGACATGCAGCAACGCAACGCGAATCCCGGATATCTTCACCATCTCCACCTTGTCCACTGCCACTCACAAGTTCGTCTAGAACTAGCCGATAAGAAATTGACGGAAATCCTCAGAAGACGAAAAAACGCGGAGCAAAAAAACAAAAAACAAAAAACAAAAAACAAAAAACAAAAAACAAAAAACAAAAAACAAAAAACAAAAAACAAAAAACAAAAAACAAAAAACAAAAAACAAAAAACAAAAAACAAAAAACAAAAAACAAAAAACAAAAAACAAAAAACAAAAAACAAAAAACAAAAAACAAAAAACAAAAAACAAAAAACAAAAAACAAAAAACAAAAAACAAAAAAACAAAAAACAAAAAACAAAAAAAAAGTGAGATTTTATAGTTTCAAAGAAATTTATGCGATTCAAGAGATTGAAGAGATTCGAGAGATTCAAGAGATTCAAGATATTCAAGAGATTCAAGAGATTCAAGAGATTCAAGAGATTCGAGAGATTCAAGAGATTCAAGAGATTTAAGAGATTCAAGAGATTCAAGAGATTCAAGAGATTCAAGAGATTCAAGAGATTCAAGAGATTCAAGAGATTCAAGAGTTTCAAGAGATTCAAAAGATTTATGAGACTCGAATTTGAAAATTTGTGAGGTTTCAGAGGTATTCGAGGGATCCAAGAGATTCAAGATTCAAAAGTAAAAATGATTCAAGAGAATTAAGAGATTGGATAGTTTCAAAAAAATTAAAGATTCATGAACTTTTTTTATTTTTTGAACTCAAGCAAACAATAGTTCAACTCTTATCTTTGAAATATCCAGCATAACTTAGTTCTATCAAACCAATTACTCTTCCCAAAATGATACAAAGAATTCCACACAACACCAAACCGGGTTCGTCCGGGTTGAACTTTTGGCTCAAATTTCCCGAACCCATGAACTTCAAACAATGAAACAATTTATTCTCGCAAAACGACACAACACAGCAGTGCGCGTCCGATCCTGGATCGCTGATAAGAGCTTTGCTGGAAAATCGTTCCAATTTAGTCAGCCAGCCAAGCCCCAATCCCCCAGTTACTTCACTTCCCAGAACTCACCCAAGACTTTACTCACAGCGGAAAACAAACGGCAGCAAGAAAAAAAAAATCCAGAGCATATAATCTCTTTATCGCACCATCAGGCGCGCTTAAATACACAAGTTTAATGCTTGCCGACGACGTCGAGTTCCAAGTCCAAGAGCAGCCACCAGGACACGTTGAACTCCGGGAAACAAGAGGAGAACTGGGTCTCGTCTGGAAATGGATGGCTTTAAAACGGTTTGCTGCAACAGCAGAAGCAGTTGCTTGGTCAGAAAGAAAGAAAGAAAAAATGATGAGAGGGTTTAGGTTGATATTATTTATTGAAATTTATTACTGCATTAAATCTATCAGAAGCATAGGATCTCGGAAGCGTGAAGTAACCGGCGATGCTGCAAACTTTAGTTGCATGCAGTTAAACGGGAACAAAGAATATTTTGAATTTATTTGAAAATGGTTGAGCTTTTCCCAAAACCTAAAAAAATCCCTTGTGGGCATCTCTCAGTGTCATAATTCCCCCCCTTGAAAAGCTTCAACCCCAGGACGCTTTTGTTCTCTGTCGATTCAATATCCCCAACTTGGACCCTTCTAATAGAATCATAGCTCAGCGGTTTTCCCATTCATCCAGCCGCGGTTGAGGTGCTCTCTGCAATGCTTCGAACTTCACCTAGGAACAGAGACCAGAACCTCGGCAGTCCCAGGTGGATTTGCCGATTGAATATTTATGGCTGCCGGGAAAGAGTTTTTTGTTTTATCTGTGCGGTTAGTTTTCCGGTGTGACTTTGATGATTTGCAGGACCCCGGGGTTTCCGGTTAGGCTAGGCTGGGCTTGGCGTGGTTTTTCAATAGTGTATGGAAATATTCGTCGTGAAGGTTCATTCTAAAATGCAAATAAATTTTAAACTGCTGCAGAATTATGAGCAGAACCAAATTTCATCCAAACAAATTAAAAAAAAAACATCAGTATTTGTCTTCCCAACAACTAATTTGAAAAAAGAAAATGCACGAAAAATTCTGACTGATTTCAAAACTCTGATTCAATCCCACCTGGCTAGGACCAAGCTTTTAAAACTCAATTGAATTTCCCCGGGCAGACGGTAATAACAAAATTAATAATATTTCAATAACAAATCCTGTTAAAATAACAAAAAGTGTTATTATTTTATCCTGAAGTTCAACTTCAAGAAGAAAAAATAATAACAGTTTCTGATAAAATAACAAAATTTGGTATTGAAGTGATATTATATTGAAAATGTTTAATAACACGCTAATAAGAGGAAATGTTATACATTTCAAAACTTACTTTACTTTTACTGCTCGTACAACCTCCGGGTCATGAGCTGTCTCCAGATGCGCTGCCACTGAACTCGGTCTTGGGCTGCTACTCTCCAATTCCGACTCGGAACTCCCACATTTCTCAGATCTTCCTCCACTTGGTCTAACCACCTCGCACGTTGCGCCCCCCTCCGCCGCGTTCCAACCGGCTCCGAATTAAACACCAACTTCACCGGATTGATAGTCTGGTTCGGTTGGCGCGCATCCAGCGCGTCCGGCATTCTTGCGACGTGTCCGGCCCACCGGATTCGGCCAGCCTTGGCGACCTTCCGAATACTTGGCTTGCCGTAGAGTTGCGCCACCTCGTGGTTCATCCTTCTCCTCCATACAGTGTTCACACGCACGCCGCCAAAGATCGTCCTAAGCACTCGTCGTTCGAAAACTTCAAGCGCTTGTAAGTCCTCCTCGAGCATCGTCCACGTCTCATGCCCGTAGAGAACGACCGGTCGTATCAGCGTTTCGTACATGGTACACTTTGTACGCCGGGAAAGATGACCAGACCGTAGGGTCTTGTGGAGTCCATAGTAGGCACGACTACCGGTGATGATGCGCCTCCGAATTTCTCTGCTGCAGTTGTTGTCCGACGTAACCAACGATCCGAGGTACACAAACTCCTCCACGACCTCGAACTCGTCCCCGTCGATCACCACGCTCGGTCCTATGCGAGCCCTAAGGGACTCGGTTCCTCCTGCCAGCAGATATTTCGTCTTCGCAACATTCACCTTCAATCCAACCTTATCCGCTTCCCGCTTCAATTCGGTGTACCGCCTGGCCACATCCTCGAACGTTCTGCCGACAATGTCCATGTCGTCGGCATAGCAGATGAACTGGCTGGACCGGTTGATGATCGTGCCCCGCATGTTGAAGCCCGCCCGCCTCATAACACCTTCAAGCCCAATGTTGAAACAGAGGCCGGAGATACCGTCGCCTTGTCGCAGTCCCTTGCGCGATTCGATCGGGTCGGACATCGCTTCCGAAATCTTCACGCTGCACCGCGCCCCGTCCATCGTCGATTTCACCAGTCTGATCAGCTTCCCGGGAAAGCCGTTCTCGTACATGATCTTCCATAGCTCATCGCGATCGACCGAGTCGTACGCGGCTTTGAAATCGATGAACAGGTGGTGCGTCGGGATCTGGTACTCGCGACACTTTTGGAGGATTTGGCGTAGCAAAAAGATTTGGTCCGTCGTCGATTTCCCCTCCACAAAACCGGCTTGGTACGTCCCAACGAAATCCTTTGCTCGCTCCGACAGACGACAGAAGATGATCTGAGACAGCACTTTGTAGGCCGCGTTGAGAATAGTGATGGCTCGATAGTTCTCACATTCCAACTTGTCCCCCTTCTTGTAGATCGGGCATATTACTCCCTCTTTCCACTCCTCCGGTAGCTGTTCTGTGTCCCAGACCTTGACTATCAGCCGGTGTAGACAGGCCGCCAGCTTGTCCGGGCCCATCTTGATGAGTTCAGCACCGATACCATCCTTACCCGCTGCTTTGTTGTTCTTCAGCTTCTTGATGGCATCCTTAACTTCCCTCATCGTGGGTGCTGGCTCGTCCTCGCCGTCCACCACTCCACTGACGTCGTTTCCCCGTCGTCCTGGTACTCCGCCTCTGGGCCGTTCAGGTGCTCGTCGAAGTGCTGCTTCCACCTTTCGATCACCTCACGCTCGTCCGTCAAGATGCCTCCGTCCTTATCCCGGCACATTTCGGCTCGCGGCATGAAGCCAGTCCGGGATTGGCTGAGTTTCTTGTAGAACTTACGCGTTTCGTTGGAGCGATACAGCTGTTCCATGTCCTGACACTCCAACTCTTCCAGGCGGCGCTTCTTGTCCCGAAAGAGATGGGTTTGCTGTCTTCGCAACTGTTTGTACGACTCCTTGTTCCCACGGGTGTTGTGCAGCAGCCACCTGTCCCGCGCTGCTTTCTTCTCGTCCCAAATCGCCTGACATTCCTCGTCGAACCAGCCGTTCCGTCGAACTCGGTCCACGTACCCGATGGCGCTCGATGCCGCTGCGTTGATGGCTGCTTCCATGTGGCTCCAGCAGGCCTCCAGAGGGGCTTCGGCGAGCTCGCCCTCGTCAGGCAACGCAGCTTCGAGTTCCCGCGCGTACTGGGTAGCGACTTCAGGATCCTTGAGCCGCTCCAGGTTATACCGCTGCGGGCGACGGTACCGGATCTTGTTGACCTCGGACAGGCGTTGGCGCAGCTTAGCCACCACCAGGTAGTGGTCCGAGTCGATGTCCGCGCCACGGTAGGTTCTGACGTCGATTATGTCCGAGAAGTGCCGACCATCAATGAGAACATGGTCGATTTGCGTCTCCGTGTTGTTTGGTGATCTCCAGGTGTACTTGTATAGGGGGGTGTGCTGGAAGAAGGTACTACGTATGGCCATGTTTCGGGAGGTAGCGAAATCGATGAGTCGTAGGCCGTTCTCGTTCGTCTGCTGGTGAGCGCTGAACCTCCCAATAACCGGTCTGAACTCCTCCTCCTGGCCAACTTGAGCGTTCAAGTCGCCGATGACAATCTTGACATCGTGTTTTGGACACTTCCTGTACTCGCGGTCAAGAAGCTCGTAGAAAGCGTCCTTGTCATCGGCGTCGCTTCCCATGTGCGGGCTGTGCACGTTTATGATGCTCAGGTTGAAGAATCGGCCCTTGATTCTCAACCGGCACATTCTGTCGTTGACTGGCCACCAACCAATCACGCGCTTCGCCATGTCGCCCAGCACGATAAAAGCTGTCCCCAGCTCGTGTGTATCGCCGCCGCTCCAATACATAGTATACCCACCGAGTTCTCGGTGGTCCTTCCCCGTCCAGCACACCTCCTGCAGCGCCACGACTTCGAGACCGCGGACCCGCAATTCGTTGTGAAGAATGCGGTCACTCCCATCGAAATTGAGAGACCTGCAGTTCCACGTCCCGAGTTTCCAATCCCTGGATCCCCGAAAATCGGGTCGGCGATTGGATCGGCTCGCATCTGGAGCTCTCTGCACTTGGTTTTTACGGCGGGTGCGTGTAGCCATCACCAACCCCCTGTCTCGCCGGAGGACCGTCGTACCAGGACTGTTTAGAGTCCCACCCTGGCACTGAGACTGTTAATCAGCCGCCCCTAACCTGGGGAACAGACGCTGTTTCGAGCCGCCCCTGACTTGGGAAACAGACGCTCGAGGGGGGGGGGGGGGTCTAAACTCTATCCGCTGTAAGCCGCCCCTAGCATGGAGAACAGACGCTTACCTCGGCAATGAAGCTAGACACCAGTTTCTTCGAGCCGCCCTAACCTGGGGAACAGACGCTCGAAGAAGGGGGAGGTCACTAACCTTTTGGAGCCGCCCCTAACCTGGGAACAGCCGCTCACGAGTAAAAGGAGTCGCACACCCCGCTGTTTTAGGCCGCCCCTAGCGTGTGGTACAGACGCCGTAAAACGGAGAGGACGGAGGGGGGGGGGGCGGGTGGCGTAGGCACGATGTGGTTACTCAAAACTGCACTGAATTCTCTTTTATTTCGATTTTCAATTTTCGCAAAACACTTTTGTCGATTTCTTTTTTTTTCACAATTTTTTCCACTCCGACCCACAGTGCACTTCTATTCCACACTTCCTTGTGGTACAATACACGTCTCGTAGACGACGACGACGACGGCCACTTTCACTGTTGTAGTGCAAACGAACGCAAGACGACGACGACGATGAGCTGCACTGGCCACGCGGGGAGCACTTTTGTTCTTTGTTTTGGTCGCGAGATCGACCAACAATTTCACAAATTTTTTCGCGATATCGTGATCGGCGGGATTGGACTTCGCCGGCAACCGGTCCAACACGGATTCCGGAGTGTTTCGTCGGAAATTCTCGCCGCGCTGTGCCGGAAAACCGCGGTTTTCACAATAAATTACGCGGATCGATCGGAACACAGTACCGCACCGGCGCACACGCACACATTTCAAAAACTCTCCTAATAACAAAATTTCGTTAGGTATACTGACTTAGAAATAAAATTACCATAAATCGAACAAATGGAAAAGTTTCAAAGTGTCCATAACACAATCTGTTATTATTTTTTCTTTTGTTAAATATGTTTACCCGGGCAGACGGTAGTAACAAAATTCATGCCATTTCAATAACAAATACTGTTAAAATAACAAAAAGTGTCATGGAATTTTCCTGCAAAATCTATTTTTGCAAATGAGTTTAATAACAGTTAATGTTATCATAACAAAATTTGTTATCGGTCTGATATTGGTTGAGAGCCAAAACAACTTTGGAATAACATTTTTTGTTATGGAAGAATACTTCCAACTGTTATTGGGATGATCGGATTTGTTGTTAAAATAATAAAAAATAATAACAATTATTTGTTCGAAAAATAACTAAAAATTTAATTTGTCTGTTATCACAATAACAATCCAATAACAAAAAACCATAACGACGAATAACAAATTTTGTTATAAATAACATAAAATATTATTGACCTAGTATTTTCAAATATCAAAAAATGTTATTCCCAAGTTATTTCCGTCTGCTCGGGTAGATCTTTGGAATAATTTTGTCTAATTTCGTTGGGGTTATTATTTTGGCCATGAAATGGGGTCCTTAAGCTGAAATTATTCTGAAAAGTTGAAATTTTGAAAGTTGATTTTTTTAATTATTTGATATACCCCCTAAAAGACTTTGATTAAAATGGTTAGAACTATAGGATAATTTTGACCAATTTCGTCAGGGTCATTATTTTGGCCATGAAATGGAGTTCTTAATCTAAAATTATTCTGAAAAGTTGAAATTTTGGAAGTTGATTTTTTTTAATTATTTGATATACTCTCTAAGGGACTTTGCTTAAATTGTCTAGAACTATGAAATAGTTTTGACCAATTTCGTCGGCATCATTATTTTGGTCATGAAATGGGGTCCTTAAGCTGAAATTATTTTGAAAAGTTGAAATTTTGAAAGTTGATTTTTTTTATTATTTGATATACCCCCTAAGGGACTTTGCTAAAATTGGATAGAACTATGGGATAATTTTGACCAATTTCGTCGGGATCATTATTTTGGTCATGAAATGGGGTCCTTAAGCTGAAATTATTCTGAAAAGTTGAAATTTTGAATGTTGATTTTTTTGATTATTTGATATACCCCCTAAAGGACTTTGTTCAAAATGGTTAGAACTATGGGATAATTTTGACCAATTTCGTCGGGATCATTATTTTGGTCATGCAATGGGGTCCGTAAGCTAAAATTATTCTAAAAAGTTGAAATTTTGAAAGTTGATTTTTTTAATTATTTGATATACCCCCTAAGGGACTTTGCTAAAATTGGATAGAACTATGGGATAATTTTGACCAATTTCGTCGGGATCATTATTTTGGTCATTAAATGGGGTCCTTAAGCTAAAATTATTCTAAAAAGTTGAAATTTTGAAAGTTGATTTTTTTAATTATTTGATATACCCCCTAAGGGACTTTGCTAAAATTGGCTAGAGCTATGGGATAATTTTGACCAATTTCGTCGGGATCATTATTTTGGCCATGAAATGGGGTCGTTAAGCTGAAATTATTCTAAAAAGTTGAAATTTTGAAAGTTGATTTTTTTATTATTTGATATACCCTCTAAGGGACTTTGCTGAAATTGGCTAGAACTATGGGATAATTTTGATCAATTTCGTCTGGTTCATTATTTTGGCCATGAAATGGGGTCGTTAAGCTAAAATTATTCTAAAAAGTTGAAATTTTGAGAGTTGATTTTTTTAGTTATTTGATATACCCCCTAAGGGACTTTGCTAAAATTGGCTAGAACTATGGGATAATTTTGACCAATTTCGTCGGGATCAATATTGTGGCCATGAAATGGGGTCCTTAAGCTAAAATTATTCTAAAAAGTTGAAATTTTGAAAACTGATTTTTTTAATTATTTGATATACTTCCTAAGGGATTTTACTTAAATTGGCTAGAACTATGACATAATTTTGACCAATTTTATCGGAGTCATTTATTTCACCATGAAATGGGGTTTCCAGCTAAAATTAATCCGATAAAATTAACTCTTAAGAGTTTTTTTTTTAATTTTGTTATATTCTCTAACGGAATTGATTTATTTATTGAGAATTGTTGAAGTGTGAATAACAAAAACTGTTATTATTTTCACAGAGCCAGGAAGTCGGAGCTGACGTTGAAGTTCGAGCTGGAGTGAGACCTCGGAGACGTCATCGGATTCAGCTAATTTTCAGCAACTTGGAGTCGGAATCTGTGAAGTCGAGTATTTTTAGAGAGCTGAACGTCATATCCTGCATCCAGAGTCGGAGTTGTCTTCAATGTATGGATTCAAAGTCGCTTGGAGGTACCTGACTCTACAGCCCTGGCTAGTACAGAAGAGTGATGGCAACTGCAGGTTTATTTGCAAATGGCAAATAAACCAAAACAATAACTTTTTTTGTTATGGAGACATACCAGTTCAATAACATTTTTTGTTATTATGCTGCTCCACCTCTCCGCACAAAATGACAAATCTTGTTATTCCTTCATGATTCCTTCTGTGTTATTGGTTTGTTATTGCAATAACAACATAATAACAGTTTAAGTTATTCTTCGAACAAATCTTTGTTATTGATTTTTGTTATTTTAACAACTAATCCGATCATCTCAATAACATATTTCGATCTTCTCACAATATCAAAAACTGACCTTCCCAAGTTATTTCCGTCTGCTCGGGTCATCACAGTTTTTTTAAAGTAAACATTGACGCAGGAGAAAACAAGAACAGTAATAATTAATCATCTTTAAATCTGAATGGCATATCCACTAAATGTCAAATGTGTTGTAGATGCTGATTCGTGGCCTGGACTTTGATCTGTAAAAGGATTCCAGACAAAAGTGAACCATTTTGGACTGAATTCATTTAGAGCAATATCATTAAATTTTTTATGCTACTTCTGGTGAAGAATATTTTTTAAATATTCGAATGAACTTTATTGCAGTTATGGATTCAGAAAATCTTACTCAAAGCAGTTTTTAATTTTATTTTAAGCTCAGATGAAAGGACTTTCGGGCTATCAATTCATCTACAAGTCAACTTGCAATTGGGGGGAAAACCAATCCCAAAAAAAGAAAAAGAAAAATAATAAAAAAAAACGGCGCCGGAAATAAACCACCTCTGTCGACGAAGGCGACGATACGAGGGCAACGCGAGGAAAACGCGGGAGGAAACAACTCAAGATAAGGACTTGATAACTAGCCAAACATCCCCTCCGGTCCTGGCAAACGGTGTACAAACTATACCAACCCAAAATTACATCTTCGCTGAATCTGGAAGGGTACAGAGCGAGTCTTGCTGAGTAAGGACCATGGGAAATGATAAAGAGAGGCATTTAATTTAGGTGCCTCCACCACCACCCTCGATCCCCCACGAAAGATTCAAGTTGGCTTGATCCATTTCTTCCTTTTTGGGGAGGGTGCGCGGAAGGGAGGCAAAAAAACAAGCCCGGAATTGTACTTTTCTCGCTTACGTTTCATTTTCTTTCGAGAGAAAAGCGTCTCGAGAGGAAAGTAAGGGAAGGAAAAGGCGTGGAAATTCATCGTAAGCGTGTTAGTCCACAAGTGTTTTTCCACAAATTTATGTTGGGGTGTAAGTGTTGCCTTTTAATATTTTGAAAAAAAAAAATAGAATAATTTTGGGAATTTTAGAATTGTTTTAAAATTATTTTCAAATTCTTAAGCTGGTTTCATCCACATTTTTTTTAAGTTATTTTTGGGTGGATTAATCCCAGCCAATGTCACCACCAAAACAATCTTAACCACCATTCTTGAGGGTACCAGCAGGCACAATCAAACGACGTAACGACCACACTTACAAAAGCAGTCAAAAGGACTGCTTCCTCCAGACTTTGTCAGTGTATTTGTTGGATTTTTGGGGACTCGGTGTGTGTGTGTGTGCGCGCTGTGACCATAAAAATAAATTATTAACACTAAAATCTTATTGCAAGCCCCGAACGCAGGTCACCGTCTTTGTCGTCGTTCACTTTCACTTTCCCTCCCTTCTCAGTTTTCCCAAAAAAACGCCAAAATCTCCCACACCCCTTTTCCGTTCACTCTCCAAAAGGTGGATATGGAAATTGATGTTGTTCGGAGTAGCACTTCGGCTACGGAGGTTTTTTATGCTCCTTGTTATATTATTTTGTTGATTTGAGTCTGCTCTTTTTTTCCTTCTACTTCTTCTCAACTTCCTTTGCGCCACCCAACTCAACCTCTCAAAATTAGATTCCGAAGCAACAAACCATTCATGTTTGAGCGCGCGCTCTGGTTGTGTTGTTTGGAACACACGTTCTAATGGGCTCGTAAAAATGATTGACGAATGGACCTCCCTGGCCCCTTCACCTCCTCAAATTTGACGATGGCGATAGGGAAATGATGTTTTTTTTTTTCCTTTGATGGGGGGTTTTCCTCCTCGCGATGCAATTTAGTACAAGTGTGATTGCACGGTGGCATGGCAGCACGACATTCAGAAACCGGGGGTCGACTCGATGGGTGCAAGATTGGAGATCGATAAGATGATTGGGTGGGTGGTGGGAGGTGGGGTTTTGTTGGAATGAAATAATTAAGGTGACGGAACATTGGAGCGTGATAAGGAAAATTACTTCTTTACCCTTACACAGAAGCTAAATTATTATAATTTAATAAAAAAAAAACCTTTGTTTTAAAAGCAATTTTATTTTTTAATGTTAAAAATTCCATTGTTACAATGTATTATTTGAGAATTATAATTTGAAACATAAACTTAGGCGGTAGATTTTGAACTATAAATTCCAAAATATATAAAGTTGAAAATGATTTGAACTTTCTCTCCCTGAGCATTAAAACATTATGGTAATGGACTTTCTTCAATATATACTCCAAATGGCCTCATTATTTGTAGGAATAAGAAAAAATCTAATTATGACAAATCAGATATTTTTTTCCATTCTTTTAATTTTCCTGTTTCAGTTCCAAATCAATAAATAAAATTAGTATAAATTTATATTTCAATTTAAAGCAGTTGAGGGGTGAACATAGTTTAATAGTTATTAATTAAATTTTAAGAACTTAATGTGTCTGTGTTGCATTACAATAAAAAATTAGATATTACTCTATTGACAGCATTTTATTCTTGGTACGGTTATGTTCATTTTCGTACAACAATTTGTCGAAGAATTTGAATATAATGATCTACACTGTAAATCAATGATTCTCTTTTTTTATTTTTTATTTAATCCATTCCCTATGTCAAAAGAAGCCATTTTATGTCATTAGCTTTTCCATATAAGGCTCCATACAATTATGTGGGCTGGTCATACAAAATAACCACGTGAATACTAAAAAAATTGTACCTTGAGAAAAGATTTTTTGTTCAATGTCTTTGGCAAAGATGTAGATTATAACTAGGACTATTCACAAAACAATTAGACTCTTCAAAATTTTCCCAGTTTTTTTTATTTATGTTTTTGTTGATACAAGTAAGATTCTAAATCAGTGTTTCTCAACCGGTGAGGAATTCCCCCCTGGGGGGAATTTGGCCATTCTAGGGGGGGGGGGATGAGGGTTCAATAGAAATTCAATGCCATGTTTTTTTTCCTTAAGAATAGTTATTAAAGTTTCAAGTTCTGTGAATTTTGACATTTCTTAAAACAATAAAATGTTTTTTTTTAATATTTCTGAGGTATTTGTATTTTTTTGGACTCAAGCAGATTTTTTTGTGACAGATTTGTTGGTTTCTGTGAGATTTTTGTACACTTTTTAACAAGAATGTTTTATTAATTAATTGGCAGTTGACAAAAAGTTATTCAAACAATATTTAAGTTTGTTTGAATTCTTCACATTTTTTAGAGTAATCTGTCTTTTGCCGCAGATAATTATTAATTTTATTTAATATTTGTACATATTTTATAATTGTATTTTTTATTGTAATTCAAACGAAAAGAAGCTCAGAATAGTGGCTTTTATTTTTTTTAAATTAAAATAAAACGTTTTCAAATACCTTCTATAGTTTTTTTTGTTATGAAAACTGTAATCTTTTTGCAAACCTAAAAAAAATAATTATGTTTGTGCATTGATACCAGTAAATTGAAAATAAGGGTGGTGGGGGGGGGGGGGGGTGAATGAAGTTCTTGCAAATCAGTCAAGGGGGGAATGGATCGCAAAAGGTTGAGAAACACTGTATCTAAATAAACATAATATGACATTTTCAAGAAAAAAAGTATATGTTTTAGATATATTGATTTAAAAAAAAACTTTGTTGGACATTTTTGTTCAGACTGCTGTTTGTTGTAATACAAAGTTTTAAAAATTAAATTTTGCAAAAAAATAGTTTATCTCAGTACCATCTAATGACCCCTCATTTTGCCACACGTGATATCTATTTGGGGATCATTCTTAAACCACTTTTTTTAATTCTGCCAAAAACCTGAACATTTTTCGATAAAAATCATTTTTAATTGACTTTTACTGGAGAACGCTGCACGTTATCAAAAAATGTCACAACCCTCTACAACTCAACCCAGCTGGCTAAAAATTCACCAATAATCAATTTTTCACTTAAAGTTTGATCTGTAAAACGCATTTGAAAAGAAGAACTCTTAAAATTCAAGATAACTTTTGGATGGAAATCTGAGCTGTTTGTTGTGACTTTTTCATTGTTTTTAAAAATGTCTTTATTTGGGGTCATCTCTGGCTGTGTTTTTATTAATGTTTTCTATTTATTAATTTATTTCTCAAAATAAAAATGTAGTATTTTTTGTATTGTCCCTTACTTTGGCGCTATACTTTTTAAACAATTTCAAATAATACAGTCCAGACTCGATTATCCGGAGGCCTTAGCCAAACATCACTTTTTATAATCGAATTATGAAAAAATGTTTTTTTGTTTTTTTATTAATAAGCTTGAGTATGAACCCTTAACCACTCTAAAGTGGTTAAGAATTTTAAAATCCAAGATGGAGGACAAAATGGCGTTGATGAAATATTGGAAAAATGGTTTTTTTTTTAATTTTGTTGGCCATATACCTTTCAAATTTGACTAAAATGGACCTTCAGGTAATCGAACATTGAATCTTAAAAAATAGGCAACAAAGAGTTAAGTCATTTCTGATTGTTAAATTGATTTTACATCTTAAATTCTCGGGTGAGTTTTCAAAAAGCCGTAAGTGCCACCGGGACCTCCAAAACTAATATTCGCATTCCTTCAAATTTCATCTATTTTTTATTTGAGGCACTTGATGAACAATCTTAAGCATTTTTGAAATGTGAAAGTAAGGTCGAATATTGAGGCAAAAGAGGCTTTATTAACCATTGGCTCTTACGGCTTTTTGAAAACTAATCCGAGAATTGATTAATAAAATTTCGTTTTACAATATTTTAGATTTATTTCCTAAAAAATCACCATTTTTTGAAAACTCATAACTCCGGAACTAGATTTTACATAGAGATAGCATGGAAAATACTTCATTTATTCAGACATTCTAGGGAATTACTCTAATGTGTTTCAGATTTTCATAAAAATTTCCTTTAAGAATGCATTTAATTTTTTGAAATTTTGAAAAATTGTGTTTTTTCATTAACACGTTCGTATGCAGATATGAAACGATTATTTTTTAATATTTTTTTTTTATAAAGCAATCACCATTAAAGCTGAAAGATATTTTTTTGCAATGGATCTCATTTTTTTAAATAATTTTTTTTCTGAAGTATCATGAAATGAGTTTTGAAAAGTAAAATTCTATTATGCATAATTTCTCTAAAGTCAACGTAAAACAAAACTTTTTCTGTTGTTAGAAACACTTTACTATATTTAAAACCTCCATTTAGCAAGCAGTGTGTTGGTGTTAAAAGCTTCATAGACTTTTCCACCCTTTTTGCAAGTAGCTTGCTTTCAAACCCCTCACCCAGCACGAGAAAGCAGCCAGCAGGTTCATAATAATCAAACGTATAATGGATTATTGCTACCTACTGCAAAGTAGGAACAAAAAAAAGTGTTGGTGGCCAGCAGCAAATATCCGGTGTAAAAATTTATGGCACCGAATTAAATATTAATGAATCTTTTTCGCTTCCCTTAATGGCGCAAAGGTTTGAACCCCTCTGAATACAAGCGCAAAACAAGAAACTCTTTCTGAAACACTGAAGCAGGACGACGCCGGGAGGGTGGATCCCTGGCAGGGTCATTACGGACCATTTGCCCCTTTAACTTTGGCAGAATCCAGGCTGCGGTCACCGAGAAGAGCTGGCGAAGGTTCGATTTTCACTGAATCTTGCATGAGGCCTCCACGTGGGAAATCTTGTTGGGGATGGGTGATAGGATTTCGACCCAAAAGACCATGTTTTAAGGATTATGGCTGCCCGTCGAGAACGGCTGGTGGCGTTTCTCACACTCTCACTTATGCAGCTGTTAAGAGGAGAGGCCAGTTTAAGGTTTGCGCACACAAACCGTTCGTATACGCGTTAATGATGCTGAAATAATTTAATTTACGCTAAATTTATTCCACCAGACTGGCAGAATGCGGTTTGCTGGGCTGGAGGCTGGAATCTTAAAAAACTTGGCCCGACGACGGCGACGATGTGGTCTGGACAGAGTCCTGGTTTTGGCTCCCCGGGACACGTACCCAGACTAACGAAATTTTCCCCCGGAATTGGGAAGCGTTGTAATTAAGGCACAAGTGCTTCGGCCGTGCTGGTCTGTTTAATGATTCAGAAGGTTTTCCCCCACAACCCATAGCTAAAACAGTGTCGAACTGAGAGGACTTAGTCCTGCTGGCACTTCTGGGCCCAGTCTAGGACGGGATTTATTTCCGGTGGGTGGCGATACCAAGTGGCCAGCCACAGAGAAAGCACTCGCGGGCCGATACTGATCTTAAGTAAAAGCTCGTTAGGGAGGATAAAAATTAACTAGCATTTACTTTTGAGATTCGGCACCACTTGTCAGGTACGGGGGGAGAGGCAGGGGACGATTTATTGCGTACACGTGTCGTGCTTTTGGTGGAGCAAAATGAGCCAATTTATGCTGCTGCAGCTGTGGCTTCAGAGGGGGAAATTAAGCGATTTTCTAGCTTCGGAATGGGGCAGTTGTAATTTTAAAAGAAAGTTTGTGAAATTATTTACGATAGTATTAAGCGAGGAATCAATTCAGAATTGTTTTATGAGCAGATTCATCTAGATTTTCATAAAGATTTGTTGAAAATTTATTGATCAAAAATCGTTTCCAGCTTGATTTCAAGTAAATTTCTAAAATTTTCTAAAAAGAATAAATTTGAATAAAAAAAAAGTATTTCTATAGTTTCTCTGAAAATTTCAAGCAAAACTTTCTAAATGCCAATTTTTTTCCTTTATTGCAATCGAATAAATTTAATATCTCAAGCATGTCAAATTTAATATCCCCGGCACGTCACAAAAAAGTGTGTCTTTCTTCTACTCCAAATCCAATCCCGCAAATCCCCTTGATCAGCCACGCCGGTTTCGTGCATTTTCAAACCGATTCCAATTCTAATGCCAAAATGTGATTGATTTTTTGCTCTGCTCTGTCCGCAATCCTTAAGCAAGGAAAACTTAGGAAAAACTTTTTCCTTAACCCTCGCTAGAAACAAAAGTTGAAACAAAAAAAAAAATCCTCAACGCCAGCTGCTGCTGGCACGATGCAACAGCTTATCGAATTTTTTCCAAGTCCTCATCGTCGGCTTCACCAGTGGTGTGAAATTTATGCAAATCGCCTGTCTGATTTTGTTCTAACCTTCTTTCAAAATTTCACCCTCCCTTTTCCTTTTTTTCAAAGTGCGTGCGACGGAGTTTTCCGAGCCGTTGTCTTCTGGGACTGGCTTACGGCGCGGCCCCGGAAAATTGAAATTGCGAACCAATATCGCACTTTAATCCGCGCGCATCGAATGTCAATTACTGCGAAAAAGGAAAAGCGGGGTTCTCGAGCCTACACGCGTGTCATGTGCCAATCATAAATTAGCAATCATTTTTTCACGGACTTTTTTTCTCCGAATTCTTGGAAGGAGGAAAAACACCCTCCTTCGCAGTTGTTTCACGCTCCAGAAACGATTTTTTCCGGGCAAAAATCTTGATTGACTGACTGACTGGATGGGGGGCTTTCATGTTTCGGTGATTTCTGCCGAAATCATCATTTCCCCACGGTTTCAATTTGCAAAATATAAAACATCTCACAGTGCGATGTTGTGTGTGCCACGTGGGAGCAGGATCAGTGCGTCACCAATCGAAACAATCAAACTTTTTTTTTTTGGGAATTTTTGTTTGACTGATTTTGATGGGGTGTTTGATCAGAATTGATAAAAGTTCTCATATATCAGGAAACTGCTCGAGGGACGGAAGATACAATTTTCCAGCGTGAAATTTTCGAAATTGAACGTTGTGGAAGCCACTGCGCACGTGGGCTCTTGGTCCATGAAGTTCTACTCCTGAAACCAAATGTTTTGAAATAACGAATGAAATGATTTCATATTAAAATCACACAAGTTCCTCAATCAACCATAATTTACTGCCAAACATCAGCTCGCAAATGGGTCGGAAATGATTCCATCATAACGTTCCCAATCCAATCACACTCTTGAGTTCCTTCCACCGCGGCGTTGAAAACAAACCAGAACCCACCAAAAACACACACTTGCTCAAGCTCTGTACCCTTGACAAAGTACCTGCCTACCCTGGAAAATTGCCGCTGCACTGCGAAGCAATTTCACCTTAATTTGCTTCCCATCACCCCTCAGTGTTCTTCTTATCGGGTTGAAAAGCCACCGGAAGGCTTCCCCAAAAACAAAACTCGGCGTTCCAGAAACAACAGGCGTCGGAGCGGGGGGTGTCCCGGAAAATTGATTCTACCCGGGTGGGATTTTGTTCGAATACAGCACCGCCACGCAACACACACCACTTACCGCGACAGGTGAAGCATAAAAAATCAATTACCCGTACCTGCCTTTCGGGGGTGCCACGTGGCACCTCTTACATGCTAAGGAAGGACTACGGCATTCTGGAATCACCACCAAATTCCGGAGCAATGGTTCGATCGGGAGATACTTTTGCGTGCTTTGGGGGTGAATCGGGGTGAAGTTCTTGAAGAAATGTGTTTGAGAGTTCATGGGTTTTTAAGGCAGAAAGTCCTCAAGTCCTTAAATCTTCAACGCTTCAAGACATTAAGACCTCTATAGCATAATACTTAAAGACCTAAAAAGCTAAAGCCACTAATACCTCACGACCGTAAGACAAGACTCCTCAAGTCACTATGACTCCAATTCCTCACGTCCTTTAGTCTCTATGTCTTTAAGTCGTTATTTCCTCGAATCATTATGTTATCTTGTACTTATGTCCTTAAATTTGTCTTTACTCAATTCTCGATTACCTGATGTCCTCTAGTCCTTTAGTCCTTTAGTCCCTTCGTCCTTTAGTCCTTTAGTCCTTTAGTCCTTTAGTCATTTAGTCCTTTAGTCCTTTAGTCCTTTAGTCCTTTAGTCCTTTAGTCCTTTAGCCCTTTAGCCCTTTAGCCCTTTAGTCCTTTAGTCCTTTAGCCCTTTAGTCCTTTAGTTCTTTAGAGCAATTCCAGCTCAAAACAGAAATTATTTAGGTACCGTCAACTGGGGTGAATTGGGACACATGGGGCGAATTGGAACAGCAGTTTTAACCATGTTAGAGCACAATATTTTGATTTTTCTGGTTGGTTTCGGATAGAACAGACTCAGACCAATAAAATTTGTACCATCCATTTCCAAATTTGGAACCTTTAACTGCTCTAAACACTGCTATCCCTATTCAGACTGTAGTCCCGATTCACCCCAGATGACGGTACTTTTTTCTCGACCCTCTCCGATTTCAATGAAACTTTGTAGACATGTTATCCTACGCTTATGTAGCCATTTTATGGAGCCAGTATCACTCGATGATGACATTTGAGAAAGGCGTAAGTGTTCTAAATAATTTTGTAATTCAGAATTTAAATATTTCTGTATCTCGAAGCCGGTCAAAGACTAACTTGTAGGAAATTTGGCAGGCATTCCGCAAAAATATCATTATAACGGACTTGATTTTTCAGCATCGTTAATATTTTACCGGAAAGCTCGTCCAATTTCCCATAAGTTTGTCACTGATCACATTTCAAAGATATAAGCTAATTACATTACTCATAATTGAAAACAGAATATTTTTTTCAGTATAGTTCAGTGGATGGTAGTAACCTGGATAGTAAATTAGCTTAAATCATAAAAACGAGTTATTTCGAAAAGTGGTCAAAAACAATCTTATGGGAAATCGGACGAGCTTTTCGGTAAAAATATTTATTAGGCTGACAAATCATGTTCGGTTTTTGAAAATTTTGAAGTCCTACAGTCCTCAACTCCTTAGGTCCTTAAGTACATATGTCAAAAAATTGGTTTGCCCTATAGTCCTTTAGTCCTCTTTTTTAGCATGACCATCACCCTGACTCAAGGTGGTTTCATAAAAACCCAAAAAGCAAAATCTGCAAATTTGGTTTATTGGACCTTTAAAAAAAACACCAGTTATGTTCTCAATTCCTTTGTCCCTAAGTCCTCAAGTCATTTTGTCCTGAAGTCATTTTGTCCTCAAGTCCTTTTGTTCTAAAGTTCTTATATCCTAAAAAACTTTTGTCATCAAGAATGTATGACAAAAGGTCGAAAAAAATAAAGTCGAATGCCAAAAGGTCAAATGGACAAAACATCGAATTTATTATTAAAAAATATTAGTTTTATTTTATACAGATATATTTTTGAAGTCACAATTTTCTAAAGATTTATGGTGACCTTGAAGGATGGATTGGAAAATGATAGAGAGCTTGCTATTCGAAACTATTTATATTTGAAAGAATGAAAAAATCACTAAAATATTCCAAGCATTATTTTTTATAAAAGAAATCAAAACTTTCAAAATATTCCAGAACTAGTATTTTTTTAAAGAACCGCTCATTTTTGAAAGAATAAAAACATCTCAAATAATAAGATTTTAAAAAATAAAATAAAATTTAAATATATTTCAAGAAGTCGAGCTTTTTTAAAGAACTGCTCATATATGAATGAATGGAAAAACTTTTAAAAAATATGATGCCAGTCAAAAATAGGTAGTTATTTTTTTATTAAAAATAAACTTTCAAAATATTATAGAAGTCAGATTTTTTAAAGAAATGTTCATGTTTGAAAAAAATAAATAACTCTCAAAAAATTTAAGACCGACAAGAATAAGCTTTTTTGGAAATGAAAATAAAAATTTCATAAATATTTCAGAAGCCGATTGTTTTTGAAAGATCCGCTCATATTTTAGAGAATAGAAAAAATCTCAGAAAGATTACGACAGTGGATGTTTGAACAAAAAATTTCAAAAAATTAGACGTTGTTTTTTTTAAGAAATGCTTAGGTTTAAAATTACAATTATTTTTCGACAATCAAGAATAGATCGTCTTACGAATAAAAACAAATATTTGAGAGGTTGCACTTAAAAAATCTGCCTATGTGGAAAAGAATGGGATCACTCACAATTTTATTTCAAAATATTATTACAAAAACTTTTTTTTTTGGGAATGGAAAACTTCTCGAAAATGGTAAACCGCAATAGATCAAAGTCATGGTCACAGTGGTCTCAACCCAACAAAAAAAAAAATGGTTTGAATAATATTATATTCATTTTTTTACTAAAATCATGGATAAACTCACAAAAAAAAATGGGATTTGTTTGTAAAGAATATTGTGTTAAAGAAAAATTTAAAAAAATCTCATTCGACCTTTTGTCCTTTCAACCTTATGTCTTTCGACCTTTTGGCCTTCGACCTTTTGTCGCACATCCGTCATCAAGTCAATATTATCGACGTCGTCGTGCTATCTTGTCGCACCCGCCATTTCGACGTTCCGAGAAAAACGCGTTTCAATATTTGACCTTGAATAAACAAAAACGAAAGCACGCAATGTAAACAATAACAAACGTTTTGTTTGGTTGAACATTCTGAGCATTGTCCCGAAGTTTGGTTGAAGTTGGTTGCTGGAGTCCCAAGATATAATTGCAAATGTTTACGGTAGTCTGACTTGTACGTGCGTCAAACGCGTTCGGACCTGAAATCCCTTTGGCCAGTTGTCGCACTTACATCAATTTGAAGAGAGTGGCAAGATAGCACGATAAGATTGAAAGTAATTTCATATGTAAAGTGACAAAAATGCACGGAGTTTTTTTCGGATTTCGTTGATTATCTCAGGGTTGAGTTCGAATTTTGGGGATCTGTGAAGTTCAAAAGGTGAGTCATTGTGAACTGCACAAAATGGCGTTCTTAACTCAATTTGGTCCGAAATGCGCGTACGACAAATTAGCACGACGGCGACGATATGTCCTCAAATCTGGAGCAACATTTCTTACACTTGTTTAAATGGGGAGAAAGGCTCTAGAAATATTGTCCAAAAATCCCCCAATCTTCACCTCTCCAGCCCATTTTACCCCACTCGCCCCCCCAGGGTCAAAGGGAAATCTGATGTTCCACAGCAACAACAGCCCTTCGGTATCGTGTCGATCTCCGACTAGGCAGACAGCTATCAAGAAAAAACAATCGGGGTGAAACTTTCCCTCCCGCAAAGCGCATACGTGTGGAAAATTAGATCGGTTCCCTTTGATTAGGCCAAGCCGCACGTGGCGCGAGTCCAAGAATACACAGAAAAAAATATTTCTGTAAATTTACATTATTTATCATGTACCAAAAGGTATCATGATAAATGATGTATATTTCCATTAGATCCATTGGAAATTTACATTAGATTCATTGGAAATTTACATTTGTTTTGAAAATTTACATTAGTTTTGAAATTTACATTAGTTTTGGAATTTACATTATTTCAAATCAACTAATTCTGATTGGCCAATGGGAATGAGAAGCTCGACTTGGATTGCAGTAGGAAAAGGGTGTGGCCTATGTTCTATTTTAAAATTATTCAAGCGGGCAGCAAAAGGAAATTCTGATTCTAAAAAGTTGTTTCACAGGTAGGGGACGCTTTCTCGTCGACGGCCAAGTGGAATAACGCTGGACTGGAATCGAACAGACGACGGGTAGGATGTTCGGTGTTACTGCTGCTACCCGCTGCCAACTGAACCATCTTCGCATTTTATAATCGAGCGGCTAAAGCATCAACTTGTTCAGGTCGAGGCACAGGCAGTGAGCCAGCGAAGTATGAGAGCGATAGAAAGAGAACCAAACATAACTATTTTTAGTTCGGGTAGTTTTGAAGTCAACGTTTGGCAGAAATACATTGGATATATGATTTACATTAAATAGGAATTTACAGGAAGCCGAACGCGGGTAGAAATTCATCAGATTTGAGTTTCCATGCTCAATGTTTCCATTAGATTCATGATTTACATTAGATTTAGATTTACATCGGAGTAATTTCCAATACATTTTGTTCATTACATCATATTTCAACATTACATTGAGTGAGTTTACATAAGAAACAGCAATTACGTGCTGTGTAAATTTACATATTTTTTTCTGTGTAGGTGATTGTTTGTGCGTGAAAATATCGACGCAGGAGTTACACAACTTCGACGCGCGAATGTAGGCCTAACTAAGTTGGGGGCCTCTATTTACTGGGGTTTGATTTATGGATGGACGGGGTTTTTTGCTTCCCCCGAAATCGATCGGAAAACCCTTGGCTATGATTAGCTGTTTGGTGGAATTTATTAGCGCCTAATCAAGCGTGAATAATGTCGAACGTTGGTCCTTGCGATAGAAGTTTCGGGGGGTAAGAGTCCATCAATTACGTAGTGTGTTCTATTTTATCCTGAAAGATTTTTAACCTGTTTTGTTGTTCTGTAGTTCTGTTTTTTAAATCAATTTTCGTGGCATTTTCAAGGTTGTTCAGAGACCTAGGTCAGGAATTAATTACTTTCCCGTAACCACCGCAGCTAGACAAACTTCAACCTCCGCACCGTGACTACTAATCAAACAATTCGAAAGCTCAGCCGGATCCGGAACCACTCCGGACAAAGTATCCGATCCGATAGTCAAACAAGAGTTTAATTGAAAATTTCCTCACTCTTTTTCCGCTCTTTCCTGCATTTATCTACCGTTTTTCCAATCACTTTCTCGCTTGTTTGCCCAATCGAAAATCCTGGCCCCCTGGACTGCAACCTTCCTTCGAGAGGAAAGCCCCAAATTAATCCATAAACAAACCACTCAAATTAAAATCCCCGTCGTTCTCCGATAAGATCGATCGATTTTGCCTTCTTTCCGACGTTCTGGTCTGAACCTGGTCAACGGAGTGGGTGGTAGAGGCAGCTTAGTCGTCGGCTAGCCGTTGGCTGGGTAATCTGCTTAATAATAGAGTTTTTAATCAACCGAATGAAAAAGTAATTAAGCTACCTCAGTTTGCAGCGGCGCCAGCTCCGTTTGGACTTGCGATGGCATGGTTGCTTGTAATCATTACACGGATTTTAGTGCCTCCCTTTCAGGGTGGGTGGCTCGATTACTGGTTGGTCTTTAAGGTGATAACTATAAGTAACTACATTGTGATGGCTTTATAAGGACTCTGTCAAAATCAAAACAGTTTGGTTATTTGTTTGCAAATGACGTCATTATACACATTTCACGATCAATTTGAATATTTTCAAGTCCTAAACGTCTTTATCGCCTCCACTTCTCAAAACAGTGCCAATAACTTAACCCAATCACCTGATGTCTTAACAAATTTCCTCTCGACCACAAACCCTTGTGGTCAGCCATTGGTCCATCCGTTTTTTCCCACAAATCTTCAAAGGTAAGCCCCCAATCCGCGTCCTCAAAGTAATGTCAATATTCATAACTCACCGAGCCCCGGGCCAGCTACACGACAAACAAAACTTCTCCAACCCAAGCAAGCAATAACATTAATAACCATCATTAGCCCGCGCTCTGACTTTGTGGAAGACTTCAAGACGTTTAACCGCACAAACGGCACAAAACAAAAGTCTTTATGGTTTTCAGCGAGCCTGCCGGTAGTTCAGCTCGGCTAACGACCTTCCTCTCCGAGGTTTCAGACCAAACGGCCAATGTCGTGCAGCGTAAAAAATCGGAAAATTATGCCCAATCACATAATTCAAAATCAATAAACACAACATTATTTATGTTTATGTCCGCCGGCCTGTGCGTGTGCGTGCGTGCCCGGCTAGGAAGCTCACCTTGAGGGGATGATGCTGGCAGCAGCTGGAAACTTAATCCCATCGGAATTACGTGAAGATTGGGATCCGCTGCGTGTAGATAGGATTCAGATATAGGCTGCTGGGGATCCTGATGGGAATGATGTGGTGAGCAGGTGGAACGTTGAAGATGTGTTGTAATGATCGGGGTAGTAAAATGTGATAACTCTTTATTGAATTTGCTAACGATTTTGAAAATAGAATAATTGAAAATAAATATGATGTTCTTTTTATATGGTAATATTTTCTCCTATTTATGTTTTAGGAATTTATATTGATTTCATGTTTGTCATTTGATTTTTTTTTTTTCGAAATGCGTACATTATTTTTTTTTTATTATTTTCATCATTTATTTTTAATATTTTCATATTTCATATTTTACAGTCACTTTATGCCTAGCATTAAATAAGCTTATAATACGACAAATACTCATATGTTTGTCAGGTGTTGTCCTATTTTCATCCAATTTACTTTTTTTCGATACTCGAATTAATTTTATGCAATTCTTTTAAAGGAAACATGCTCGCTATCTTCTTCAAACATATTTTTTACTGAATTTCAATAGAAAGCGCCATTCAATGACCAATATTTACTACTTATTATTAACCCAACAAAATATTGTAGTTTAACTGAAAAAAGTTCTCCGATTGGGCTCAAAATTATTATGGCGGTTTTGTGGTCAAAATAATCAGATTTTTTTGTTTGGCCATTAGGGTGACCAGCACCGTGTTAGGGTGGTCCCAAAAATGACTATTTTTGCAAAACCACCATTTCCAAAAAATCATAACTCCGCACCATTTCTACCGATTTTTGTTGTCATAGATGCAACTGATAGGTGGTTAGATGGACTTTCAACGAAAAATCAATTAAGGACCGAAAAAACAAGCAAAATATTTCAAAAAGTCATATGAAAACTTAAAATGGCGTTGGCAAAGTGCCTATGTCTAAAAATATTTTTAACGAGTTTCTCGGAAAATTTAACATAATATGCAAAAAAATGGAAGGAGTTCATTAACAGGATTCAAAGGTATGAATTTTTGAAAATAAAAAGTGGGATTTTTAACGCGCTACGCGCATAATATAAGAAAATGAATAAAATGACATTTTTTTAGTTTGTGCCCTTTTCAAATGGAATTGCTGAATATGCATAATCAATAATTATTTCAAATTTGAAGATTTTTTTTTCTGAAAAACAGAAAACACAAAAAAAAAACAAAACTTAAACGAACTGAAAAAGGAAAACTATTTCCATTCTTATTAAAAATTGCAAAAACGCTTATTTGTGAAAATTTATTTTTTATTATTTTAATTTAAATTTAATAAAAAAAATTAAGAGCTATGCTAAAAAGGCATAGAAAATTTAAACAAAAATTTATTATCTGGTCAAAACATGACACTTTTCTAAATATATTCAAAATTAATATTGAGATCAATTTGAAATTTTGAGAAAAAAAAAAAAAACAAAATAATCGGATATTTCGCATTAATTGTTCATTTTTTCCGAATTAAACAGGTGACAAATAACAAGTAATTTGATACTAATTTTAAAAATCATCTGTTTAGCGAACAATAAAACTACTTGTACCTTTCTTTAGTGTAAATTGAAAAAAGTTAGCATTTTCCACAAATTAAGCATTTATCACTAAATTAGCATTTTTTAACAAATTTAGCATTTTTTAACAAATTTAGAATTTATCACAAATTAAATTATTTATGTCATGATTATTTATGTCATGACATTACAAATAATTTGATACTTGTTTTAAAAAACATCTGTTTACCGAACAATAAAACTACTTGTACCTTTCTTTAGTGTTAATTGAAAAAAGTTAGCATTTTCCACTAAATTAGTATTTTTCAACAAAATTAGCATTTTTTAACAAATTTAGAATTTATCACAAATTAAATTATTTATGTCATTAAATTAGTATTAAATGAAATTATGATAGAAACAGCACAACAAAATAAATTAAATTTATTAATAACAAAACTAAAATGTTTCCATTTGTGTTGAAATTTGCATAGACGCTTAATTTTTATTATTATTTACATTTTGAAAAAAAAATAAGTTTTCAATTAAGGTTAAGGTTTCAAAATGACGTAAGAGCCAATGGTAAACGAAGCCTTTTTTGCTTCTGTATTTGACCTACCACCGAAATTTTTTTTTAAAAAATGCTGAAGATTGTTCATCTACACGTATTTCAAGTGCCCCAAACTAAAAATAAAGGATTTTTTTTGCAATTTGGAAAAAAATGAATATTTGTGTCGGAGGTCGAGTTGGCTCTTACGGCTTTTTGAAAACTCACCCGAATAAGACAGGTGACAAATTACAAATAAATTGATAATAGATAAAAAAATGGTTAATGACATTTAAAAAAAACCAAACCATTAATTTGAAATGGTTCATTTAAAACTTATTTAAATTTATTGACAGCATTGGAGCGGTTCTCTAAGTCTTCGGCTAGCGTTTATTTTTTTTTGTATTTGGATGAATATTCATGTGATTTTTTTTAATCAAGAAAGTTATTTCGCATTATGGTAACCATCTAAATATTTAATATTCAAAGAATTGTACCTTTATAGCAGATTTTTCTGATTGATTTGGTGTCTTCGTCAATATTGTAGGGATTGCTTAGAACTTTTATGAAAAACATTGCCGCACTCCACATTTTAAGTTTTTCATTGGATTTTCAACACAAATAAAATGCAAGTTAACAATTTTAAAAGTTCTCATTTTTTAAAATTGTTTAAAATGACAAAAAATGTCATAATTTGAGTATAAGAACAAAAAAAAAGCCATCTAAAATTGATTTTTATTTACCTGAGAAGTAATGGCCAAGCTTGACCACATCTGAGTAATAATTTGCGTCCGGTTTTCAATGTCATAAGATTAAATTTTGTGAAATTTTCCGCTTTTTGAAACAAACATATTTTCAAAAAAACATACCATTGTTGTGGTCAAACTTCAAAGTTTTGAGTTAATTTTCATAAAAATGGCTTATTTTTGCAAGGATTCCTTTAAATTATATTGTATTAGTTAAAAAGGGAATACACTTAAAAAGAGTTAAACTGGCAATACTGCATACTGATTTTAAAACATATTCAAAAGATAAAAAATAACAACTGAATATCTTCCTCTAAATAATATAATTACGAACTTGGATGGTTATAAATAAGTATTTTCCTGAACTGTTCGTGTTAGAAAATATTCGAAAGGGCAAATTACTTTCTAAAATGGTTCGTGTTAAAAACGATAAAAAAAAACTTACTTTCAAATTCTATGTCAAATTTTCAAATTTTTTAAACATCAAGTACCACAAATCGCTTTATGCCTACATTTTAACAATTAAGCTACTGTCAAACATTTTACAAATATTATGACATCATGGAAGTACTGTGTTTTTGGTCCTTTGTTCTTGAATTAAATAAAAAAAATAATTACAATGCATTTTAAATAAATAACAACTGCTGCAATTCGTACTGAATACTTCTCAAGAAATGTTCAAGACTTCAATTTCTTTTTTCATGCTTTTAAAAGATAATGTAGAAACCATGTTGTTGAACAAAATATTTGCGTCTTTCTCTAACAAAAAGAAATTCCATTCAAGTTTCCTCCACCAAATTGTTAAATTTTCCCAAAAAAAAAAACCCACCAAAACACCATCAATCAAAAGCAATGGAAAACAACAACCGTTCCTCGAGGAAGCCAATAGGATGTGTGACACGCATCATTGGCTGGAATCGTTTTTCACTGTTTTTTCCCCTCAGCAGCCAACCAAACACACTTCCTGCACACCTCCTTCTTTTCCACCACCTCGCACCGAGGGGTTCACAAACGACGAAACCGGATTTGCCGCTCACCTACGCCGCCTTCGGGAGGAAATCCTGTTTCATTCACACCTGGTTTTTCGGTGGGGCTGAAAGTGAGCCGGAGCCGTACGTTAGTGTATTTGTACACACTTTTGTGTGAAGAAAAGTGGATGTATTTGTTTGCGAGATTGTGTGTGCGTGTGTGGCAAACCGGATGATACGTTGGAAATCCATTTTCGGTGGCTTGAAAAGGTTGGAAGACAGTTTTGGGAAGAAATTTTGGGTCAATCTTTCAAAATAAATAATTTAAAATTATTTGTTTGAGGATTTCGATTCGCAAGAAATTGAAACTTTAAAAAATTTCTTCAGAACACCACAATTTCACCCCACAAATCGGTTACGACACATTCAACAGTCGATGTACCGAGAGTCGTAAAACAAAGCCATCTTTTGGGGAAAGAAAACCGGGAGAAGAACGTCCTTGTTTTGTCTTCGTAGCAGCAGATTCAGCTGTTCCCGCGGTAGATCCTTTGCTCTGGTGCGCGCGAGTCGCCTCCTTTTTCCGTATTGTTCCACAACAACGCTTCGATGGCAACGACTTTTGCCATCGTTTTTTTTCCTTTTGCACCGAACCGAAACGGCTGTGCCAGAGCTCTACAACTGTTCGTGCTGCTGCTGCCACTTGGCAGTGTTGCTGGGAGGTGCCATGTGCACAGAGGGATTTTTTTGAGAAAGTAGATTTTTAAGTTCAAAAAACATGATACAGAAGACAATTGGAAACAAATGAATGCAATTTAAGACAACCGAAAACAATTGAAGACAATTCAAGACAATTGCAGACAATTGAAGACAATTGAAGACAACTGAAGACAACTGAAGACAACTGAAGACAATTGAAGACAATTGAAGACAATTCAAGACAATTGAAGACAATTGAAGACAACTGAAGACAATTGAAGACAATTGAAGACAATTGAAGACAATTGAAGACAATTGAAGACAATTGAAGACAATTGAAGACAACTGAAAACAATTGAAGTTAGTTGAAAATAATTGAAGATAATTAAAGACAACTGAAGACAATTGAATGACAATTTAAGACAATTTAAGACAATTTAAGAAAATTTAGGAAAATTTAAGACAATTTAAGAAAAATTTAAGACAATTTAAGACAATTTAAGAAATTTAAGACAATTTAAGACAATTTAAGACAATTTAAGACAATTTAAGAAAATTTAGAAAAAATTAAGACAATTTAAGAAAATTTAAGAAAATTTAAGACAATTTAAGACAATTTAAGACAATTTAGGAAATTTAAGACAATTCAAGACAATTTCAGACAATTTAAAAAAATTAAAGACAATTTAAGACAATTTACGACAATTTAAGACAATTTAAGACAATTTCAGACAATTTCAGACAATATAAAACAATTTCAGACAATTTATGACAATTTAAGACAATTTAAGAATATTTAAGACAATTTAAAACAATTTAAGTCAATTTAAGTCAATTTAAGAAAATTTAAGAAAATTTAAGACAATTTAAGACAATTTAAGGCAATTTAAGACAATTTAAGACAATTTAAGACAATTTAAGTAAATTTAAGATAATTTAAGACAATTTTAGACAATTTAAGACAATTTAAGACAATCTAAGACAATTTAAGACAATTTAAGACAATTTTAGACAATTTTAGAAAATTTTAGACAATTTAAGACAATTTAAGACAATTTAAGACAATTTTAGACAATTTAAGACAATTTAAGACAATTGAAGACAATTTAAGACAATTTAAGACAATTTAAGACAATTTAAGACAATTTAAGACAATTTAAGACAATTTAAGACAATTTAAGACAATTTAAGACAATTTATGTCAATTTTAGACAATTTATAACAATTTAAGACAATTTAAAAAAATAAAGACAATTTAAGACAATTTAAGACAATTTAAGACAATTTCAGACAATTTCAGACAATATAAAACAATTTCAGACAATTTAAGACAATTTAAGACAATTGAAGACAATTTAAGACAATTTAAGACAGCTTAAGACAATTTAAGACAATTTAAGACAATTTAAGACAATTTAAGACAATTTTAGTCAATGTTAGACAATTTAAGACAATTTAAGACAATTTAAGACAATTTAAGACAATTTAAGACAATTTAAGACAATTTAAGACAATTGAAGACAATTTTAGGCAATTTAAGACAATTTAAGACAATTGAAGACAATTTAAAACAATTTAAGACAATTTAAGACAATTTAATACAATTTAAGACAATTTAAGACAATTTATGTCAATTTTAGACAATTTATAACAATTTAAGACAATTTAAAAAAAATAAAGACAATTTAAGACAATTTAAGACAATTTAAGACAATTTCAGACAATTTCAGACAATATAAAACAATTTCAGACAATTTAAGACAATTTAAGACAATTGAAGACAATTTAAGACAATTTTAGACAATTTAAGACAATTTAAGACAATTGAAGACAATTTAAGACAATTTAAGACAATTTAAGACAATTTAAGACAATTTAAGACAATTTAATACAATTTAAGACAATTTAAGACAATTTATGTCAATTTTAGACAATTTATAACAATTTAAGACAATTTAAAAAAAATAAAGATAATTTAAGACAATTTAAGACAATTTAAGACAATTTCAGACAATTTCAGACAATATAAAACAATTTCAGACAATTTAAGACAATTTAAGACAATTGAAGACAATTTAAGACAATTTAAGACAGCTTAAGACAATTTAAGACAATTTAAGACAATTTAAGACAATTTAAGACAATTTAAGACAATTTTAGTCAATGTTAGACAATTTAAGACAATTTAAGACAATTTAAGACAATTTAAGACAATTTAAGACAATTTTAGACAATTTAAGACAATTTAAGACAATTTAAGACAATTTAAGACAATTTTAGACAATTTTAGACAATTTTAGACAATTTAAGACAATTTAAGACAATTTAAGACAATTTTAGACAATTTTAGACAATTTAAGACAATTTAAGACAATTTAAGACAATTTAAGACAATTTAAGACAATTTAAGACAATTTAAGACAATTTAAGACAATTTAAGACAATTTTAGAAAATTTTAGAAATTTTTAGACAATTTAAGACAATTGAAGACAATTTAAGACAATTTAAGACAATTTAAGACAATTTAATACAATTTAAGACAATTTCAGACAATTTAAGACAATTTTAGACAATTTTAGACAATTTAAGACAATTTAAGACAATTTTAGACAATTTAAGACAATTTAAGACAATTTAAGACAATTTAAGACAATTTAAGACAATTTAAGACAATTTAAGACAATTTAAGACAATTTAAGACAATTTAAGACAATTTCAGACAATTTAAGACAATTTTAGACAATTTTAGACAATTTAAGACAATTTAAGACAATTTAAGACAATTTTAGACAATTTTAGACAATTTAAGACAATTTAAGACAATTTAAGACAATTTAAGACAATTTAAGACAATTTAAGACAATTTAAGACAATTTAAGACAATTTAAAACAATTTAAGACAATTTAAGACAATTTAAGACAATTTAAGACAATTTAAGACAATTTAAGACAATTTAAGACAATTTAAGACAATTTAAGACAATTTAAGACAATTTAAGACAATTTAAGATAATTTAAGACAATTTAAGATAATTTAAGCCAATTTGAGCCAATTTAAGATAACTTTAAAAAATATTAGACAGTTAAGACGAGAGAAGATAAGTGTAGAAAAATGAAGACAATATAAGACAATTTGAGACATTTGGTGACATCTGATACCAAATGAAGACAATTAAAAACTGAAATTTTAAATAAAATAAAATAAACTGAATCAACAAAACCAGTTTAAAGCAACGCCACAGTGCCTTTACGAAGACGCACATGTCTGAATTCTTCAATATTTCTTTCCCTTTTTTTCCCGGAAACATCCCCACGTGACACTTTACCACCCTCGGAGGGGGGAAGAGGGGAGCAACAGTGCCACGTGGCGGTCGCGCAGCAAGATTTCCTGAAATGTTTTTCCGCTTCTCCATCCGCTTACAGCAGGGGGAGCAGGGAGAATCGTCCCGGAAAATGTCAGCCCCAGATGAGCTTTAAAATAACAAAAGGACACGGGACTGGCAGAGAGCTTAAAGATACTTGCGCTGTAAAGTGGTGTCATTCGTTTTTTTCTTTACATTGGTACTCAGTAAGGAAAGGGATGGTGATATATAAAAAACATAAAAATGGTTGTAATAAAACTAACGCAGAAATTTATGCTGCGTTTGACTTGAAGCAGTTTCTTTATTTATTTTCCTAGAACTCATGTTAAGCCTTTTTTAAAATAAATTCTTATGTGAATAATTATTTTTTAAAGCTTTGAGTAATTAACACACTTTTCAAAATTGAAACATTTTCTTCCGGTCTGGATTTTCACTCCGGAAAAGTACGCCTACAACCAGGCTGAAAGGCAGCAGAAAGGATTTAATCCCGCGAAGACAGACGTTCCTTCACACTCACCGGATGGGGTCTCAATCAAAAGATTACTCACACGTCACCGCTTGTGCCTTGGATGAAAAGAGTACCGTAAACCGGGGTGACTTTGATAGGATTTCAATTTGTTTTTAGAATATTTTCCAACAGGTAAGGTTTTTCTCAAGATTATTATTTTTAAAACATGTACTGGGGTAGGCCACACAAAGTCCATGCACTATTTTGAAAAAAAAAGTTTTTTCAATAGTGTTTAGAAAAATAGTTACGTTAAAAATTCTTGGTTTTAATTCCGGGGTGACTTTGATAGTCATAGTTTTTCTTGTTAAAATCATATTTAAGATGTTCAAACTTTATTTGTACGTTAAATGTACCATCACTAAAGTAGCTGATATAGTTTGTAAGAAAAAAAATCAATGTTTATATTAATCTAATCTAATCTAATCTAACCCTAGCGCAGCCAGTCTTTCGAGGGCATCCTGGAAAATGCCTTAGGTTGATTAACGCCTAGCATCCTCTTGTCATTATTAACAATTGCAGTGCCCCAATGCAATAAATTGCTTTGAAACATCACAAACGTTAAAGCGGCCAGGCCAACTGCGTAAAGTTTACCGCAAAGATGATTCGTTGAATTGGATTGAGTTTGAGCACGAATGCCTGTGTGGATCAATCGGACCGCGCACTGGACTCACAATCCAGAGGTCGCTGGTTCGAATCCCGAGGCGGACGCAAAAAATTCTAAGTGTAAAATATAGGTATTTGGTGCCCTCTCCCCGTGCCATACCTTCACACTTAGGAGACCCGGGAGGCGGAGTCTTGTCGCAAAAAGAACGATACACACCTGTGGATCCGTTGACGAAACCGCAAGGTTTAAGAGGGCCACATTATAAGGTGTTACGTCGATTCCGTTCCGTTGAGCACGAATGTTCAAACAACAATACAATTCTGACTCTACAGGGGAGGAAGAAACGTGGGGATCCCCCGCTCACGTTCCTGTTTGTTTAGGCAATTTATCGTTGGGAGCCACCATGCTAAGAAGTTTTGGTGCTCCGGGACCCTCTAGGGATGGGACACTGTATTTCCACAAATGCCCTGGACACTACTTGCCGTGGTTATAGCGCCACAACTCGCTTCCTGTGAATAGAAAAACATATGGATAATTTAAATCATATAATAACATGAGTAAAATTGGCAATCCCTTAAACCCCACTCTGAATTTTTGTGTTCCCAGTTTTTTAATGAATGAAGTATATCATAGCTTACCTTTTGATGCAGTCGAACACCTGCATTAGCAGGAAACGGACTTACCTTGCACAACAGACCTTGTTTCTCCAACACCGACTCACCAAAGTCGGTCGAAACGAGAGTACCGTTGAGAGAGAAGCAAATACATGTAGATCCTCGTGAATGACGAAACGACCATTTTCCTGTCGTTTGTATGCGAATGCGTGTGCTGCTATCAGCTGTGGCAGCCAGTTATCGTTGAAGCACGCAGTAGCAGGATAACCGATGGAGTGATCTTCGCGATGATGGCAGCCGATTTTCCCAGAATTATGCTTAACTCCGGAAATCATGCGCACGAAACCCGTTTATGTTTACCTCTACTGGCAAACCTTGAGCAAGTCGTGCACTCAATCTATTTTTCTTCAAAACTATGCCCCTACAAAAATCACCACTGTTTAAATTTGAACTGGCATGACCTTCTTGTTTCACTATTTCCAATATCATCAACGCAGTGAAAATATTTCACATTTAAAATCCAATTTAAACAGGTCACACTGCCAATTTGAGAGAGATGCTCGCGATTACTCTCTCTTTCACACAAAAGCTAACAAACACACCACGCCTTCACTCGTCCGTCACGCTGCCGACCACTCAAAAACTGACAGCATATCGACGTCGTTGTGCTATCTTGTCGCACCCGCCATTTCGACGTTCCGAGAAAAACGCGTTTTAATGTTTGACCTTGAATAAACAAAAACGAGAGCACGCAATGTAAACAATAACAAACACGTTTTGTTTGGCTCACCATTCTGTGCATTGTCCCAAAGTTTGGTTGAAGTTGGTTGCTGGAGTCCCGAGTTATAATTTCAAATGTTTACGGTAGTCTAGCTTCTACGTGCGACAAACGCATCCTGACTTTCCTGGCCTGAAATCCCTTTGGCCTTTTGTCGCACTTACATCAATTTTCATGGAGTGACAAGATAGCACGACAAGATTGAAACTACTTTCATATATAAAGTGACAAAAATGCACGGAGTTTTTTCGGTTTTTGTTGAATATCTCAGGATTGAAATCGAATTTTGGGGATCTGTGAAGGTCAAAAGGTGAGGCATTGTGAGCTGCACAATATGGCGTTCTTAGCTCAATTTGGCCCAAAATGCACGTACGACAAGTTAGCACGATGGCGACGATATGTTCCTTCCCTTTCTGTCCGCCATTCTGCTGGCATTTTGGCAGCGTAAGCTCACGCTCGATCAAGTCACTCACGCAAACACCCACGCACACGAGAAAAAGAGACATAAAGAGTACTCGCTCCTACAACACCATGGAAAATTATGATGCTGTTTCTGTCACTGCTGTCTATTTCTCTTCCTTTCCAAATTTTTGAGCACTCAAAACCCAAACTTTTTTTTGCGAAAAAGCCACTTATTTCACTCGGAAAGTCGAAAACTTCATTGTTTCAACAATGAAGGCGATCAAAAAAAATCAATGTTTATATTAAGTTAACTAAGTTTATAAGCTTTTTAACAAAATACATATAAATTTTAGGTAAAATTGTTAAAAAGTCGGAATTTTTCCTGAAATTTGTTAAAAATAGTTTTGTTTATAAAATTATCGATTTATATTGCATTTTATACTTAATTCGAAGCACGAATCACATGTTTTCACATTTTACATGAAATTTGTTCAACTGAAATTGCCTATAAATTTGGAGATTTTTTTAATTGTGTTTCAAAAACACATATTATTTATTATTTACAAACTTATTTAACCTTCTCCTTGTGGAAAATTGTCCAAAGAATCCGAAAATGCATTCCGTTTTCCAATTAAAAATCATGTTCATTGAAAAAATCATGACACTTTGAGAAGTTTAAAATAATGACTTTCATCCACATTTTCTTAGGCCGATGCAAATATTTAAAAAAGTTTTTGTCCCTCGGCCCTGGCCGAGGTCAAGGGGGCAAAAAATAAAAATATTAAAATTTAAATAACAAGCCATAGTCTTCACATTTAAATGAAAAAAGTGTTTTAAAATGCATTTTACACTAGTTCAGTTGTTTTGCAATCATTAGTTTTCAAAAAATCTAAGATCTGACAAAAACAAAAATTGTATCGAAAAAAAAGATTTTGCATCGAAAATTTTCAAAAAATCTTAAGATTTTTTAATAAACCCAAACATGTTAAAAATGATTTTAAACGCAGAAGAATGTATTTTAATTTGATTTCAGTTGGTTGCACTTGAATTTTCATTGAAATTTTGAAGTTTATTGTTAAAATAATTTTTTTGCCCCCTGATTTTTCGGGCCAATTTTGAAGGGGGGGGGGGGGGTGACAAAAACTTTTAAAAATATTTGTACCAGCCTTAACTATAGTTAACTAACTTTATAAACTTTTCAAAAATGTATGAAAAGTTCTTCATGAGGTACTTTGAACACTTCTATACCACGGTCAGTATGTTTCTGAACCATTCCTTACGTATTTTAATTGTACTCTTAATTTTGCGGAAAAATCGCAAACCTATCAAAGTCACCCCGGCTATCAAAGTCACCCCGTTTCACGGTACTCAGTCTGGCTTGAAGTTGGTGCAAGAAGGAAGTGAATTGTTTTTCCTGAAACTGAAAATCTTGCCGGTGCTTTACCTAGATTTTTTTTTTACAAAAAAAATAATCAATAAAACTGACATTATTTTATACCAATTTTACAATAATTCTTCAACTCGACCATTCCACATTAGTGTACTCAAACCTATCCATCAGTTCGTGTAATTATTTTTTATTCACCAAAATCAGTCCCTCAAATGCCATTCACGTGTCCCCCCACCCTCTCCTCACTCATTCAAAAAAGAGCTTCCAGAAAGTTACGCGCAAGCTGAAGGTTCTACCCGACGACGACGACGGTCTAAAGCTTTTAATTAACTGCTAAGTAGAGTGATATAAATTACTGTTTATGTTGATGTTAGAGACAACATTCGCACACAAACATACACACACTGAGCTTTAGATGTAATTAACATTTCCCGGGGTCCCGTGTGTGCCACTGCGGGTGGGTTTCCTGATTTTAAGTATACTTACACGGGGGTGTGTGTGTTTGTGTTTTTTTGGAAAGTGCGGGTTTGAGTTCCCGGAAATTTTAAAGGGAAAATAAGTACTTCGGAAGCGTGGAGGCGCACACGTGTCAAGTGAGTTTTGGTGTTTCCAATAATGAATGGAGTGTAAGAAAATAAAATGTGATTGAAAGTTTGAAACTAATTGAAATCTTCAAAAGTTTTGGAATCATGAAATTATTTCAATAAATCAATGCCTGGAATTCACACTAGATTAACAACTTTTTTCTCATCTCTATCTTTTCAGGTTGGTAAAACTCTACGTAAAATTTAAGCAATCAAATTTCAAAGTAAGTTATATCGGAGTTGTTAAAGTAAACCAAAACAATCCAACCCAGCCTTTAGAAAGAATTCATTCCTCAAAATTGCCAAAAGTAATAGTTTAACTGAATTTTGATTTTGGAAGATTTTTTTATATTTTTAGAAAATTGTGAGTATGATTGTTACGGTTAAGAGAATCAACTTTATTCGTGATTTTGTTGTTTCAGATTATGTTTTGACTCGATCTTTTAACTTGATGAAACTTTGAAAAAAATCGTAACTTGAACAAGTTTGTAGAGCATGAGATAAGTGAATGATAATGATAAGGGTTAGTGAATTTTCACGATTTCACGGCAGCGTGAAATTCGTAAAATTTGTAAATTTCCGTGGCATCTCGTAAAACTAAACAATTTATAAATCAAGGCTTTAAAATGACAACATTCAACACATATTTCGTACACAAAACCTTATTATTATCAATTAAAAAGCGTCATATTAACTATTTCAAAAATTTTAGGAATACATAAAATAATACGAAATTAATGCAAAATTTACTAAGAAAAGAATGCCATGAGTAGCTAAACGAAGTAAATCACAATCAGGCAAATAAAAAAATCAGAACCAATGCTGTTAATCGTTGAAATCAACGGCGTTTATATCATCGATGTCGTTGATCGTTGATTTAAACGTAATCGTAATCGAAGCCATCGTTGATTTAATCGTCAACGTCAACGGAGTCGTTGATTTAAACGGCGTTGATCAACGCGTTGATTATCGATAATCAACGCGTTGATCAACGGCGTTCTGTTATAGTTTTCTAGAGTTTTATGTGGAAAGAACGATTTTTTCATAAATGTGTTGATTGGGAAACATTCTTTAATAGATGTGACATGGTTGTTCGGTGATCCGGGTCTACCAAGAGGTCCGAAGTGACCGGATTTTAAACGTAATTTAAGCCCTAGCCAGTTGCTGGCCACTTCCATCTCCACTTTGGTTCCCAAGTCCGACCAGGATTTTTCTTGTGTAATTGACATCGAGAACGGACAGTTGGGAATCGAGATATGGTCGGATTTTCACCGGAATTATTGTTCCGGCGGATTCAGTAAGAGCCTCGCGTGGCTAAATATCGACAGAATTGACCACATGACCCATTTTCCAGAACCTAGATTCATGACAGACCGGAGTAGCTTTCTGCTAGTATTAAAAGAGTAAACAAAATATGTATGACCTACTGCGATCGGTTTTCGGCACCACACGGAAGATTTATCTCTTGGGTTTCGATCGAAACTCATTGATCACCAACAGTAGGCTACTCCGGTCTGTCATGAAGTTTGACATCTTGGCCTATCTCAATCTGGGTTCTGGAACATGGGTCATGTGATCATTTCAGTATTGTATTATAGAAAAAACAAATTCTGTCGATATTTAGCCACGCGAGACTCTTCCTGAACCCACCGGAACAATAATTCCGGTGAAAATCCGACCATATCTCGGTTCCCAACTGTCCGTCCTCGGTGTCATTTACATAAGAAAAGTCCTGGAAGGACTAGGGAACCAAAGTGGAGATGGAAGTGACCAGCAATTAGCTAGGGCTTAAATTACGTTTAAAATCCGGTCACTTCGGTTCTCTTGGTAGACCCGGATCACCGAACAACCATGACACATCTATTTAAGAATGTTTCCCAATCAATACATTTATGAAAAAATCGTTCTTTCCTCATAAAACTTTAGTAAACTATAAAAGAACGCCGTTGATCAACGCGTTGATTATCGATAATCAATGCGTTGATCAACGCCGTTTAAATCAACGACTCCGTTGACGTTGACGATTAAATCAACGATGGCTTCGATTACGATTACGTTTAAACGATCAACGACATCGATGACGTTGATTCAACGATTAACAGCATTGATCAGAACCATCAAGTTATCACAAACTTAATTTAAATTTCTATGAATTGTTTGTCAAATTATGCACAAAAAAAGCAAAGCAATCCACTTTAACGACCCCCGGGTCTTTTGTGGGCTCGGTTGCAAGTTTCTGCTCATTTCTAGGCATCCGAAGGTTATGTGTGGTGAGTCACTCAAAACCTCTTTTACGCAAATGGACCGACGTTTTACTTCCCCATCCGATAGAAGGCCAGGAGGATAAGGTGGGAATCGAACCCGCGCCCCATAGCATCTTAGGGATCGGCAGTCGAAGTCACAAACCACCGCGCCACGAGGCCCTCATGCACATATTTATTTTATTTAATTTATTTTATAACTTTAAAGTTTTCCAATTCATTGCTTTTATTTTTTTTCCACAATTCAACTGTAATATGCTTAGAAAAGTATTTTTTTTTTCAAATTAATTGAATTATTTTTAAAAATCGAAAAATATCAAACATCATTCAAAAGTAATATTGAGTATTATTTCAGTAACCTTGATTACAGGAAGCAATTAGAATAAAGAATAAAATAATTGTAGTAAGTTATTAGAAAGAACTGAAAATTCGATTGGAGCAGCGTTAAAGTAAGTGTGAAATCAGAAATCACGATTTGAGTCATAAATAGTATCTTATAAGCTTTTCAGTGCAAACTTACTGCATGTAACTATTTTTTTTAAATCTTGACTATTCACAACACTTAGAATTAAAGTCCTGTAATTTTTTCTCGAATTTGGATGATCCGGTCCCGGTAAAAAGTTATTTCAGCAATTTTCACGTTCCAAGAAATTAACATGAAATTTGGCGTTTTGAAATTGTGGAAAAATAAAAAAAATATATCTGCAGCAAAAAGGAATAAAACCATATTTTTTTTAACTCAGTGATCTGCGTGATAAACATTCTTTATATTTTTTTTTTTCCATTTCATTCGCAGAGTTTTTCGTACTAAAACTTTTGTTGAGAAAATTACGAACAATTTTCATTTGGAAAATCGAATGTGATGAGATAAGCTGGAAAATAAGCAAAAAAAGTTGATTCTAGTACCATCCAATTGACCTTATATGTATTTTGAACTGACGAAATCAATACAACTACCTGCCTGCTTTTCAATGATAAAAAATAAATAAAACTTAATTTTAGATTTGTTTTTTTTTAATAAATACTTTTGGCTTTTCTTGTTTTTTTTTACAAATTAATTCTTGTGATATCCATTTATTTAGATGTAACTTAAAAAAAATGTACACATTCCAGACGCGATTATACAAAGGCCTCGTAACGGTTAGGCCGTTACAAATATTTTTCAAATTTTCATTTTGCCCTACCCTCTTGCAAAATCAGGCGGCAGAAAATGTTAAGAAAAACTTCTAAATTTTAATGAAAATGGAAGTTTAATCAACAGAAATGATTTAAAATGATTTTTACAGCGTTGATACTCTTTTAAAACATATTTTGGCTCATCAACAAATTTATTAAAAATTGCGATACTCAACTAGTTTATTTTTGAACTAATGATTCAAAAAAATTGGACCGGTGTAAAAAGATTTTTTTTAAGTCAGAGTCGAGTGACAAAAACTAAAAAAAAATTAAACGGCCTTAATCCAATCTTAACATTATTGAATCGCGTGAAGAAATATTTTGTTGTTGTTTTGTTTTGGGTCCTTCAATTGACATATAATCTCAAAAGAACATTAGGGTGATCAAAATTAAAATGGTAAAGTAATATATTTTGTAATATAACACACCACTCAAATTTTACTGAATTTCACAGAACTCAAATTTTAATTAAAGGGGAGAAAATTAAATAAACGATATTTTTTTATTTTAATTTAAATATCCGAAGTTTATAATTTTCATAATTTTGACTGAAATTTCAAAATGAAATAAATTTTAAAGATTTATCAAGAGGACCTATTGCGTCAAATAGATTTAAAACCAATTTTCATCGTCGTTTTACAATGCAATTTCAGGTGCTGAAATTGGTTCCATTGTATGTTGCATGAATCAAAATTCCGAAATCAATTCAAAGCACTGAAACTGTTTAACCTGTGCAACGACTGAAACTGGCAGCCATTGTTTTTCGCCAAAACGCTCGACACGAAATTTTCAATCTCTCATCCTCAAATTTGCCCTTCAAAGATGACTCCACCTTGTGTTTACCCCACAAAACCGTGCGTTTCTGTCAGCACGCACATAAAACCGTGCCAACATCATCCAACCAACCAAACACACACACACAACACCGAACATTTTAACAAAAGAAAAATCATTCAAAATTTATCGCTCAGAACACAATGAAAGCTCACAGCACGTTATCCACCCCCAACATCCCATCCATTTCTGGCGGCAATCCACCACCCCATTTTCAGCCACCCGTGCTGATAAACTGTAATTAAGCTCAAAATTATAGCCCACATTCAATTCATATCTCTTGTATTATTCGCACACGGGGCTTTTATGAAATTTAAACATTATCATAGTTTATTCGCCCTTCTTCCCCACCCTACCCCACCCTAGAGATGGCTTTGTAAATGGTGTGTCGAAGAAGACCACAATCGCTGGGGTTGATGGTAGTGCGTCAACATTAACCCTCAACTCACGAACGCGTTGAATACTATCATTAACTATACGAAATTTTACAAAACTCTGCCACTCAAGGGTTCACCTTTTCCCTGAAACCCTTTCGCACCTAAAACCCGTCATCAGCCGTCATTATCGGGAAGAAAGCGGGGGATTAGAAGGGTGGGCGCCGTAAGGCTCACCGGAGTCAGATAGTCACGAACGGGTCGGTGTCTATCTGCGTTCACCGTTGTAGGATGAGGGCGTCATTGTCGTTTGACGTTATCGTCAACGGTGCCGCCATCGCCGTACATTGACTGACTGACTGACTGGCACTTGTGTGGAGAGTGACGCGATGTAATTTTACGTCAAAAGCGGTGTAATTTCGGGTGGCGGTGACGTTGGAGGTTTTGGGTGTTTGTGGAGTTTTTGGAGTCGAAGTGACTTTTTACTACGCATTTTTAGTATTATTTATTTTTTTATTCGATTCATAATGCTTTTTAAGAATGAAAAGATGAAATAAATAGAATAACAATAATTGTTAAGTATATTTCAAAATATAATACCACTTAAATACTTAAATACTGTCTACAATATTACAAACTGAAATTCTCAGTTCAATTTGTTTTGTCTTATTCATAATCAAGTTACAATGAGTTAATTTTTGGTACAATTCCGTTGTTTTGTATCATTAACTTTTACTTAAGTTTTTCCCATAAGTAAAAAAATACAAATTGTGAAAAAGCAGCTTTGACTAAGACTTCCATGAGTTCTAGATTATTTTTTCAAATGATCCTTTCCGTATAACGGAATTTTGGTGCATATAAGTCAAGCTCTATTCGTTTTTTTTACAGTTTGAAGCAAAAAAAGTTGTAATTCAATAGACTGAAAAAGGCTTTGGTATTAAAAATTTCTTGCATTATTTAGTAATATAAGTGATGCTCTAAAATTTAGCTTTTTTTTCGAAATTTATATTTTTTTGTTTTTTTTCTTTATTGGATGAAACTTTGTCCATGTGTAAAACATAATCTTTTTTGCATCATTAGATTTTGAAACATTTTTTTTTCAAAAACCTTAAAAATTTGAATAGAAGTTTAAGTGTAATCCCCTGCGTTTTGAATAATTTTTAGCATGCTTGGTTTTTTACAAAAATCTTCAGAATTTAAAAAAATCGATGAACAATTCGGCAAAAAGGTTATTAGCTGAAATGTTTGTTTTCGCTAAATCATACATTTTTTTTAACTAATGATGGCAAAACAACTTTACTATTGTAAAATGTATTTTAACACACTTATTTCGTTTGTATGTTGAAATCATGGCTTATTGTTCCAATTTTTCATATTTTTTATTTTTTTTCCGCTTCGTAAAAGCAAAAACTAAATTGAAATTTTGAACAGATTCCACAGCATTCATTTTAAACATAAATTTATCTTTTTAAGGAACATTATTTTATTGATATTTTTTAAAAGAATAAAAAGACAAAGAAATATATATTTTCAGATAATATGATTTTTTTCTTTCGAAAGAAATTGAAAATTAATTAGCAAATCAATCAAACTTTAAAAATATTTTTAATCATTCAAGCCTTTTTTCAGATTAAAAGTAAATTTTTCATAATATTTCAACATGTTACAGAAACTTTTAAGAATATATATTCAGTATGAGCAGTTCTCTACGGAATCGGTCTTTTTTCTTTAATTTTAATTTTTGTATTTTTTAATCCGGCTGAAACTTTTTTGGTGGCTTCGGTATGTCCAAAGAAGCCATTTTGCATTATTAGTTTGTCCATATAATTATCCATACAAATTTGGCAGCTGTCCATACAAAAATGATATGTAAAAATTCAAAAATCTGTATCTTTTGAAGGAATTTTTTGATCGATTTGGTGTCTTTGGCAAAGTTGTAGGTATGGATATGGACTACACTGAAAAAAAATGATACACGGTAAAAAAATTGGTGATTTTTAATTTAACTTTTGTCACTAAAACTTGATTTGCAAAAACACTATTTTATTTTTTTTTGATATGTTTTAGAGGACATCAAATGTCAACTTTTCAGAAATTTCAGAATGGGCAAAATCTTTGACCGAGTTATGATTTTTGAATCAATACAGATTTTTTCAAAAATCGAAATATTGGTCGCAAAAATTTTTCAACTTCATTTTTCGATGTAAAATTGAATTTGCAATCAAAAAGTACTTTAGTAAATTTTTGATAAAGTGCACCGTTTTCAAGTTATAACCATTTTTAGGTAACTTTTTTGAAAATAGTCGAAGTTTTTCATTTTTTAAAAATAGTGCCCATGTTTGACCACTATTGAAAAAATATTTTTGAAAAGCTGACAAAATTCTCTATATTTTCCTTTTTTAGACTTTGTTGATACGACCCTTAGTTGCTGAGATATTGCCATGCAAAGGTTAAAAAACAGGAAAATTGATGTTTTCTAAGTCTCACCCAAACAACCCACAATTTTCTAATGTCGATATCTCAGCAACTATAGGTCCGATTTACAATGTTGAAGCATGAAACATTCGTTAAATTTTCCGGTCTTTTCGAAAAAAATATTTTAAAAAAATTTAAATCAAGACTAACATTTCAAATGGGCGTAATATTGAATGTTTGGCCCGATTGAAATATTAGTCTTGATTTGAAAATTTTGAAAATATTTTTTTCGAAAAGATCGGAATATTTCACAAATGTTTCTTATTTTAACATTGAAAATCGGACCATTAGTTGCTGAGATATTGACGATAGAAAATGGTGGGTTGTTTGGGTGAGACTTAGAAAACATCAATTTTCCTGTTTTTTAGCCTTTGCATGGCAATATCTCAGCAACTAAGGGTCGTATCAACAAAGTCTTAAAAAGGAAAATATAGAGAATTATCTCAGCTTTTCAAAAATATTTTTTTCAATAGTGGTCAAACATGGGCACTATTTTTAAAAAATGAAAAACTGCTACTATTTTCAAAAAAGTTACCTAAAAATGGTTATAACTTGAAAACGGTGCACTTTATCAAAAATTTACTAAAGTACTTTTTGATTGCAAATTCGAGTTTAAATCGAAAAATGCAGTTGAAAAATTTTTGCGACCAATATTTCGATTTTTTGAAAAAATCTGTATTGATTCAAAAAGTCATATCTCGGTCAAAGATTTTTTGCCCATTCTGGAAATTTCTGAAAAGTTGGCATTTTATGTCCTCTAAAACATATCAAAAAATAAAAAAAAATAAAAATAGTGTTTTTTTGCAAATCAAGTTTTAGTGACAAAAAGTTAAATTAAAAATCACCAAATTTTTTTTACCGTGTATCATTTTTTTTTCAGTGTAGTCCATATCCATACCTACAACTATGCCAAAGACACCAAATCGATCAAAAAATTCCTTCAAAAGATACAGATTTTTGAATTTTCACAAATCATTTTTGTATGGACAGCTGCCAAATTTGTATGGAAAATTATATGGACAAACTAATGATGCAAAATGGCTTCTTTGGGCATACCAAAGGCACCACAAAAGGTTCAGCCGGATTAAAAAATACAAAAAAAAAAATCGAATGACCGAAATCTCAGAGAATTGCTCGTATATATTTGTCTACACTGTTTACATTATGAAAATAGTTCAATTTATTTTTAAAGGTTTTGTAAAATATTGAAATTAAGATGCACAACACAGCAACATGTGTTTTATGTTTACAGTTGTCTATGAAGAACTTTAGTTTCCAACTTATAAACTTCGATCAAACATTATTTCCGGCCCACCACTGCTTCAGAAAAATCAGATTTGTGTGGAGAGGTTGGGCGTTTCTGATAGAGAAAAATCATTCCAAAGATGTGATTTATCTGTATTAAGTACATATTTTGTCGGTCGAAATTTCACAACATTTTTACATGTAAAATCAATTTTGCAATAAAAAATGACAAAATTTTTGTTGATGATATGCAAAATTTCAAACATTTGCAATTTTTAGGCTATTTTACTTTTTTGAAAGAGAAATGCAAGCTTGCAATATTTTTGAAAAGCTGAGAAAATGTAATTTAAAATTTGAATGTTTGATTAGGAAACTCAAGTAATTTGTTTTTAAATTGAAATAATCTAAAAAAACTGCATCGGGAAAATCTGACTGAACTTATTTGTCAAAGCATTTCCAAAAGTTGGGCTTGGTTTTTTAGTTTCAAAATTATATTTAACTAAACGAGATCGAATAAAAAACAAAATTTTCACAAATGTTTTTGGGTCATGGAAAAGACATCAAAGTTTTAGCCAAATAAAAAAATACAGATGAAATCCATTTCCAGAGAGAAATGCTCATTCAATTTAGGTTTGAGATCTTTAAGTCACTGTTACAATTTCAGCCTTTCAAATATCTCGGATTCTTTCAATCCATTTAATCACCTGTTGTTACTTTTTCCTAAATCTATACAAAGGAAGCGACTTTTTTTTTCATCGCACCCAAAACCTTTCAATAAGGTACAATCCATGTCACCGCTTCGTCTGGTTTCCTGAGAAATTCAATAAACTTTCAAATCCCCCCTAACCGGGTGCTCTTCCCACACCAACGCGTGTACTCTTCCAATGTATTTCATTTGGCAAAGTGTGTGCCACCAGAATCTGGGTCACTAGCAGCACCCTCGGTTGGCGGTCGCGGTGGCGGCGCTTCAATTGAACGTTGTAAAATATTTTTCTTTACATTCCCATGAATGAACACCGGATCCCCGTTCCGAGCGGCGAAACCCAACAATGGCGCAAACGACACCGACAGGGGAAGCACCCGGGGAACAATACTGCCCCCGACCGCCCTGTGATTGGGGGGGGGGGGGGGGGTCTGGGAATGTTACTTCCTGCCACTTTGCTACCCACTCCCCAAATATTTGGTTAGTGGGTTGAAATAGCGGATTATGTTGTAAAAATGCTAAATTTGATGATTCGTTATTTGTGGACGTCAAAATCTACAAAAATAAATTAATTTGAAACTCGAGTTAATTTTAACATTTTACCATTTTGAAACCCACCGTGCGTCATTACACTGCCAGGGCAAACACACAACAATCGCAATAATTTCCTTCGTGTGCATGCCAAGAGCAAATAAAACCTGACGCCACCCCCACAACCTTCCTCCGTGGTGCGACACCTGTACGGCTGAATGAACGCCGCCAAACAAAACGGAAATTCTGCGCGCCATGGCTTCGCCAGTCGGCCAGCCAGGAATGGTACAAACAATAATATGGAGCTGAGCGTTTTGCGCAAATACAGTGAGGGGTGGGCGCCACCTTAACGACATTATCGGAGTGGCGCCTGGCCTTCCCTGGTATGGGCGGACGACGCGGTGGCATCCTGGACTTGAAACAACCCCATTTTGGGGAGAGGGAGGACCACCCCAAAATTGTGGATGAATTATGCAATGAGCGTTTCTGGTTTTTTTTGGGTGACGTATACCGGTATTGATTGGTTTTGGCTGTGAGATTGTTGTAGGAGTTTGAATTTTGACAAAATATCAGCCACTGAAGGGCATTGAATATTCTTTATTGGAAAAGCTCTAGAATAACCTAAAATTTTTATTTACTTTCTGGCAATACCTATAAAAAAATTAAGATTCGGTTCCAGCAAGACCTAAGACTGGCAAAAAATTATTAATTATTTTGATTTTAAGTAATTTTTGAATAGTAATGTTATTTTTTATATTGAAATTGTAATTTTGAGCAATTCTCTGCTCTTTATTTTTTGTTGTATTTTTTTAATCTGACTCAAACTAAATGGGAGATTTTCCTATGACCAAAGAAGCCATTTTGTGTTATTGGTTTACCCATACAAGGCTCTATACAATTTTGAAAGCTGTCCATACAAAAATAGAATTTTCTGATCGATTTGGTACATTTTTTAACAAATTAAATTAAAAATTTAATAAACAATTAAATTTAAAATTGAATTAAAAATTGAATTCAAAATAAAAATAAAGAAAAATTCAAAATGAACTTTAAAATTAAATTAAAAATAAATTTAAAACTTGAAAAACTTAAATTTAAAATTAAAATACCAATTAATTGAAAAATATTAACAGTTGAATTCAAAAATAAAATAGATTATAAAATTAAAAATAAATTAAAATCTAAATTAAAAATAAAGTTAAAAATAAAATCTAAAATAAATTTTAAAATAAAATTATAAATTTGTTAAAAATTAAATTCAAAATTAAATTCAAATTTAAAATAAAATTAAAAGTGAAATTAAAAATAAAATTAAAAATGAAATTAAAAATAAAATAAAAAATTAAATAAAAAATTAAATTAAAAATTTAATTAAAAATTAAATTACAAATTAAATTAAAAATTTAATTAAAAATTAAATTAAAAATAAATTAAAAATTAAATTAAAAATTAAATAAAAAATTAAATCAAAAATTAAATTAAAAATTTAATTAAAACAAAAATTAAATTAAAAATTCAATTAAAAATTAAATAAAAAATTAAATTAAAAATTTAATTAAAAATTAAATTAAAAATTTAATTAAAAATTAAATTAAAAATTTAATTAAAAAGTTAATAAAAATTTAATTAAAAATTAAATTTAAATTAAATTTAAATTAAATTTAAAATTAAATTTAAAATTAAATTTAAAATTAAATTTAAAATTAAATTTAAAATTAAATTTAAAATTAAATTTAAAATTAAATTTAAAATTAAATTTAAAATTAAATTTAAAATTAAATTTAAAATTAAATTTAAAATTAAATTTAAAATTAAATTTAAAATTAAATTTAAAATTAAATTTAAAATTAAATTTAAAATTAAATTTAAAATTAAATTTCAAATTAAATTTCAAATTAAGTTCAAAATCAATTCAAAATTTAATTCAAAATTAAATTCAAAATGAAATTCAAAATTAAATTCAAAATAAAATTCAAAATTAAATTCAAAATTAAATTAAAAATTAAATTCAAAATTAAATTGAAAATTGAATTAAAATTTAAATTAAATTAAAATTAAATTAAAAATTAAATTTAAAATAAAATTAAATATTAAACTAAAAATAAAATTAAAAGTAAATTAAAAATTCAATTAAAATTTATATTAAAAATCAAATAAAAAAAAACTAAAATTATTAAAAATTAAAAATTAAATTGATAAAATTAAAAAAATTATTAAAAATTTAATTTAAAATTTAATAAAAAAATTATTTAAAAATAAAGTTAAAAATTTAATTAAAAATAAAATTAAAAATTTAATTCAAAATTTAATTAAAAATAAATTAAAAAAAAATAAAAAAAAAAATAAATGAATGAAAATTTTAATTTAAAAACCAAATCATACATTTAATTAAAAATTAAATAAAACATTACATTTAAATTTGAATTTTAAATTAAATTAAAAATCAAATTAAAAATTACATAAAAAATTAAATTAAAAATAAAATTAAAAACTGAATTCAAAATAAAATTTAAAATTAAATTAAGAAAAATTAAATCAAAAATTTAATTTAAGATTAAATTTAAAATAAAATTGAAATAAAATATTAAATTAAAATAAAATTCAAAATAAAATTCAAAATAAAATTAAAATTTCAATTTAAAAAAATTCAAATCAAATTAAAAATAAATTTAAAAACTTAATTAAAAAAATAGAAATGATATTAAAAATTGGATAAAAAATAAAATTTTAAAAATTAAAATGAGAATTACAATTATTTTTTTTTGCAAAAAATCATTATCCTATAGGCCGTATTTATTATTTTTGAATTTTTTTTTGATGCATTTTAGGGAACAAAAAACACAATTTTTGTGCTTTTGAGAAGTGTTTTTTAAAGTATTTTTCTAGAAATGTATGGTTAAGTTTATAATTTAAACTTAAATTGTCAATATTCAGATTTTACAATTGAATTAGAAGTTTTGTTCGGTGGTTGATATTTATTTTTATACAAAAGGTTTTAATTTCTTATTTTTTTTTTAAATAAGAAAAGCCTATTATTTGAGGACTGTTTAGGTAATCGACCTTTCCAGTCTTTCTAAGAGATTGAAGATTTTGGATGATCTATTTGTAACATGTACGACATCAATGGAAAAGTACTGTATTTTTTCTTTTTTAAAAAAAAAGCACCATTCTCAATAATTCCAGTGTTTCGATTTTTCCAAAGAACGACATGAAATTTTGGAATAAACAGATTTTAAAAGGGTGAAGCATCCAAAATTACGCCCATCCTCACCTCAGAGGAACAACCCCTTCATGACAAATTATGTCCCAACAGACGCCATAAAGAAGTGCAATTTCAAAAGTAAACCTTATCTATGATATGTGTACACTTTTAGGAAAGACTACTCAAGTCTACATTCCCCCATAATCCTCACCTTCCATTTTCTCCCTTCGTCAAAAGTGCGACCGCTTTTTGTTTGCTTTCCAGATTAGTTACGGACCGCCCCACTTTAGACTGTAGACTCCGGAGACTCTCCACCTTCAAAAAAAAGCTTCCGAAATTAAGTTGCAGCAACAGCCGGGCCACAAAATTCTTCAAGTCAGAGGCCCTCGTTTGATGTTGTGCGAGAGTCGTGTTCGAGAGCCGTCGTTGTTTGGTTTAGTTTAGTTCTGGCTCTGCTCTGGAGTCTACGTCTGCGTTGTTTGCTTTTGGAAAGATAGATATGAAGGCGTTCATAAATTTGTTGTCGTTCGTCGAGGGTACCTCCTCCAACCCGGGGCTTGATGGGGATTTTTCGGTGAGGTTAAGGGGGTACATGGTTGTGTGATTTAAAGTTAGATATTTTTCTATTTTTTGTTGTCCAGGATTAAAGATAAAATAATTTAGTTCTACACAGATTTCTAAATTTCAAACAACGTCGTACCCCCTTAAGAAAAGCTCACATCGCCAGTTTGAAGAACTCACGTTCCGCGTCTTTGGGACGAGGCCCAGCAGACTTTCAAGATTTTGGGCATGGCTTTCGACAAGGTGAGCTAATTATCAGCTCATTACCGGGAGGGACAGAGAACCATGGAGAGAGGCACAACCGCGGGGATGAATAAATTAGTGAGTGCTTTGAAATTCGCGTTTCTGGGCCAGGGTGTGAGTCCAGAGGGGTGACGCAAAGTGAGTGTTGTATTTTAGATGATTTAATTTCTCACCCGATAAGATTGGCCCCCGGGACTGACCAATGCGAACATGGAGAACGATGTGGTCAGGTTTTGCTGCCTGGCGGCAGGTGGCGTGAAGGAATTTCGAGCCCGGGGTGTGGTCAACGGAATAGCGCAAAACTCTGACAGACATGTTCCGAGGGGGGCAGGTTTTGTAGAGACAGGTTGGCTCGTGGTTTGTGTGTGCAGTGACCTCGATTTGAATAGAGCTATTTGGGCTGATTTATTGGGGGATTTAAGAGGCTAGCAAAATGCAAAGTAACGTTTTTGATAAAGCTAATCCCATCTTAAACGGTTTGAAGATTTATGACAAAATGCTTCACCATTTACGAACAATGGTTAGATTTATGAACAACTCTTTAAACTCAAAAACACACAAAGTCGTTGAACTTGCCAACGAGTAGTACCGTACTCAACAGAGTCATCGACTTGTACATTGCCCTTCGTATGAGCTCGACAATGGAAATTATCCCCAAACAGGAACGCAACAGCAGTTCCAAACAACCATCAGCAAAAGTTATGAATTTCCACGATTTCCTCACGAGCTTAGTTTCCCTAACGTTACACGTGCCACTTGTAACTTTGCAACAAACAGGGTAATTTGCTGGAATTTGACAAGTTTTTATTTTGAAAAAATATCTGACCATTGAACCTTCTAAAAACCATTAATCAAAAATGTCGTCCAAGTTACATTAAAATTTCTAAAATTTCAAAATTACCCTAATTTAGAGGACAACAACCAGCGCGGGACAAATCCTAAGAGTGCATGCAACCACCACTTTTCCTCGCAGCAAAATGGGACCTTTTTCCAGAAGACTTCCACGTCTAGTTGCCACCGACTGTTGTGTGTGTGTGTGTGTATTATAATTAGGTCTAATTTCATTAAAATTAATTGTTACATAATGGCACATATTCGTGCGTACGACAAGTATGGAAGTCGCGCTTGTTGAACTCGCGAGAGTTAAGGCGCCCTCCCCTGTTAAGGACGGGAAGCGGAACTAGTATAGGGAATGTGCGTTTTGAGCACGTTAGTGGGGAACTTGGGAGTAGTGGATTCCTTGTTGGTTAGGGAAAACGTTGCGAGGGAAACGTCTGGAAAACTCTGCGTTGGGAGGGGAGCAACAGTCGTGCTTTGAAGGGTATTTAGACCGTAATTATTCAGGAAATATGTCACGCGTTGTAGTACACTGTTTACTTTTGATGTTTTATTTTGATAGGTTTTGAGAGGTGAAATGTAGCGTTATTTTCTCGGAAACAAAGCAAAGAACACACACAACTTAGGTACAATTTAGGAAAATTATCAAAATCTTTTTTTATTGCAAATGTAACTTAAATGTTAAAGCCTTGAAATAAAAAAATTACATGATTTTCAGCCGTTGCATGTTTAACAAAAAAAAGTTAGACATAGAAGATCAATAGTTTCAAAAATGAAGTCGATTTATAAATAAGATGGGTAAAAGGATGCTATGAAATTTAATTTTTTTTCTACGTTGAAAAAAAAAATCTCGTTATAAAAATCAATGTTTTTCTAAACTCTTATTTTTGATAATGATTTTAAATAAATTTGTGAAAACCAAAACAAAATTGAATTGGTGGATACAAATTTAACAGAAAAAAAAAACTGATTATAGAGCAACTCTTTACGAAATCTGCCGATTTCGATCATTTTTATTTTTTGTATTTTTTTATTTGACTCAAACTTTGTAGGGGCCTTCCCTATGACAAAATAAGCTATTTTGCGTCATTGGTTCACCAATACAAGTCTCCATACAATTTTGGCTGCTGTCCATACAAAAATGGTATGTAAATATTCAAACAGCTGTAACTTTTGAGTGAATTTTCTGATCAAGTTGTAGGTATTGTTGAGGACTTTTGAGAAAAAAAAGGTACACGGAAAAAAAATTGCAGATTTTTTTATCAACATTTTTTTTACTAAAACTCAATTTCCCAAAATACGTATTTTTTTGATTTTCGAGATTTTTTGATATATTTTAGGGGACAAAAATCCGCAACTTTTGAGCCATAGAGAAACATGGTCAAAAAATCTGCCGCCGAGTTATGATTTTTTGAAAAAATAGTGATTTTTGGAAAAAAAAAATAAGTTTCATGCAAAAACAAGTTTGACATTACTTTTTAATGCAAAATTGAATTTGCAATCGAAAACTACCTCACAGATTTTTTGATAAAGAGCTCCGTTTTCAAGATATAGCCACCGAAAGTTTGGTTTTTGCGAAATATTTGCAGTTTTTCAATTTTTAAAAATAGTGACCATGAGTGACCATTTCTAAAATTATTTTTTTTTTAAAAGTGCGGAAAATTTACTATAAAATTGTCTAAGAGACATTGAAGATTGGACCTCGGGTTGCTGAGATAGAAGCGCTTTAAGAAAAAGAAACACTAAAATTGAAATTTTCTAAATCTCACCAAAACAACCCACCTTTTTCTAATGACGATATCTCAGCAATTAATGGTTCGATTTTCAATGTTAATGCATGAAACATTCGTGAAATTTTCCGATCTTTTTGAAAAAAATATTTTGAAAATTTTTAAATCAAGACTAACATTTCAAAAAGTGACAAATATTGAATATTATGCCCATTTAAAATGCTAGTCTTGATTTAAAATTTTTCAAAATATTTTTTTTCGAAAAAATCGGAAAATTTCACGAATGTTTCATGTATTAACATTGAAAATCGGACCATTAATTGCTGAGATATCGTCATTAGAAAATGGTGGGCTGATTGGGTGAGACTTAGAAAACTTCAATTTTCGTGTTTCTTTTTCTTTAAGCCGCTGTATTTCAGCAACCAGAGGTCCAATCTTCAATGTCTCTGAGACAATTTTATAGCAAATTTTCTGAACTTTTCAAAAAAAATATTTTTAGAAATGGTCACTCATGGTCACTATTTTTATGAATTGAAAAACTGCAAATATTTCGCTAAAATCAAACATTCGGTGGCTATATCTTGAAAACGGAGCCCTTTATCAAAAAATCTGTAAAGAACATTTCGATTGCAAATTCAATTTTGCATTAAAAAATAATGTCAAACTTGTTTTTGCATAAAACTTCGATTTTTTCCAAAAATCACTATTTTTTCAAAAATTCATAACTTGGCGGCAGATTTTTTGACCATGTTTCTCGATGGCTCAAAAATTGCGGATTTTTGTCCCCTAAAACATATCAAAAAATCTGGAAAATCAAAAAATACGTATTTTGGGAAATTGAGTTTTAGTGAAAAAAAGTTGATAAAAAAATCTGCAATTTTTTTTCCTTGTACCTTTTTTTTCTCAAAAGTCCTACAACTTTGCCGAAGACACCAAATTGATCAGAAAATTCACTCAAAAGTTACAGCTGTTTGAATATTTACATACCATTTTTGTACGGACAGCTGCCAAAATTGTATGGAGACTCGTATGGGTGAACCAATGACACAAAATAGCATATTTGGTCATAGGGAAGGCCCCCACAAAGTTTGAGCCAAATAAAAAAAAAATAAATAAAATCCATTTCCGGTTTTGATAGAGAATTGCTCTATAAGCTTATTTCTGATTTCATTTTTTTTGGCTTTTTGGTGACGAAATGGCCTACTTATCATCTTTATAAATAGGGTTAGTGAATTTTCACGATTTCGCGGACAGCGTGAAATTCGTGAAATTTGGAAATTTCCGTGAAATCTCGTGAAATTTAACAATTTTCATATTTCAATACTGAAAATTAACAACATTCCAAAAATATTTCATACACAAATGTTCTTTTCAAATCTACATTGACCCAGAAGGGTCATTTTTTCATTTAGAACAAAATTTTTCATTTTAAAATTTCGTGTTTTTTTCTAATTTTGCAGGATTATTTTTCAGAGTGTAACAATGTTCAACAAAGTTGTAGAACAATTACAAAAATTGTGATATATAGACATAAGGGGTTTGCTTATAATCATGACGAGTTATCGGGGTAATTCTCTACCAACTCACACGAAATCGGGAAAAGTTGCCCCGACCCCTCTTCGATTTGCGTGAAACTTTGTCCTAAGGGGTAACTTTTGTCCCTGATCACGAATCCGAGGTCCGTTTTTTGATATCTCGTGACGGAGGGGCGGTACGACCCCTTCCATTTTGAACATGCGAAAAAGAGGTGTTTTTCAATAATTTGCAGCCTGAAACGGTGATGAGATAGAAATTTGGTGTCAAAGGGACTTTTATGTAAAATTAGACGCCCGATTTGATGGCGTACTCAGAATTCCCGTATTTTCATCGAAAAAACACTAAAAAGTTTTAAAATTCTCCCATTTTCCGTTACTCGACTGTAAAATTTTTGGAACATGTCATTTTATGGGAAATTTAATGTGCTTTTCGAATCTACATTGTCCCAGAAGGGTCATTTTTCATTTAGAACAAAATTTTTCATTTTAAAATTTCGTGTTTTTCTAACTTTGCAGGGTTATTTTTAGAGTGTAACAATGTTCTACAAAGTTGTAGAGCAGACAATTACAAAAATTTTGATATATAGACATAAGGGTTTGCTTATAAACATCACGAGTTATCGCGATTTTACGAAAAAAGTTTTGAAAAAGTTACTTTTGCGTTTCTCTTTGTTTCGTCGTCCGTGTCTGTCGCGGGTGACCATGAACGGCCATGATCGATGACGACCAACTTTTTCAAAACTTTTTTTCGTAAAATCGCGATAACTCGTGATGTTTATAAGCAAACCCCTTATGTCTATATATCAAAATTTTTCTAATTGTCTGTTCTACAACTTTGTAGAACATTGTTACACTCTAAAAAATAACCCTGCAAAGTTAGAAAAAACACGAAATTTTAAAATGAAAAATTTTGTTCTAAATGAAAAAATGACCCTTCTGGGACAATGTAGATTCGAAAAGTACATTAAATTTCCCATAAAATGACATGTTCCAAAATTTTTACAGTCGAGTAACGAAAAATGGGAGAATTTTAAAACTTTTTAGTGTTTTTTCGATGAAAATACGTTTTTCGGAATTCTGAATCAAATCTAATTTTACATAAAAGTCCCTTTGACACCAAATTTCTATCTCATCACCGTTTCAGGCTGCAAATTATTGAAAAACACCTCTTTTTCGCATGTTCAAAATGGAAGGGTCGTACCGCCCCTCCATCACGAGATATCAAAAAACGGACCTCGGATTCGTGATCAGGGACAAAAGTTACCCCTTAGGACAAAGTTTCACGCAAATCGAAGAGGGGTCGGGGCAACTGCTGTGTGAGTTGGCGGAGAATTACCCATCGCGATTTTACGAAAAAAAGCTCTACGCCTTCGCCTTGGCGTTCTCGAATGCGAGATTCGAAACTAATAAAACAATATAAAAACGTTTAAAAAGTATAATGATTTTCCTTTGACTGTTTAAATCTTTTCGCAAGGTGATAATTGTGTAATTTAAAATTAAACATTTTAAATAAAAAAAAAATCAAGTATTTCCAGTTTTCTCAAGGTAATCGCAACACTTAAAATTCGCGATATAAAACCGTCAATTAAAGAGCTTTTCCTGGACTTTTTTTCCGTCCAGCCCCCAATAGTCGGACCCCGACTTTCCTTGAACCTCACGCCCCAGTTGTCACGTGACGGTCCCGAAATAAAACAAAGCAAAAAATAACTCGACCCATGTGCTTTCATTTTCCCCTCTCAGCAGAACTCAGTTGTTTAAAGTTTTTCTTCTCGCGTGTCCAGCTGGCTTTTGGAATTAGGCCCCGCAAAAAAAACGAGCGTTTCTTTTGGCTTTTTTGTTTTGCTCGGGACCTCGCTTTCAGTGCAATTTCCGAAATTGCCTTCAAAGGAGCCGCCCCCCATTTTCGCCGTCCCTTCTTTGGGGTGTCGGCTTGGAGGGGCTTTGTGGGTTGGGGGAGGGTGAAAATAATTTTAATAATTTAAGGCAAGTATTTGAGGATAACTTCTGGCGGGTACTTTTTTTTTTTGGCTGTTGCGTTTGCCTCAGTCTTGTAATATGCTGAAGTTGCGCACTTTTTTCATTTTGGGGCGCAGTTCTCCCTTTTTTTCGGCGCGGGTGACTTTCGTCAATGTTGGGTCAGCAAGCTACTGACTGCGGGACAGCTGGGATTCCGGGAGTGTTCGTTTTTTATGTTTCGGGATAATTTCATGCCATAAAAACTAAGGGGAACGTCCCTTTGTGTTTTACAGGCCGCTTCTGTCAACTTGCCGGTCGAGGACGACCTTGAGTTTGGCACGTTTCGCAGCTTTTGGGACTTTTTCACTTTAAAATTAATAAGGTTGAGGAGTTGGTAGTCACTTAACTTTAAGGTAATCATTTGAATTTGATGGGATGTTTAGCTCTAAATAATGTGATGAAGCTAGTGCATAATTGTAAATTGTTGTTCTATGTAAAATTTTCCAAAACTGTCAATCATGCTTATATTTGTTAAGCATCCACAGAAAGAAGCTTATGATATATATTTTTTAAGTGCAAACATGCAGATAAATGTGCAAGGTAACTAGTACATGTACGTTGTATAAAATCAACAAAATTGGACTAAACGAAATAGTCAGTTTTAAGTGTAATTTCTATTTGATATAGAAAAAATTAAAAAGGCTGGTAATTTGTGTCTAAAGTGTTATATTCATGCAATAATTTAAACAATAACTAAAAAGCTAAATTAGGGTTGTCTAACAACTTTCGCTGCAACCTTGTAGGCATGCATTGTCTTAAGATGATGGGTTAGAGACCCCTTAGTCCAGAACTTCAAGGGACACACCTCGCAATCGAACGAAACCGCGTGACTTTTCATATGCGAATTCACCGCGTACTGCTGCTTGAACATCTTGCCGCATACTTTGCACGGGAAAATTCGTGCATTTTCCGAATGCTGGCACCACTCGTGAGTTCGCAGCTGATATCTCGTCTTGAAGCGCTTGCCACACGTTCGACAGGCAAGGTTACGGGCGTTTTCCGCGCAGATCCGCTCGTGGTGGGCTCGCCTGGGTTCACTGAAGAAGAGCTTGTCGCAGTTCTGGGTACACTGGAAGGTGGCAATGGTTCCGTGCTTCTCCAAATGGTTCTTGAAATAGTCGGCTGGTGGTGTTTCAAAGCGATGAACACAAAATGGACCATGATTCTTGAGTCCTCTTTCAGTCTTGAAGGCTTTGTGGCATTGTGGACACTCGTGCTGCTCAGGGTGAGCTTCGTCCATCTCGATGGTAGCTGTATCTTGTTGTTCACTGGATGTATCTTCCGTTTCCGATTTCTCACTTCTTGCTTCTGACTCCACCTCGTCACCTTGGTTGATGTCCTCCTCTACTGCAACTTCATCAGCAGAATCGTCCAGTACCAGTTCCCTCTTCGTAACGTTGATCCTCTCGATGTGACGAGTCTGCTCCTCAATACTCATTCTAACACTCTCAATCATCGCCAGGTTCTTTGCCGAGAACCATCCGTCGTCGACGTGCCTCACCCCCTTCGTCATTCGCTGCACGACCTCGTTCGCCTTGAAGCATCGCAGCCGAAAGTCCTGGACGAGCTGGATCACCTTCCAGCAGGGCTTGCAGATTGCAAAGTTCGCCAGGTTGAAGTCGTAGCCCAGCATCGTTTGCAGCGAGTTGCGCATTTCCTCGGGGGCTCCGATAACGTGCTTGTAGAACTCGACGTTCTGGGGACGTTCCCGCAGGCAGAACGAGCAGAATGGTTCCGGTTTTCTTTGTTCTGGAAAGGCGATTGTTGGAGAGCTCTGCAGGTTGTCAATATAAATGCTGGTGCAGGGAGCCATCTTAAATGTTGAATATGCTCTGATACCAGTTGTTGTTGAACACATCAGCTTATATACGATTGTTGGGACTCGAAGGTACAATTTATGTCCAAAAAAGTTACCATGCTCTTGAGGTGTACCTGTATGAACATAGATTTACTGTTGACAATTATGTTAAATTCAGCTCAAGCTACCTGTCTGACTACTTAATCATTACAATGATCCATTTTTGTTTGATGTACCTTCGCCTGTTTTTAAATTTAATTGCTGTTATATGATAACTCGATATCCATGAAAAACGTTAAGCTTTCATTCCACAATCCATCCTTCTGGATGTGATAAGCAAAAAAAAATACCAAAAAGGCGAAAGAACTCAATACTTAAGCATTAAAAACAATCAATATAGTTTGATTGCATAAATCTAATAACCCAATACATTACTAAAATAAAAAAAATCAATTGATTAAATCATCAAAAATCAAAAAAGACAAAAAGACGAAGACAAATTTTCAATGTTAAAAATGTTAGTTAGTTTATAAAATAATTCCTAAAATTTTGAAAATAATTTTCATCCTTTAAGTCCGCAGTTAGAATATGCTAATATTCATATGATGAAATCATAATCATATTAAAAATGAATTGTTTTTCTGCATCTTTGTTGTTTTTTTAATTTTCAAAAAAATTTAATCTTAATTATTATTTTTTAGATTCTTTTTTATAATTTGGATGAAAGTTTGCCGATACGTTCCTTTTACAAGGTACAGGGTAAAAAGTCTAATTTTGAATTGGACTTTTTATTTTTTAATGCCACATTCTCAAAATACCTTGTACCGTAAACCGGGGTGACATTGATTGGATTTGATTTTATTTTTGCAATATTTTCCAACTGGCAAGTTTTTTCTCAAGATTATTTTTTTTAAAACATGTACTGGGATAGGCCTATTTAAAAAATATTTTTTTTACATATAGTGTTGAACAAAATAGTTGCGTTGAAAACTCTTGTTTTAAATTCCGAGCAGCTTTGATAGTCCTAGTTTTTCTTGTTAAAATAGGATTTAATGTCTTCAAATTTTATTTTAACGTAGAGTTGCTAATACAGCTTTTAAATCGTTTTTTATGTTTATTTTACTAAGTTTATGATCTTTTTTTAGCAAAATACATATAAATTTTATGATAAATAAGTTGATCAGTTGTGGGTTCAAATCCCACCTGCACCAAGTGGAATCTTTTTCGCCATCTCTGAAACATTATTAGCAGTTGTTGTAATACTTTAATATCGTTGCTTTTAAACAGATAAATAGTTAAAAAGGCAGAATATTGCCCGAAATTCGTTGAAACTAGTTTTGTTTATAAAATTATCGATTCATATTACATTTTAAACCAATTTGAAGCTCAAATGAAACGTTTTTACATTTTATATGTAATTTGTTCTGCTAAAAATTCCTATACATTAAAATTTATTTTAAATTATGTTTGAGAAACACATAATATTAAATATTGATAAACTTTTTTTTTATTCTTCTAGTGCAAAATTGTCTAAAGAATCCGGAAATGCATTCCAATTCGAAATCATATTTATTGAGAAAATCAAGACACTTTGAGAGTATTAAAGTAACGCTGTTAGCGTTTTCAAGTAAGGCAGTTGAAAGAATATTTTTTTTAAATTATGTGTGACTCTTAAAATTGGGGGCCAATTTTTCAATAAATCAAAAACTTGACTTGCAATTATTTGAAAACATTCTTGTTACGCGTTGATATTAATTTTGAACATGATTGAGCCAGTTAAAATATTAGATTTTCTTTGTGAAATTTCGCTGTACAAAACGATGAATACATGTTTTCGAAAAAAAAGTTTCTTTTTTGTTTATAATGATTGAACAACACTCTTTCATTAAAATGTTTCATCCAAGGGTCCTGATTTTCGGTTCAATGATCAGAAACCACTCACTCATCGCCTATCCATTCGTCACCTATTCTAACCCGCTAGCATTCATGAGCGAATGATACTCGCAAGCAGTCAGCAAGTGGCCCGAACTGTTCACTCAGCGAATAAATACATCGTGAAATTTTTTGCCTACTCCGTCGCTCGACGACACTCACACACTACCATGCTCAGCAAAGAGCCACTCTCACAAAATGCCAGCGCGGAAGGAGCAATTCCAGCCCAAAACAGGAATTTTTCAAGTACTTTTTTCTCGACCCTTTCTGATTTCAATGAAACTTTGTAGACATGTTATCCTACGCTTATATAAGCCATTTTTATGTATATGGAGCCAGTTCCACACGATAATGACATTTGAGAAGGGCGTAAGTGTTTTAAATATTTTTGTAATTTGGAATATAAATATTTCTGTATCTCGAAGCCGTTGCATCGTATCAAAAAGTGGTCAAAGACAAACTTGTAGGAAATTTGACGGGCTTTTCGATAAAAATACACTGAAAGAAGAAAACACTCAACTTTTATTAGATTTTTTGATTTTTAAGTTTAAAAATCAAATTTGGGGGGGAGCGCACGATTTTTTTTCGTTCAAAATTTTTGTGAAGATAGCCTAAAATGTTACAAAAAGACTCACGAAAAAATCAGGATGGAGCATCTCACCTAAAAAAATACAAAAATCATTTACTGAAACTGTTTTTTTTGAAAAGTGCTCTAAACGTCAAAATTTTCAAAAACCGAATACGGGAATCGATTCTCCAGACAATTTTACATAAAAGTCTCCATATTGACTACTGTCCTAAGTCCAATCCTTGTGAATTTACAGCGGTTTTAAAAACAAAAATGTTGAAAAAATAGGTTTTTTGATGGTTTTTGGCAATTTCTATATGACAGACTTGATTTTTCAGTCTCGTAAATATTTTTACCGTCAAATTTCCTACAAGTTTGTCTTTGACCACTTTTTGATACGATGCAACGGCTTCGAGATACAGAAATATTTATATTCCGAATTACAAAAATATTTAAAACACTTACGCCCTTCTCAAATGTCATTATCGTGTGGAACTGGCTCCATATACATAAAAATGGCTTATATAAGCGTAGGATAACATGTATACAAAGTTTTATTGAAATCGGAGATGGTCGGGTACAATCGATTCCCTATTTGGCATGGAATTGCTCGAAGTCTTTTTGTCTTCACGCCCTCAGATTGCCATCAATTTGATTTTTTCTTGGTGGAAGTTTCTTTGAATGGTGTCTACAATGTTATGAAATCAAAATAAATGCACAATTTAATTGATAACATTGATTTTAGGCAACCCAAATCAATGAGTATAACGCAGCGCATCAGAGAAAAAATGTTTTCAGTTCAGAGTGATCGGAGACGATCGGCCTGTCTGAGCCATTCGTAGTCTGAGCCGATCAGAGAGAGAAGGAGAGTAGAAAAGAGAGTGTTCGAGAGCGAATGGTTTCAAAGTGACAAACAGTAGGGATTCATCAGGGCAGTATCGCGTCGCCTGCTATTTGTGCTCGCGAATGGAGTGATTGATTTTGAGCAATCAGGACCCTTGGTTTCATCCAATCAAATTTATTTTATATTAATTAACACTTTCAGTTAAAGTGAAAAGTAATTATGTAATCAAAGTAATCAATCATTTTGACCCAGTAATTTGAGTAATTAGTTGGCAGACTAGCAAGTGAGAACTACTTTTGGAAACGCTTTGTCAGACTGAGATAACTAATAAAGTTTTACCCGAAATAAATTAAATTTTTAAAGAATCGAAAAAATTAAAGGTATCGTTAAATTTAACTTTACCTGAAAGATAATAACTACAAAAAAAAAAAACCATAACCTTACCTCCCAGTCAATTGACCCCGACGCTGCACCCGTGTAACCCCGAAAGCACTTTCTCCCGACTCATTCTCAAGAGGTTTTGAACCGTTTTTATTGTTGTTTTAAAATTCATAGCATTACCTTCCGTTTTGTTGTTGTTGCTGCTTCCAGGTGCGGGTCCCTTTTCCTCCCCCAGCAGGGTTCAAATGGTGGGGTCGGTCGGTAACAATGATCCGCAAAAATTGCCAAGCTGCAGCCTCCGATCAACTCTCCGATTGCCGTGTTGTACATCTTTCGGACACTGAAGAGGGACGACCTGCTCAAATAAAACGAATGAAAAAACCGCTTCGACATGCCCCAGAAAAAAGAGCACGTAATCGAAAAAGCTGATTATTCTTCACTTTTCGATCCCCGAGCCGCAGTCCAACGTTTGCCAAAGAGCTATGACTAAGCCGATTTTGCGCGGCCGGGGCGTTCAGGTCCCGCAACTCGTCCATTATTGCGCGTGTAAGCGACCTTTCACTAGTGTTTGTCCATGGTTGCCGAGGCGGGGGCTGGAATTTTCGGTCAACAACGGGACACACTAACGAAAAAAAACGATCGTCGTAGATTCCGTGTTGATACCGGGCGGACACCGTAAGCGATACTTGGGTAGAGTTGGTTGTCATGAGTCAGCCCAAATCACTGCTGCTGCTGCTGGGACAGGTCCCCGGGTGAAGGTTGAAGGGGCTGCAAAGATTTGCCATCTGCCGTTGTGTCCCCGGGGTGGAATAATGGCCGGACAGTACGTCCAAGTCATGGTCCGGGTGGTCATGGTCACCGGCAGGCTGCAACAGTAGGTTAACGGAATGTCGATTCTTCGTGTTTGCACATCTTGGTGAAGAATGTGTCCACTGTGAAGAGTGTGGGGGGAACTGTATCGGTTCGAGCAAAGTTATGGGGCTGACTTGGCGGAAATTTGCGTATTCAGAGGGGTTTTGGGAAGGTAATGGATAATTTTGAACAGATTTTCGCTTAAGATGCTACGACCATGTAGTAATTACAGAGATTATAATAGGTTTGAATCGGTGGAGTCGAGTTCTCTCCTGGAATTCAATATTGTCAAAATTCGAATTTCTACCTCATCTTTTCGCTTCAATGATTAAAGTCCAACTCGTTTCCCTTCCAAAAATAGCATCAAAGCCAAGTATTGATCCAAAAAACTTGATCCCTTCCACAGAAATGGCCTCGCAAAGCCCGGCATCTTTCCGGCTTACGCCACGGTTGTCCGCACCAACCCAGGAAACGATTACCCATTATGAATACGACGGCGGATGAACTTCCGCACCACCGACCCAGGTGGACTTTTCATCTTCACAATCAAACGCGGGGGCCTTCATCATCGTCCTCCATTTTCCATAGATGATGGAAAATTCAAAGCAGTTGGGATTTTTTTTATCCTCTTTTTTCACCAACTTTTCCAACCTTTCCTAGTCCACGGCTCTGATGAATGGGAGAAATAGGTCAGTCTGCCCGGTGGAACGGCCTCAAAGGGAAAAGCCCCCCGCAGTTCAAAAGGGCTCTTCTCCCTGGAGAGAGGGAGGCTTTATGCGAAAAGTTGACCGGGATAAAAGGAGAAGAAAAGTGACTAATTAGCAGCCATCTTCCTTCTAGGTCCGGACTCCTGAATGACTTCAAAGATCTTGTGCTTGGCAGAACTTCCGGGATGACCTTGTGGACTCCCTTCTAAGAGCATGACTGGCCGTAGCGAAACTTTGAAGATACTCTCTGGTGAATTTTTAATCCTTTCTGCACTAAGGGAAAGTAGGCCGTACTTGTTAGAACTTTTCACTGAATAATCGATGGGAAAAGTTGTGGGAAAGTCTACCCGGGCTATAAAAAATCCATTACACCGCGTGTGCACGAGGCAACACAATTGCACAAAGTTTAGCAAGAACCCTCATTTTTTTTTCGTTTCGTTTTTGTTGCGAGTAACGCAAGTTTTCCCATGCAATTCAGGTTGACCCTTCCGACCATGTGCCGACAACAGGTAGTCATTAATTGAAATCAGCCCCAGGGGGAGAGGAATGGAAGGCAGAATTCTTCACCTTTTTGCTGGAAACGGCTGCATTTGGCAACAAATTATGATTGAAGATGGCAGAGTTGTACCTAAGGGACTTTGTTCAATATCTTTCAACTGGGTTAGTTTAAAAATATATAACTTCTTAGCTGCCTTCACTTGGAAATTTAATTTGGACGTGATTCAAACTGACTGAATTTAGATTTTGAGCAACATCAAACTGTCTTTTTAATATAAAAAAAATCTTACCATAAATTGATCTGATTTAGAATCTTGTGTTCATTAACACCTAAATGCCTATTCAGCAATGTTTCCAAACGAGAATCAAACACTCTTTTAGTTAAGACAATAGATTTTTAGTAACACCTAACACAATTTTACTTGAAAACATCAGGTTGTTACTGCATTTTCTAAAAAGCTGTTTTCATAATTTAGATGTGTACTATTCCTTAAAATAGTTTTTTTTTTCAATTTTACAACACACAAACTGCCTTTAATCTAGAAGCTTGATTTTGAGTATCACCCAACTGCCTTTTCATCAGGACTCAAACTGCCGTTAGTTATGAAGCTTCTTTCCAGGTATCAGCCAACAACTGCCTTTTTTCAGAAATGATTTGTTTTGTCAGAATTTTATAGTTTTTTTTTAATCCACCAATAGCCTTTTCCAAAAGCTATATTCAGTGTCAGGATTCCAACTGCCCTTGACAGAACGGCTTTGTATGTTAACAGGACTCAATCTACTTTTTTAGAATCAAGTTTTTTTTGTATCAGCTCAATTTTCAGCTGCTTTTATTAGGAACTACGTTATTTAACTGGACGCCAACTGCCTTTATTTTTGGTTATCTTCTCTATAAAATTCAGACTGCTTTATTCAGATCCCTTAGTTTTTTCAACAGGACTCATACTATCTCTTGAAAAGAAATTAGATTCTGAGTAATTGTCAATTGCAACTTGTTTTTCAAAATAGGATTCGAACTGCTTTTTACAAGTTGGCTTAGTTTTTTTAACAGAACTAAACTTGCATTAAATTTTTTTGACTGGAAAAGCCCACTTTTCAAAATGCAACTGCCTAAATGTAGAAACTGTGTTTTTTTTAGCAGGGCGCAAACTGCCTTTATTGGTACTTGGTTATCTAAACTGCCTTTTCTACAAAAGGTAGTTCCTTAACAGAATTCAAGCTGCTTTATCCAGAATTCCTTTGTTTTTTCAACAGGACTTAGACAACCTTTTGAATAGAAAATAAATTTTGAGTCATTTTCAACTGCATTTTTTCAGAAACTTTTTTCCAAATATGGATTCAAACTGATTTAAACAAAATGGTTCAGTTATTTAACTGGACTGATACTGCCTTCTATTTTGAAACAAGCATAACTGAATGTAGCCCATTTTTTTTTAATCTTACTGTCTATATTCAGATACTATGGTATTCAACAGGATACAAACTGCCTAATTTTTTGAAACTTTTTTTTTGGGTTATCTCACCTGCTTCCTCTATAGAATCTGCCTTCTGCCTGTTTTAACAGAATTCAAGCTTCTTTAATCAAAATCTCTATGTTTTTGAACAGGTCTCATACACTGCCTTTCGATGAACTGCCCTTAGATTTTGATTAGTTTTCAACTGCCATAGTTTCTGATGAACTGTATTCCAAATTAGAGTTAAAACTGCCTTATTCCAAAACGGCTAAGTTTTTAACAGAACTAAACTGCCTTTAGCTTTGAAACAAGTTTTGTACAACTGAAAACATCTAATTTTACTAGATACAAATTTTTATTCGCATTCGCATGGAGATGGTGATCTTAGCGGGTTGCAGACTGGACTTCATCATGTTTTTTGTGATGATTGTCCAGTCCAGTTTTTCTAGATCCAACTTTTTATATTCCGAAACTTTAGTATTCAACAGGACGCAAACTGCCTTTATTTCTGAAACATTTGTTTTTGGTTATCTCAACTGCCTTCTTTATAATGGGTAGTTCCTTAATGAAATCCCTTGGTATTTTCAGCAGGACTCGAACTGCTTTTTGATGAGACATTACATTTTGAGTGATTTTCAAATGCCTTTTCATCAGAAAGTGTTTTCCAAGGAAGGATTTAAACTGCTTCAATCAAAATAGCTTTGTAGCATAAACTGCCTTTAGTTTAGAATCTAGTTTTTGAGCATCAGAAAATTGCCATTCAACTGATTGTTGAGTAACAGCCAAACATGTGTTCTATTGTATTGATTTTATTTAACAGGTCTCAAACTGTCTTCATTTTTAGAATAAGTATTTGAGTTTATATAATTGTCTTTAATCAGACTTTTAGTTTTTAAACAGGACTCAAACTGCCTTTTTATGAACTGCCTTTTGATTTTGAGTAGTTTCAACTGCTGTTTCATCAGAAACTATTTCCCAAATGAGGATACATACTGCTCTAATCAAAAAGGACCTTCAATCTAATCTAATCTAAACACAGGATTAAAACTGCCTTTAGTTTGAGAACTAGTTTTTAGTATCAGAAAACTGCCTTATTGCAACTGATTACCTAATACCAGCCATCCATGTCTTCTACTGTATCAATGTTATATACCAGGCCACAAACTGCCTTTATTTTATAATATGTCTTTGAGTTTATTTTAACTGTCTTCTCTTTTGAAGATATGTCCCTAAACAGGATTCAAACTGCTTTAATAAGAATGAGTTAACTTTTTAGCAGGACCTGAACTGCCTTTTGATGAAAAAGAAGAAAAATAGTTTTTTTTTTTCGAAATTAGAATTGGCAATCAAACACTATTTAAACTGCCTTTACACAGAAAATAAAATCATGGTAATATTACATCTGGGAAGAAGTACATCTTTTATGTCAGAAAAAAGGTGTAATTTTACCACTGGAAATATGTAATTTTACCACTTTTCTGGTGTAATGTCACTTTTTCAGTCTATATTGAGGTAAAATTACATCATAAAAGAGGTAATATTCAACCTTAAAAAATTACAGCTTCCAAATTTACATTATTTTTTTCTGTGTAGTTCAGAAATACTTTGTTGGGTTACAGAAAATTGTCTGCCTTTTCAAAATAACATACCGTAAACCGGGGTGACTTTGTCAAAAAAAAAAATCAAACCATCCACATTAACGACCCCCGGGTCTTTTGTGGTCTCTATTGCAAGTTTCTGCTCGAACCTAGGAGTCCGAAGGCTTGAATGGGGAGAGCACCCAAACCTCTTTTTACTCCAAGGAACCTTCCACTCCAGTGTTTGAACTGACGACCTTTGGATTGCGAGTCCAACCGCCGCCAGTGATTCCACCGGAGTAGGCTTGGTTTGGTGTGTTGTTTGTACTTATGGCATGGAGACGCCTCCTATACCTGGAATGACTTAACGGCCTAACAACCAAGGCCGGGACCGACATTTTACTTCCTCATCCGATGGAAGGTTGCAGCAGATGGGAATCGAACCCAGAATCATCCGCTTACAAAGCGGACAGCGTAACCATTCGGCCACGCACTGCCACACTGACTTTGATAGGATTTTAATTTGTTTTTAGAATATTTTTCAACAGGTAATGTTTTTCTCAACATTATTATTTTTAAAACATGTACTGGGGTAGGCCACACAAAGTCTAGCACTATTTCGGAAAAAAAGTTTATTCAACAATGTTTAGAAAAATAGTTACGTTAAAAATTCATAGTTTCAATTCCGGGGTGACTTTGATAGTCATAGTTTTTCTTGTTAAAATCATAATTAAAATGTTCAAACTTTATTTGTGTGTATTTATACGTTGAAAGTACCATCACTAAGTAGCTGATATAGTTTTTATGAAAAAAAAAATCAATGTTGATATTTAGTTAACTAAGTTTATAAGCTTTTTAGCAAAATACATATAAATTTTAGGTAAAAATGTTAAAAATTCGGAATTTTGCCTGAAATTTGTTAAAACTAGTTATGTTTATAAAATTATCGTTTTATATTGCATTTTATACTGAATTTGAAGCACGAATCACATGTTTTCACATTTTACATGAAATTTGTTCAACTGAAATTGCCTACAAATTTGAAGATTTTTTTTAATTGTGTTTTAAAAACACATATTATTTATTATTTACAAACTTGTTCAACCTTCTCCTAGTGGAAAATTGTCCAAAGAATCCGAAAATGCATTCCGTTTTCCGATTAAAAATCATGTTCATTGAGAAAATCATGACACTTTGAGAAGTCTAAAATAATTATTTTCATCAACATTTTCTTAACTATAGTTAACTAACTTTTAAAACTTGTCAACATTTTATGAAAAGATCTTCAACTTTGAACACTTCTCTACCACGGTCAGTATGTTTCTAAACCATTCCTTACGTATTTTAATTGTACTCTTCATTTTGCGGAAAAATCGCAAACCTATCAAAGTCACCCCGGCTATCAAAGTCACCCCGTTTTACGGTAGTTTTAAGTAAATTTCAATTGCCTAGAAGGTATGTTCTTAACAGGACTCGAACTGCTCTTTAAGATCAAAAAATAGTTTTGTGTACCTACCAACCAACTGCCTTTTCTTCGGAAGCTCTTTTCAAAATTAGAATTCAAACAGATCTAATCAGAACGGCTATGTACTCAAACTGCCTTTTGTTTGATAACTATTTTCCAGTTTGAACCAGCTGCCTTTTCAGGAATTTTGTTCATAAGCAGGATACAAACTGCCTTTAGTTCAAAAGCAAATTTGTTCTGCCTTTTCTTTAGCACATGGACTAAAGCTGCTTTTAGTGTAAAGACAACGTTTTGAACATAACTAGTTGACTGCCTTTAACTGTTTTACGGCTGAATTTATCCGAAATTTAAAAACTAGCATGTTCCTTTTTCAGGGTAGAACTCCAAAGTATGCTAAATTATCCCTAGTTACATCTCTGAACCTCAATCCAGCGGAAACTTAGGCAGGGGAAATAAAACTTGACAAACTGTTCCGTTGAAGGGCGCACAATGCGATGGTGCTACCGCGTACCTTCCTCTCTCTCTCTCTCTCGGTACGCGCCAATTTGTGCAACCGCATGTGAATTAGTCAACGCGGGGCCACTCTGCCGACCGAGCGATAATTGCTGGCTCGTTTTTATGGACCTGCTACCCGCATTCCCAGGAGTCCCCGAGGCTTCCGGCTTTATCGACGGAGCGGTCTTGTTTTTTAATACTTTATTACCCGCGCGTCTCCCCCGACCCCTGTTGTAGTTGGTTGATGGACCCGGGCAATCGAGGGCAATTTGTATACCGCTCTGCGCTCAACCGACCTCGAGGGAGTTGCGGCTTAAGTACCCGGCCAACTGCAGTAATGCTTGTGGTTGCTGACGAGGACGGGGGAACCGGGTGGGTAATTTCTTCTCGCGCATTTTATGTGTATTATCTGGCGTTGCTGACTGCTTTGAATATGGGAACTCCGGCAGTTGCGGTGCACCTGTCTTCAAGGAGCCGTTTACGGTGTGATTGAGAAATCGTACAGGAGGCAGTTAAGTCGCTAACGGGATGATTGCTTAACACTTGGTAATTGTGTGGCGGTAGTCGGTGACTGCTTTATCTGAATAAAACATGGTTGATTCAATTACTATCTTGAAAGCTTATTTTGCATGACTATTAGGGTCCTCAGGAGTTTGATTACAAATTGAACTGCTCTAGTTACATCAACTCAATATCAACCATTCTTGGTTTAATTGAACCTTCAGCACAAGAGTAATTCAAAAGTCCTTGTTCCGACAACCAATATGAATCAAACGCTCATAACGAACGAATCCCAGATAACCAATCAAGTCGGAGTCTAGTCTGAAATTGAAATTGAGTTCCCTTCGCCACGAAAAAAAATATCGCAAAATTGTAGTCTAGGCTTTGAAATTCAAACAAAAAAAAGAGCAAAAACCCATTAAGGTCGAGCTTCGAGTTGTTCGGGGTTCCAAAAAGCCACACGTGCGTTCGCACTCTCCAGTAGGGCCACGCCAAAGTCCCCGGATTACGTGTGGGTACGCGAACTTTTCCGTAACTCAGCGCGCGCGCTCCGTGCAGCTGAGCCCTCTTTGCGGTCGTGAACCGCGGAACAACCGGACATTCACTGTGTGGGGCACTACAAAAGTGGAGTTTTTTTTTTTACCGGCCAGGACTTGCAGTCTGTGTTGTAAAATTTATATGATTTATATCGGCAGGTATCGCGCGCGCGCGCTTTAGAGTGGCGCTTCGGAACAGTTTTTTTTTTCGTGAGGACGTTACTTATGGGTTTGAGAGCCTTACTTCCGGACGGTGGATCGCAGTGATGTGAGAAGATTTTGATAAGCGGTTTAAAAATCGGTCTTAAAAATCGAAGAAGTTATGTCAAATCTTGGATTTTGATTTTATGTTTACCAAAACGCTTTGAATATAAATTCTCCTGGATTTCGCAAATCTACTCTTCACAGTTTTTTTTTTACAAATTTGGAAGCTGTTCATTACGGTACCCAGAAAAATGAACCCCTGCTCCACAAGCGGAAAGTTTTTTTTTGGTTATTTTAAGAATCTGTGCAAATTTAGAGTGAAATTGGTTGAGATTAACCCATTGATACCCGTGCCGAATGCTGGTGAAAAAGTGCTTTGCATACAAAAATAAGTTTTTGTAATCGCTAATAACTTTTCAGAATCGAGTTAATTTCCAATGAGAATCTCACTTTTGGGAATGTTTGGATGAAAGTAGCGCAAAGTGCAGCCCAAACCGTATGAAAATTGGGGGTTTCATACATTTTTTTCAATTGTCCCCATACAAACTTCACCTTCGAATATGAATTGGTAAATGTTGACCGATCTTGCCCATATTTGGTCCAGAGTCTTAAAATAGCCTAAGGAACAATCTTCAGCTTTTGGAGCGCGGTTTTGAGAAAAAGTCTCATAATCTGGGCACCTAACTATTCATAGAAAATTGAAATTAAAACATTCAAATCAGTATCTTGAAACGAGAATTTCTGATCTTTTTGGTATCTTAGGCAAAGTTGTAAGTTATCAAGTGGGTAATCGATAAAATTATCGCAGATAATATCAAGCAAAATAATGTAAGCGGGTCAATGTCGAAGTACAAAGAGTCTGTCCTGCTCGTTCCCAATGTAAACATCAACTGGCGTTAGCAGAACAGACTCTTTGATTCTAATCTATCGTTATCGTTTTTTTGATAATTCTATCGGCAACAATCTTATCGGCGAGAAATCATTTCATTTAAAAATTCTTTTTAAGTTGGTATAATTCAACCATATCATGTTAAATTTTCAATGCCTTCACAAAGAATGCATTTTTTTGAAAATGTAAAAAGTTTCAAAGTATATATAAGTACTCAAAATTGTTTTAAAATACCGTATTTTTAGAAAATACCACAATTTTCTTATTTGCCATTTGGTATCTTACGAAGCGAAAATACTTATTAAAATACTAAAATTTTCGCAAAATAACGTTTTTTTTATGCTTTTTCACTTTATAAGAATTTTTTTTTATTCATTATTATAGAATTTTTCAGCCGATAAGAGATTTTATGAAAATACCGTTTGTTTTTAAACTAAAATTTTCTAAATTTTGCAATATCGTATGCTTTTTAATTTTCACAGATTTTTTCATAAATTACCGTATTTAAAAAAAAATACTGATATTTTCGAAATATGCAGCATTGGTATCAAACGTATAGAAATTTTGTATGCTTTTTCATTTTATTAAAGATTTTTGGAAATTACTAAAACTTCCAGAAAATACCGTATTTTTTTAAAAGCTGAAATTTTGAAAAAAATCAAGATAGGTTTAAAACGTATTGAAAATTTGAATGCTTTTTCTATTTATTAGAGTTTTTTTAAGTTACTAAAATTTTCATAAATTAGCGTTTTTTTTTCAAAAATTCTCAAATTTTCAAAATATGCAAAATGGGTATCAAACGAAGCAATTTTGCAAGCGTCATACATGCATTCAAATTGTTTATGCTTCATATCAAACAACATTATGCGTTGTTTGATACCCATATTGCATATTTTAAAATATTGTTTTTTTTCGAAAAAATACGGCATTTCGTGATTTTTTTTTGTATTTTAATGGTTGAATAAAGTGAAAAAGCATAAAAAACTACAGATTTTAAATGTTAAGAGGTGCAACTTGTGTGAAATTTTCTCAACTCATCGAATAATATATTTTTTTATTTTTTAAACAATTAAAAAAGGGCTCAACCTATATTATTTGGCCAAATCAAAATAAAATTCGTGATTTTCAAATGTTTTCCTAGCACTGTTCATTAGACAGCACACAAATTCGTGTGAAGAAACTGATGATGAATGGCTTATTTGGACTTATGGAATCGATGTACTAAGTTTCAAATAAATCAAAAAATTAAAATAAAAATCTTTTGTGAAATTTTAGAGAACTGCTAAGTAAGACATTTTTTCGACATTTTTTTTGTTTTGCCTTCCTCACTAAGGTAAGGCTATAATCCTGCTCTAAAAATGAACTTCGTATAAAAACGTCGTAGACCCACCTTCATGTATACATATCGACTCAGAATCGAAAACTGAACAAATGTCTGTGTGTATGTGTGTGTGTATGTGTGTGTGTATGTGTGTGTGTATGTGTGTGTGTATGTGTGTGTGTATGTATGTATGTGACCAACAAACTAGCTCATGTTTCTCGGCACTGGCTGAACCGATTTGACCCGAACTTGTTGCATTCGACTTGGTTTAGGGTCCCATAGATCGAGTTTTATACAGATTGAAGTTTCGATAAGTAGTTCAAAAGTTATGTATAAAAATGTGTTTTCACATATATTTGGATCTCACTTAACTGTATGTAAACTATGTCCAGGTCCATCATCCGACCCATCGTTGGTTAGGTTATCAAAAGACCTTTCCAACGAGTCCAAAACATTGAAGATCTGGCAACCCTGTCTCGAGATATGGCCACTTAAGTGATATTGATGTACTTTTTTGAAGCCGGATCTCACTTAAATGTATGTAAACTATGTCCGGGTCCATCATCCGACCCATCGTTGGTTAGATTATCAAAAGACCTTTCCAACGAGTCCAAAACATTGAAGATTTGGCAGCCCTGTCTCGAGATATGGCCACTTAAGTGATATTGATGTACTTTTTTGAAGCCGGATCTCACTTAAATGTATGTAAACTATGTCCGGGTCCATCATCCGACCCATCGTTGGTTAGGTTATCAAAATACCTTTCCAACGAGTCTAAAACATTGAAGATCTGGCAACCCTGTCTCGAGATATGGCCTCTTAAGTGATATTGATGTACTTTTTTAAAGCCGGATCTCACTTAAATGTATGTAAACTATGTCCGGATCCACTATCCAACCTATTGTTGGTTAGATTATCAAAAGACCTTTCCAACGAGTCCAAAACATTGAAGATCTGGCAACCCTGTCTCGAGATATGGCCACTTAAGTGATATTGATGTACTTTTTTGAAGCCGGATCTCACTTAAATGTATGTAAACTATGTCCGGATCCACCATCCGACCCATCGTTGGTTAGATTATCGAAAAACCTTTCCAACGAGTCCAAAACATTGAAGATCTGGCAGCCCTGTCTCGAGATATGGCCACTTAAGTGATATTGATGTACTTTTTTGAAGCCGGATCTCACTTAAATGTATGTAAACTATGTCCGGGTCCATCATCCGACCCATCGTTGGTTAGATTATCAAAAAACCTTTCCAACGAGTCCAAAACATTGAAGATTTGGCAGCCCTGTCTCGAGATATGGCCACTTAAGTGATATTGATGTACTTTTTTGAAGCCGGATCTCACTTAAATGTATGTAAACTATGTCCGGATCCACCATCCGTCCCATTGTTGGTTAGGTTATCAAAATACCTTTCCAACGAGTCTAAAACATTGAAGATCTGGCAACCCTGTCTCGAGATATGGCCTCTTAAGTGATATTGATGTACTTTTTTAAAGCCGGATCTCACTTAAATGTATGTAAACTATGTCCGGATCCACTATCCGACCTATTGTTGGTTAGATTATCAAAAGACCTTTCCAACGAGTCCAAAACATTGAAGATCTGGCAACCCTGTCTCGAGATATGGCCACTTAAGTGATATTGATGTACTTTTTTGAAGCCGGATCTCACTTAAATGTATGTAAACTATGTCCGGATCCACCATCCGACCCATTGTTGGTTAGGTTATCAAAAGACCTTTCCAACGAGTCTAAAACATTGAAGATCTGGCAGCCCTGTCTCGAGATATGGCCACTTAAGTGATATTGATGTACTTTTTTGAAGCCGGATCTCACTTAAATGTATGTAAACTATGTCCGGATCCACCATCCAACCCAACGTTGGTTAGGTTATCAAAAGACCTTTCCAACCAGTCCAAAACATTGAAGATCTGGCAACCCTGTCTCGAGATATGGCCACTTAAGTGATATTGATGTACTTTTTTGAAGCCGGATCTCACTTAAATGTATGTAAACTATGTCCGGCTCCACTATACGACCACACGTTGGTTAGGTTATCAAAAGACCTTTCCAACGAGTCCAAAACATTGAAGATCTGGCAACCCTGTCTCGAGATATGGCCCCTTAAGTGATATTGATGTACTTTTTTGAAGCCGGATCTCACTTAAATAAATGTAAACTATGTTGGTTAGGTTATCAAAAGACCTTTCCAACGAGTCTAAAACATTGAAGATCTGGCAGCCCTGTCTCGAGATATGGCCACTTAAGTGATATTGATGTACTTTTTTGAAGCCGGATCTCACTTAAATGTATGTAAACTATGTCCGGATCCACCATCCAACCCAACGTTGGTTAGGTTATCAAAAGACCTTTCCAACCAGTCCAAAACATTGAAGATCTGGCAACCCTGTCTCGAGATATGGCCACTTAAGTGATATTGATGTACTTTTATGAAGCCGGATCTCACTTAAATGTATGTAAACTATGTCCGGATCCACTATCCGACCCATTGTTGGTTAGGTTATCAAAAGACCTTTCCAACGAGTCCAAAACATTGAAGATCTGGCAACCCTGTCTCGAGACATGGCCACTTAAGTGATATCGATGTACTTTTTGGAAGCCGGATATAAAAAATAGATGAAACTTGTGTACAGCCATTGTTGTGAGGAAGGCTCCAACCACATAGGTGGATTAAGTTAGTTTTTTTTTTCGATTTGGATGTTTCAGTTGCTAGGTATTTTTCAAACAAAAAATGAGCTAAGAGCATTTTTTTAATTCTCTTTTTTTGAAATATTTTAGATGAAAATTAATCTTCTGAGCATTGACGGGTGTTTATCAAAACTGTTTTTTTTTAAATACTGTGCAAAAACACAAGTATTTTTAATGTAAAATAAAATTTTGATTCAAAATGCATTTATAAAAATGATCCTGTCCACCATTTTCATGCCACTAAAAGCTTTTTTTTGTAAAATACGTATTTTTATTTTATTTTCAGGCCGTCGTTATTGTTTGAAGTTTATTTCCCTCGACTCTGGCCAAAGTCGTTGGGAGAGAGGGGGGTGGTGGGAGGTTATTTGCAATCATAAGTTTCCAAAATTGCAAAGTATTGACGAAAATTATATTTTTGTGATAAAAAAAGGTGTTTGCAGTGCTGAACATTGCAATTTCGTAAAAGTTAACAATATTTTTAAACAAGCCCAAATAGGCAAAATATGATTATTATTGCAGAAAAAGGCGTTTTAGATTGTTTTGTGGTAATTAGACTTCAATTTCCATTGAAATTTTCCTGTTTTATGAAATAATATTTTTTGCCACCTAATTTTCGAACTAATTTTGAAGGGGAGCGGGGGGGGGGGGGTGGGTTGTATTTCACAAAAAAACACTAAGCAAAACGAGGATTGTACCACTAACTTCTTGATTATTGATCCAACACGCTACCACCGCGCCATGGACGCTTGATGAAAGTGAGTGAAAGAGCACTAACATATTCTTCTCTTTGGAGTGTTGCTCGGGGAAGGGCCAATATTATATGTGTTGGTGAGAACTGCAGATCGCTGAATTTTTTACAAGCGGGCAAAAATGATCTACGGGCTTGCTGCAAAAAATGTTTTAAAATGTGGCATTTTCTGCAGCAAATCCAATGTTGCAGATTTTGAGATATATTTTTCTTTTGGGTGTATTTTGTCTATTTCTTCTACTTTAAGACTTGGTTTTAAACATGCCTCAAATTGATCTTAAGTTACAGACAATACTGTTTACAAAAATTAAGATGAAGTCATTGTTCTTCATGTCACTGCTTGAAATAGAATTGTAGAAAATGTGATATTTAGCAAACAACCTTTCCCATCACTGCCTTTAGTCATAACTTTGAAGCAACCACACTCTGTTCGGGTATTCAGCTTTGGTCGAGTGAATTTCAAATCCCATTTTTATGAGTGCCAGCGTGCCCACCTTCGCGGAACACCTTTCGCGGTGCCCAACTGGGGTGGGACCTCCTGCGGAAGTTGTATCGGATAAGCCCGGACCAGACTATTCTAGTGCATGCACTGTTCAATGGCCCTCAACAAAAAAAAACTATATCCCATTTCGGTGATTATACTTCGGTGGGGTCACACACAAAAAACACGGAAAATAGACCTCCCCCCTCCCCTCGAAAATCGAGCGCTTTCATAATGAAGATTTACGGCAAAGCCTATCCTGTGTTTTGTTCGATTTTTTTTTTAACAGGAATTTTCAAACGCGTCTGCATTTTTATACACATTTTTGAAAGCTCCGAGGCAGTTGGCGTGGAAAATGCCTCTTTTTCCGCGTCCGGGAAAAACAAACACAAAAGCTGTCCTTCTGGTGTCTGGCCGCCGGAAGTTCGGACTCTGCAACAGTTTCGATAGGGAGGGAGTGGAATGTTTTCAAACGACTTTTTTTTTTGGGAAGCTCTTACTCAGAGTGGGCACTTTTAGGCTAGTGGGGGTAAATTGCTCTGATGGTGTTGGCAAGAGGGCTGAAATTAAGAGAGAGATTGTTGAAATGGATAGTTGGGCTAATTGAAACGAATTTGGTTTTAAAACGGGCCCTGTTAAACAACATAATTTCTACAAATAAGATGAATTTATTTTGTGTTTTTTTATTCTTTGCAGGGTAATTTTTTGGAGTGAATCAATAATCAACAATGTGGTAGAGCAGACAATTACAAAAAATATCGTCATTTAATCTTTTTTTTTTAAGTTATTCTTTGCGTTTTAAAAAGTTAACAATGATATTTATTGTGAGTCCATGTCAGCAAAATGCTTTAAACGCCATTTAATAATTCAACAGTCACACTTTTCAGTCTCATTGTCTCGCGAAAATTCCACTAAAAAAAAAGTTCACTTTCCCCTCGTTTTACCCGGAATCAACCCGGTATGATTTTCAATTTTTCCAATTAGGGCACTTACGGTCACCGGCAGCCAATTTCGCCGTGGTGCCGGTAATTGTGTTGCTTTTTTTAATTAACCTTTTCTGGTAATACCCAGAGCCCTCTCTCACTTTGCTCCACCACCCGAAACCTTTTCCCCCCTTGGAATCATCCAAGAGGGCACCAAAAATACGATGAATAATACAGCGCAATGATGCAATTTCATCGCTAATTAATTATTAAACAAAATAAAAAGCAATTAAGCCGACCTGGGATTGGCACATTTGATTTTTATTGTTGACACCGAGCTACTGTGTTTGGGGGGAGAATTAAAAAAAGACACGTGTGAACGCTGGCAGCTGACACGTGTGGCTTTAAATTGGCACTTTTTGAACAGTTTTTAAAGGTTAAATTTGTCCTCAAAACTTTTATCGAATAAATTAATCTGAAATTTCTAGACGAGCTCTCAAAATCTATCCCGGTCGATCACTTTCCCCCAAATTCAAAATTAATCTCTCGAAGCACAACCCGTGCCACACGAGGCAATAAAGTTCGTTATCTTCGGTGTTTTCCTCCCCGAAAACCCGTGGGACCTCCAATATCTGTAGTGCTAACCACTAACCACCAGCGAGAGCAACAACAACGGCAGCCCATCGATTGAGGTTAATGCGATTTATGGCACTTTGACCTGATGACGATGTCGACGCGCGAGTTCGACCTAGCTAGCTACGGTTGATGTTCCACAGCTATGTAAAACAGGTCGTTCCCGGGTGATTACGCGACGCGTTGCATCCGCCATATCCGAGATGGGGGATCCCTTGTAGACTGGTTCAATAGCTAGTTGGTAACTTCCACTCCTATGAATCACTCTTAGAATTGAATCAGTCTATCGCTCAGCTCGAATTAATGTTTCACGTCATATAGTCTAGCCAACAACGCTTCTCCGCGCACACGCTTTACTACAGTGGGTCGAACTTTGATTGAGATTTACGACTCTCATGGATTGATCGACTGATTCATCTTCATCCCCCCCGCTCAACCCCAAAACCCCCTCACGAGTCCGCCACATCCAATCAGCTGAGTCTACTGCTGCGCCTGTGATTGGTGGTGATGGATCGTTTAATCAAGATTAGAACCTCGCGGGATGAGCATCCGCTCCGCACCGATTTCAAGATTTCAAATGCACACAGTTCATAAATCTACTTTTACTTCCCCCGTGCACGAGCGCGTGCGGAGGATATCAGTTCAAGTGTCACTGAACTGGAAACTGGCAATCTTTGGGTTGTTCTACCTTGAAGCGGTATACTCTGTGAAATGGGCTGGTTTGTTGACTCTTTAATGAGAAGTCGTCTGCACTCCTCTGTGCCCGTATCACCGGAAGGCTGGTTGAGGACCTTTTCGCAATATGTCCTTAAATGTTAATGGTTGCTGCTTTTTACGGTGCAACTGGAACAGTTCCAAGCGATTTTGCGAGTGAGTTTGAGGATTTGTTTATTAATTTATTTTGAACAAAAAACATTCTATTTTTTGATGACAGACAGTACAGTTGGTATTTTCCTGTAAAATGATCTTTTAATATGTTGTTTTTGTGATGCCATTGCCAATATTTTGCGAATTTTGCTCAATTTCCAAGCAAGTTTATATGAAAAAAATAACACCAACAACTCGTTAACAAAATTGGATTCACTGTAATAACGTGCGTTTCAAAATCGATGCTATGCTATGCTATGCTATTCCAAATGTTTTAAAATGTTTCCATTTGTAGAAAATCTAATGTCATATTTGATTTTGATCTTTAAGATTTTATTCTTAATTGAGAAATGTATTTGATTTTCTACCACCAAAGTACTGATAGCATTCAAAATTATGTTCAAAGTTCAAAAACAACATTATTTATAATTTCAATATGAAAATAAATTAATTCAAGAAATGTTTGTTCCAATCTATGATTTTTAAATGTCTGAAACCACTGTGTTCTAAACAGCAAATGAACTTAAAAAACACAAATGATTAAATAAAATTTTTTTTATACAAACATTTTTTTCTTCAATCAAAACAAGCCTTATTTTAGTAAAGAGTACACCAGTTAACATAAAAATGTAAAAAAAAGCTTTCAAGAATACATGTGAAATGTATGACAATGTATGAATGGAATAAAGAAAGGTATGAAATTTGTTTGATAAACAGAAACTCATAAATCATTTAAAAACTGAATTCTCTCTAGAAATGGCTTAATTTTTTTTTGAATTGGTTTAAACTGTGTATGATTTATACAATACAATGCAACGTATTGCATGTATATGTAAGGCTACCAACTCTTGCTGAGCAAAAATCCGTACACTTTGCCGATATGACACCATGGTGTAACAAAAACTATCAATGAATTATTTAGATAAGTTAAACTTAATAAATTTGAGAATTGAAAATATAAAACTGTGTCGTTTTCACAGCTAACAAATTTCACAAAAAGCTATCAGAGTGCTTATGACTTCCACATTTAATAGTATTCATAAAATAAACCGTGATTTGAATCAAATCATTATGTCCTTTTTTTGTTACACGTTTAAAAGTTTGCGAAATGACAAGTTTGCTGTTACGAATAATATCGTTCCAAGTGTTTTCACGAACTGGCTTCCATTTTTCAATTTCCAGATTTTTTTTTTTATTGAAAAGGTCTTATAACATGTGAAACACAACAGTTTATAGAACCTTTAAAAAACTCTAGATTTGTTAATTCAAATGTTCAAATGTTTTCACAAGTTTAAGAAAGCTTTTGGAAATGGATAATAGTAAGGAATTTCTAAAAGAACAATTCTAGAGTTTTTTTTGAAGGTCCTATCAACATATGAAAGAAAATAGTTCAAAAATTAAAACTCTAGAATTATTGATAATCAAGTTTGAATTGAGGAAACCCCGGAAAACTCTCCCTTCCCTTTCAAATCAAACTCACAGAAAAATAAACATTTCTAGTTAACAAAAGCTTCGACCAGATCAAAAAGCAATTCAATTATTAAAAAGTTGTTAAAATTCCGTACAAATCCGTATTATGCGTAAAATTCCCTACAAAAATTCCGGCCTGTTAAAAATCCGCGAAGAGGTTCGAAAATCCGTATGGTAAGGAAAAAATCCGTACAGATGGTAGCCTTATGTATATGTAACTTTAAAAGGAATTTTCTGATTTATTTGGTGTCTTCGCAAAGTTATTGGCGTTGATTTACGGAAATTTGTTTGTCTATTTTTAAAATAACTTAAAAAAAATCAAATTCCCAAAATCAATATTTTTTTACTTTTTGATTTTCTTTTTATTATTTTTTTAGGAAACCATGGTATGTAAGTTTTCGAAAATCTGTAACTGTTGAAAAAAAAATGGTTGAATGTCTTCGGCAATGTTAAACTACTATTTAACACAAAATCCATATTTTTCAATTAAAGAAATTTTATGATATGTTTTAGGGGACAAAAAAACCGCAACTTATGAGCCATAGAAAAGTATGGACAATACTTTGTACGTTTTGGAACAAAACGGGGCATTTATCAAAAAGTCCTTATACAGTCCAGACTCGACTATCCGAAGGCCTCGGAAAAAAATCATTTCTGATAATTGAGTCACGATTTCTTTTTTATTTGTCTAATTTTTTATTGTCGAGCTTAAGTTTGACCCCCAAACTAAGATTTAAAATTTTAAAACCCAAAATGGCGGCCAATATGGCGGTGACAAAATATTGAAAAAATACATTTAATTATTTAAAAGGCAATGAACTATTCAAATTTTACTAAAATGGGGTCGCAGAACTCAAATTTGATGTTTGAAAAAAAAAAAGAAAAAAAAAACGTTCGTGATTCGTTTACCCGAAGGTTTGTATGGGACTTCAGATTATCGAAACTTCGGATATTCGAGTGTGAACTGCAGTTGTTTTCGATTGCAAATTTGATTTATATGAAAAACTTTAGTCACTTAAGTTTTTATTTTTCTAATTTCCATTATTTTTCGATTTTTTTAATTTTTGTTCATTCAGTTGCAGTTTTTTTTCGCTTAATACTTAAAAAAAAAGCAAAAAAAAGCTTAAAGTTAATTCAAAAATCTACAAAAAATAATCCATGTACCTTTTTTTAAGTAGTCCTCAGGAAAAACCTAAATTTTTCACATTTTCAAAGAAAATTATTTTTGTCAGAAAACATTTTTGAAAATTCGTCTTATTGGAACGAATCCATAATACTATAAATAATTTAAAACGCTAATTTATCGAAAGAAGATGCTGGATTTTTTATAAATAAAATTTTAATTTCGTGTTTTTTCTAACTTTGCAGGGTTATTTTTTAGAGTGTAACAATATTCTACAAAGTTGTAGAGCAGACAATTACAAAAAAATGATATATAGACATAAGGAGTTTGTTTATAAACATCAAGAGTTATCACGATTTTACGATTTTTTTTGAAAGAGTTACTTTTTGCGTTTCTCTTTGTTTCGTCGTCCGTGTCTGTCCCGGGTGACCATGAACGGCCATGATCGATGACGACCAACTTTTTCAAAACTTTTTTTTTCGTAAAATCGCGATAACTCGTAATGTTTATAAGCAAACCCCTTATGTCTATATATCAAATTTTTTGTAATTGTCTACAACTTTGTAGAACATTGTTATACTCTCAAAAATAACCCTGCAATGTTAGAAAAAAACACGAAATTTCAAAATGAAAAATTTTGTTCTAAATGAAAAATGGCCCTTCTGGGTCAATGTGGATTCGAAAAGTACATTAAATTTCCCATAAAATGACATGTTCCAAAAAATTTTACAGTCTAGTAACGGAAAATGGGAGAATTTTTTAAACTTTTTTAGTGTTTTTTGATGAAAAATACGTTTTTTTTCGGAATTCTGAGTACGTCATCAAATCGGGCGTCTAATTTTACATAAAAGTCCCTTTGACACCAATTTTCTATCTCATCACCGTTTCAGGCTGCAAATTACTGAAAAAACACCTCTTTTTTCGCATGTTCAAAAATGGAAGGGGTCGTACCGCCCCTCCGTCACGAGATATCAAAAAACGAACCTCGGATTCGTCTTCAGAGACAAAAGTTACCTTTAGGACAAAGTTTCACGCAAATCGAAGAGGGGTCGGGGCAACTGCTGTGTGAGTTGGCGGAGAATTACCCATTTACTGCTAACATTTTTATGATTTAATATAAAATTGCCAACTAAGTTTTAAAAAAAAACAAAAAATATTTGCAAAGAGATTATTTAAGTAAAAAAAACATAGAAATTACGATAAACATTATTACTGAAAAACATCTGACAGTTTGTTGGATTTAACGAAACGACTTTTGTTAAAACTAATTAAATTTGTTCTAAAAATTGCATACTTGGAAATAAACTCGATATTTTGCATGGAACTTCTTTATGAAAAAACCCAACATCTATGCACACGAAATACCTTCTCGCAATCGAGTGGATACGCAAACAGAATCCCATCCAGAAATCAAATATCTTCCGGCCATTTGCTCGCTCGTTCGTAAATGATTCCGACGTATGTTTGTGCACTCAGCTCCAATCCTCAACTTCTTTGAAGCGTCTGCCCAGCATATCCGTTCATTCTGGGGAATCTCAGTTTTTACTTTCCTGTAAAATTGAACATACCACAAAACCACAAATGTACCCCTCAAATCTTCCCCCCCGTTCCGCTTTGGGACGAAACAGAATCCTGACGATGCAGAGCAAAAATCCAAATCCAACCAGCCAAAACAACATCAAAGGGATTCGGAGCACTAGTCATGCACTAACCTTTTGACCCGGAAAATCATTACTGCATATTTCAACCAGCAAGCCCCAGCCGGTGTGCAAATCATCAGTTGGGCAGGGAGTAAGTCAATTGGAAAATTTCTCACGAAATTAATTAACACATACACATGCCGATTGGTAGACGACGTAGTTGGGGCCCTTTTAAAGATTGGGGCGCTGTCGAAATTTAATTTCACAGCAAATAGCACACATCATTATCGATTTTTGGGACTGAAGGGGGCGCATAAACAACCCCCTTCCCCTTTGCGAGCTCATCGCATCAGACGCGGGGCGAGTAATTAACGTTCTTCTCATCAAATCGAATGTGTCGGTTGATTTCTCATTATATCCGACAGACTAAACATGCTTCCATACGACAGGGAACATGCTTTGCAGTTCGCTGGAACGTTGGCTGGCTGGCTGGCTGGTGGTTGATGAGTTGCTACTGTTTGTGCGAAATGGTGTGGGATCTGCGTGGAAGGGCACTGTAAAGAAAAGTTGTAGAATTGATGTAAACAAGATTTAAGTAAACTGAAGTGAAAATCAAGATCATGATTATTACTCTTTTCACCTAATCCTTTATGGGTAATTCTCTACCAACTCACACGAAATCGGGAAAAGTTGCCCCGACCCCTCTTCGATTTGCGTGAAACTTTGTCCTAAGGGGTAACTTTTGTCCCTGATCACGAATCCGAGGTGCGTTTTTTGATATTTCGTGACGGAGGGGCGGTACGACCCCTTCCATTTTTGAACATGCGAAAAAAGAGGTGTTTTTCAATAATTTGCAGCCTGAAACGGTGATGAGATAGAAATTTGGTGTCAAAGGGACTTTTATGTAAAATTAGACGCCCGATTTAATGGCGTACTCAGAATTCCGAAAAACGTATTTTCATCGAAAAAACACTAAAAGTTTTAAAATTCTCCCATTTTCCGTTACTCGACTGTAAAAACTTTTGGAACATGTCATTTTATGGGAAATTTAATGTTCTTTTCGAATCTACATTGTCCCAGAAGGGTCATTTTTTCATTTAGAACAAAATTTTTCATTTTAAAATTTCGTGTTTTTTCTAACTTTGCAGGGTTATTTTTTAGAGTGTAACAATGTTCTACAAAGTTGTAGAGCAGACAATTACAAAAAATTTGATATATAGACATAAGGGGTTTGCTTATAAACATCACGAAATATCGCGATTTTAAGAAAAAAAGTTTTGAAAAAGTTGGTCGTCATCGATCATGGCCATTCATGGTCACTCGCGACAGACACGGACGACGAAACAAAGAGAAACGCAAAAAGTAACTTTTTCAAAACTTTTTTTTCGTAAAATTGCGATAACTTGTGATGTTTATAAGCAAACCCCTTATGTCTATATATCAAATTTTTTGTAATTGTCTGCTCTACAACTTTGTAGAACATTGTTACACTCTAAAAAATAACCCTGCAAAGTTAGAAAAAACACGAAATTTTAAAATGAAAAATTTTGTTCTAAATGAAAAAATGACCCTTCTGGGACAATGTAGATTCGAAAAGTACATTAAATTTCCCATAAAATGACATGTTCCAAAAGTTTTTACAGTCGAGTAACGGAAAATGGGAGAATTTTTAAAACTTTTTTAGTGTTTTTTTCGATGAAAAATACGTTTATTCGGAATTCTGAGTACGCCATCAAATCGGGCGTCTAATTTTACATAAAAGTCCCTTTGACACCAAATTTCTATATCATCACCGTTTTAGGCTGCAAATTATTGAAAAACACCTCTTTTTTCGCATGTTCAAAAATGGAAGGGGTCGTACCGCCCCTCCGTCACGAGATATCAAAAAACGCACCTCGGATTCGTGATCAGGGACAAAAGTTACCCCTTAGGACAAAGTTTCACGCAAATCGAAGAGGGGTCGGGGCAACTGCTGTGTGAGTTGGCGGAGAATTACCCTTATACAGTCACGAGAAATGTAATTTTGAAACATTTTTCATGAAATATAACGATATCATTTTAAAATATACTTGCTTCAACCAAACCACTGATTGATGCCTCCCTAAAAAAAATGCATGCAAAAAGACTATCAAAAAGCTTTGACTGTTAGTTTGCAAAAACATCCGCTAAAGCTGATCAACGACATCAGCCCGGAAATTTTGAGAATCACCTAAGGAATCATTATTTTTTGAATCAATTAAAATTATTGTAAACAATTTTTTTGAAAATTCACCAAGCTTGATGATTTGCATAAGAAACTTATGAGAACTCAAGACGGATCAAATTATACTAATCCGGGGAAAACATTTTTTAGGAAACTCTTAGATTCTAACCTAATCAATTCCATATCTCGTAAACTAAAAGGGAGATCAAAATGGTTTCTATCGTGCCATTTTCTGAAAACTTATGTTAAAATATGCTTGTCCAGTGAAAATTAAGCAACAAGTATATATTTGCGCAATACACTATGAAAACAAAAATCTTCGATTCTTTGTCCATTTTCTCAAAAAAGAGTTCTGGATGAACCTTCTACTATTATTGAATCTTTTTTATATGGTATCAACAGGTCCCCCAAATTTGATCATGATCACAAAATGTGAATTGCAATAAAATTGAATTTTTAAAAAAATATTTACAAAACTAGAGTTTGGTTTGAAAAAAAGGAATCCAATTGATTACAGAACATTTTCAAAAAAACTCTAGAAATTTTGGTTGTTTAATTTTGCATCAGTTTTGACTTTATTGAAATTTTGGATTTGATGTTTGATGAAATTTTGATTTCATGTTCACATATGTTTTTGAAATCCTTATTTAAAGATAGATGTTATATATCGAAAAGTAACAATTTTCAATATTTTTTTGTTTTGAACGGTGAATCAACTTAACACATGGACATAAAATTACATTTAAAAGGCGTTTTTCGAAATTGCAATAAATGTTGTAAGCAACTCGTTGCAACACTTGATTTTTTAAGACTCAGGCGGAAAATATCTTCTTTTTGCTACTTATTACATAAACTTCTTTTTTGCAATTCCGTCGTAAAACTACTTACTTTTCCTGTCATTCTTGAACGACGAAATAGCCTACTTTTCTGTACTAAAAATAACAGAATCGAATAGCAACACTTTTCAAAATAAATGCTGAAAAGTTCTACTTTTCAGCACTCAAATGGGTGCTGAAAAGTTGAACTTTTCAGCACTTGTTTCGAAAAGTAACACTTTTCAACATTTTTTTTTATTTAAACGATTTATTGACAAAATACATGAAAATCTGACATAAAATTTCACTAAGTGTGTGTTTTTGGAATTGCAAAAAATGTTGTATGGAACTCGTTGCAAAACTTGATTTTTTCAGCACTCTTCGTATTTATCCAACTCGGTGAACCTCGTTGGATAAATGTACGACTCGTGCTGAAAAAAATCCTCTTTTTGCAACTTGTTGCATAAACTACTATTTGCGTTTCTCTTTGTTCGTAGTCCTTGCCTGTCGCGGGTGACCATGATTAACGACGACCAACATTTTCAAAACTTTTTTTCGTAAAATCGAGATAACTCGTTTATATATAAAAATTTTTGTAATTGTCTGCTCTACAACATTGTTAAACATTGTTACACTCTTAAAAATAACCCTGCAAAGTTAGAAAAATACTAGAAATTTTAAAATAAAATTTGTTGTTCTAAATTAAAAAAAATGACCAATGTAGATTCGAAAAGTACATTAAATTTCCCTTAAAATTAAATGTTCCAGAAAACTTTTTTGGTGTTTTTTCGATGAAAAATACGTTTTTTCGTAATTTTGAGTACGCCATCAGATTGGGCGTCTAATTTTACATAAATGTCTCTTTTACTCCAAATTTCAATCTCATCACAGTTTCAGACTGCAAATGATTGAAAAACACCTCTTTTTTCGCATGTTCAAAAATGGAAGGGGTCGTACCGCCCCTCCGTCACGAGATATCAAAAAACGGACCTCGGATTCGTGATCAGGGACAAAAGTTACCCCTAAGGACAAAGTTTCACGCAAATCGAAGAGAGGTCGGGGCAACTGCTGTGTGAGTTGGCACCCTTTGACAATTGCAGTTGTTATTCTGAGCTGAAATATGGACTACCTTTCAACAGCTGATTTGTTCGAAATGGGGAGAAAGTTGATTGGTACTAAGGAGAACTTATTGACCTTCGAAATATCTAATAGATATGGGATAGTTGTAATAAATTTATAATTAAAGCTTCATAACTTTTCCTAATTTTCTTTTATCTTATACTATATTTAAATAGTTTTAGTTATCTAAAAAATATCATAAATTAAATAGGGAAAACATATTTCCTGCATTTTTTTTTTTGTTCAAAAAAGTTAAAAAATGGTTTTTATACATCACTTAATATGTCTTTATTCAAAATAACAAGAATCATGGTAATTTTTTATCTAAGCTTTATAAAAAATTTAGTGTTTGTTTAAACTACTTCAAAAAAATCAACAGTAATGTATGATTTAAAATTATAAATTTGGGCATTCCATACGTGAAACAATCGGTTAAGAGAATTGATCCAAATTAAAAAAAAAAACATTTCATGAATGATAATAGTTTACAAAGTACTTATATTTCAAATTTTGGAATTAATTCACGTATGAAAATTGAAACTTTCAATTTAAAAGGAAAGTTTTGTAATTAGCCTTATTTTTTTAAAACAAAAATTCTAATTTGTTCATTAAAAACAAATCTTTTGTTTTGGATTTTGAACCGATTCCAACTATCAATCCGTGATTTTTCAAAACTGAATTTGATCTTTTCACTGTGCCATCCCAACTGATGAGCGAAAGTTACTTCCCTTCTTCACTAAGCCTACCCCTCCCTCCCCTCTCAAGATCACCCTTCTGCGTCATCATCAATCAGCAGGGCTGGCTGGGCGCCCAAACGAGAGTTGATAGATAGTAAAATCGATTTTAATTACCCCAAAAACAGTAGTGAAAACCACGGCATCGTCATAGACTTGGTTGGTGTCGTCGGTGGTTATGAAAAGCAGCAGCAGCACCACCAACTCAGACGCAGTGCGGAAGCGGAGCTTGTGTGTTGACGATTTGACTAAAATTTTCCCGGAGCTTGTTGGCGAAATTTTGACGATGTGAAAATGAAAGCTCTCGGAAGGGATGTTGTCATTGACGTCTGAAGGAAAGTTTGTGTTTTTTGTGTAAAGAAAGTGTTTTGAAGTTGACACAATTTGAAGTTTGTTGTTTAAGATCTCATCAATCTAGCAATCAATTTCACCCTCAATATATTCATCATTTCTTCATCACTGCCGCTCTACATAACTGAACAAGCGAAAATAATAATGAACTTCGTTCTACCGTTCAGTCCATGAAACGTCCAAAAAAAGAGAGAAATTCCCCTAATTTGACAGATCATTCCTCCTAACACAAAAAAAAACAACACAAATAAAATACAGTTAAAAAAACTGTCCAGTCACGTCCAAAAATTGACTTTCGCCTATCGAATGATGATCTACGACTCTTTTCATTTTCGCTTTCTTCCCCCCAAAACTGCGTCCCCTTAGTCTGACAGCCAGTTGCAACCGACCCTATTCATCGGAATCATCATCGGAGCGCCGCCATCAATAGAGTCGGACACGGCGATTGTGTGATTGAAGATGAACGTCGTCGTCTTCAAAGTCGTCGTGGTTTCCTTCCGGTTCTCAAGAGGGTGACAATAATGGAGAGTCGTTTTTCCAATTAAATTTCCTTTCAAAAGGTGGTTGCGGGGAGGGGGAGGGGAATTTTTGACAAAACGTGACGCTACGCAGTTTTTGCGATGAGTTGGAACTAGATAAGAGCCTTGGTTGAAGGTTTTCAAGCAAGTGCGTAACGGAAAGTTAGACGAACTGTTCTGGGAGCGGTTTTCCATTCAGAAAAGTTAGCCAAATAGAACGAAGTTCAATCATTTAGCTGAACCTTTACAGACTAGAAAGAGGAAGTAAAAATTTCAGAAGTGAAAGTTGAGTTCTGGAAGATGAAAAGTTGGTTTCTAATTTACCCAAATGAAAGTGAAGAAATGTTGCAACTTTTCCGGTAGAAGTCGATTCGCAATGAAACTGGAAAGTTTCTCAGAAAGAAAACCCTTTTTACGTATTCAAAAGATACATTCCGAGGAACATGACTTGGTAATTATTGATAAGGAAGGGCAATCCGACTTGTATAACCCTTTTCATTTGGATTTGTGGCTTCGGATGTGGTTATGAAGTGGGTTGAATTCGCTTGAAGTTCAAAAGGTCTCAAACAAGATTTAATTATTAAGATTGAGTCAAGAACCGTAATGAAACCTAAAATTGATGAACTTAATCCTCGTATAAAATCCCTTTCTACGTCCCACCTACGCAGTTATCAACATCAAACCAGCTAGCAGATAAAAATCGATATTAATCTCAACCCCTTTTTTGCTCTATCTCGCTTTACAGGTAAGCTCAGAAACCAGGCCACCAGGCAGACCTTTGAACTGGGAGTTCCGACAGGGCGACGAACGAAGTTTCACCCCTTCTGGCTATATGGGTGGGGGATGCATCCGTTGCAGCCCTACTTGCACCAGGATTCGACAGGTGACAGCAGAGCAGAGTATTGTACCGCATACCTGGCCCGGGGACGTGGCTAAGGAAGTCAAAGAGTCGTTGTCATCACCGAGCTGGAGGTTTGTGTGGAGGGCATGGTGGGAACGATGATTATTTAGTGGATTTTTTTAAATCAAATAAATTAAAATTTTTGTTAAATTCCAAAATCACTAGGAATGTTCAGTTGCATGATCATTACTTTAACAGTTTTCCGCTATTCAAACAGCAGTGAGCTTTTCGATACTTTGAAAAAGTCACTATTTATGAAAGCTGCTTCTCATGATCAAAATTCTGAAAAGCCGATGATAGAAATGGGCCGAGAAAGGGTATATTTTCCCAATAAGAAGCAACAATCTTAACACTCAATCGAAACTAAATTGAAAATTTTATAAGAAGCGGGATACAACACTTCCAATTTTGGTGAACCTTTCAACTGAGATCAATTCATAAACTTTTACATGATGCATTTTTTAGTCTGCTGCCTCAAAAAGAATGTTAGTTAGAAACACGATGATTGTGAATGAATTTAATTTTTTTTAAATATTTTTTTCTGTTCTAAATAGCAACAATATTTTTAGCCGTGTAATTAACTTCTTCAAAAGATTTTTTTTTGCGTCATTTTTTGGGCATGTAAATTTTTTAAAATCTGAATCTTGAAAAGAGATTTTCTGATTGGCTTGATGTCTTCATCAATGTCGATTATATTTTTTCAGAAATAGGTGGGTTCATTATAAACATTCCAATTCTTTTATTTGACTTTTCATCTATACAAATCAATACTTCAAAATACGTTTTTTTAATTTTCATAATATTTTGGTATTTTTAAGGGAATTAAAAATTAATTGCACATCATTAACGCTACTGTTTAGAATGGTGCAAATCTGGTATCTGAGAAATGCATTTTACAAAATGTTTGAATTTTGGGAAAATTCTAAAATTAACTTAAACGGAATTTGAAATGTCATTTTAAGATACGTAATCTCAACTTGAAATTAAAAATGACTGTACACGTTTAGGAAAATAGTTGTTTAAAGTTGATTTTTTTTGTTTCTTTATATTGTTTTATTTGAAAAAAAAACTTTATGAAAGAAATCATAACTGCAAAAAAATGTGTACAACAAATTTCCTACAATTTCCGCTTTCAGATTTTCACGATAGGATTGCTGGTTGCTGAGATCCCTGGAGATGGAGCCACACGTTGCCGTCGTTTCAGGGCTACTTGCAAAGATGGTTTCCGATGTTGATATATATCACACATTTATTTTATATTTATATACTTGTGTTGATAGAAATCACAGCTTTTACAATATGTAAAATTGCAAGATATTGAAATTTTTTATTTGAGTCTCAATATTATTGTTCGTAAAATCTGTTAGGAACAGGTTTAAACCCGTTTGATATTGGGGAGGAATAGTTAGTTTTTTTTGTAACTCTTCTAGGTTGTTTAATACTTCCAGACTCCAGTTATGTGTAGGTAAGCTAGTTTAGTAATGCTATCGGAATCTCTGATTTTAATTCAAGTGGTATACTTACCATTCTGAATTGTCAAAAAATCCATAGAGTTTCGATCAATCAATAATGAAAGATATCGGACAAAATTTGTTAATCTGTTGAACTAACGGTTTTCGGATTATGGTTGTATCAACCATTGTTGCGAATCGAGGATCTACTGGAGTTTTGAAGATCAAACAGAGCCTAACATTTCAAAAGGACATACAGGTGTGAACAGGATTGTGTCTCTTTCACTCAAATGATAGTTTACATAAGGTATGATAGGGATACACTCTTGTTTGCAAAGCTTGTGTGCCCTAATGAAATGGAAATGGAATAGTCGTATTTACAACGAGTGTTTAACTTGTAAAATATGAACGTTTCATTAATGTTTATTGTTTTCGGAAGCAGCAAGACAGGTTTAAAAAATAGGTAAAGGAATGTTTGGCTTTGTAATTAAAATTTCGCGGATTTGAGATTTAAGTTACTTTCAGACAGTTTAGTTGAGGTTGTTGATTCAAGTTAGTTAGTTTTCTGAAATGAATAATTGGACATAAATGATCAGTTAAACTAAAGTTAGTTGCAATGTACGACAAGACTACTGACGGACGCGACATTACGAAGCCCAGAAAAATGCCCTTGACAAGTTAGTTTTCATCTTTCAATTTCCAGTAAACTTATTTGATTTCCTTTAAATTTGAAATACATCACAGGTTCGCTTTGTATAAATCTCAAATTAGTTTTTGATTGAATCATAATTTCAGATTTCCTTTATTCAGTTTTAAAGTTAGATTAACGTAACTGCTCATGTCATCAAAGGTTCTTACTACTCACACCTACACTAATTTTCTTTCACCTTCCCCCTCCCGATATCTTCCGGTGGTGTTCATTTTGTATGCAATACTAGTTCGGCCACTACCCTTTTTTTCCACAAATCACTTAAATATTTATTTCTAAATTAACATTTTGCACTTATAGTTGAATTTCGGAAATTCGTATTTGTAGATTACCGAGCTATATTTTTTGGAAATTCAGGCAAAACAATTTATTTGATGGTTTTCATGTAAAATCATAATTTTGCAATCGAAAAAATACTCAATTTTTTTTCGAGTTGTAATTTTAGGCATTTGAAAATTAATTGTGAAAAAAAAAACTTTTTCATTATATTTTTTGCAATTTTTTTTTAAATATTTTTCAAAGTTTTTGTTCCTTTGCTCTGGTTAAAATTAAAGGTAGGGGGGTGGGCATATTCTCAATATTGGAATAAAAAAAGTGTTTTAATGCATGAAAACAAACATTTAAACGATTAAAAAACTTTTATGGTTTGTTGAAAATCTACAAGAAATCAAGAAAATTTTGAACCAACACAAACATCCTTAAACGAATATTCGACTTTAAAAAATACTTAAATTTGCATTTAAACTTTGAAGTTTTTATAAAAGTTGTTCATCTTCCCACATGATTTTTGGGCCGTTTTTTTACAAAAAAAAAATTAAATATTTGTATAAGCCTAAAAAGTTGACATTATCATTTTTTTTATGAATATTCCTTTCAACCAATAACTTAAAATTGCATTTTTGTTCATACGGAAGCCTTCTCGAAAGTGAAATAAACATTATGTAAGTCTTTATGTTGAATTTCTCAAATGTCACAAGTTATCATGATCTTTAAGCTAAAATGTGTAATCTCAAATGTATTTCGAACTAACTGAGGACAGAGGGTGATGATTCTTTTTTGAATATGCACATGAATGTCAAGTTAACATTGTTTAAATTTAATTTTCATATGCATTAAATCTCAGTTAGATGTCCTTTGTTCACGTTTTTGTAAATAATGATCGATAAAACAATTTGACATTGTGATTAGGTGAACATTTTTTTAAGAATATTTTTAGGTCAATTTCTTACAAATATCTTTTGCTTCGTGCACTTTTACTTACGTATACGTTATACGTTATAACGTTTTCTGTACTGTAACGATTGTTTCCTTACCATACGGATTTTCGACCCTCCTCGTGGATTTTTAACAGGTTGGATTTTTTCTTATTGAAAATTAAATTGCTTTTTTTATTTGGGCAAAGCCTTTGCTAATTAGAAAATTTTGTTAAGCTGTCAGTTTGATTTCAAAAGGATTATTTGGATAAAAATTTCTGGATTTGCTTTAGTTAACAGTTGATTTTCAATATTTGTTCTTTTCAAAATCCTTATAACATAAAAAAATGAGATCCAAAGGCTGTCTTAAGCTTGTGAAGCCTGTGAATATCGGAAATAACAAATGTTCTTGTACACTCAGAGCGGTATTTTTCGTAACAGCAAACTTGCCATTTTTTAAACTTTTAAACATTTAAAAAATGGAAGACCATAAAGATTTGATTCAGCAAAGCGCTGTTCATTTTGAGAATGTTTTTAAAACGTTCCCATATTCAAAATTTGTCTAAATAGTTCCTTAACAGTTTTTGTTTTGTTATTACATGGGGTCATATCGGCAAAGTGTTTGGATTTTTGTATGTAATAAATTCAAAAATACTGAGGCAAAACATACAACGCCCATGCCCCTTCGCTTATCGCCTGACAGGATTGCGTTCGCACAGCTGCACCCCACTGAAGATGAAGAAGGAAGTTAAGCATGAACCCAGCTCAGCTCACCTTGCAAGCAGCACGAGGTTACAGGGCACAGTTTGGCACCAAATCTAGGTCATACCAGAGTTGGTTTCCTTTTCCACCTGCACATTCCCGGGAGGTTTCCCCTAGTCAAAGGTAAAAAACGTGAAAAATCCAGCATGTGCATTTCCCACCCACGCTAAAGCACGTTTGCGCTGATATCTCTTTTATTCACTTCCAAGTCCCCTCCTAGTTTTGAGCTTTTAATCGTTCCCCCGAAAGCTCTCCGCCAGCTGCCGTTTTGCGATTAGAAAGCTCGGCGCCAGAAAGCGGACCAACCTTAACTGCTCACTTTGCAGCTCTGCAACCTTGCGGGCGCATTTTCCCCGGGACAAGTCCAAGTCTTTATCGAGCTACTGTGTGCATTTAAACAGCCTTTAAAGGTGGCTCTTTTTTTCGTGTGGGCTCGTATTTCACACAGACAACGTCACCACACACACAGGGAGTTACAGACAGACAGAGGGAAAAAGGGAGGAGGGGGGGGGCAGTAAAAGGATCAGCCGAACGGTTCACTTAGGAAAATTGCTCCATGGGAAGCCATAAAAAAGTAGCAACCGTGAGATTTAGGATTTAGGAAAATTTATTGCATTTTCGCAACTGTTTTGTGGAGCGAGTGGAAGGAGGGGGAAGGAAAAGGAAGCTTGGCAAAGGGGGTTAGAGGGAAAACCTGAGCGCACAGCATGAAGACAGGAAGGAAGGAAGGATGACACTGACTGGGTGGGGTGGGTTGCAGAACCAGGTCACCAACCATGGCCGTCAACCGCAAGGGTACACGGCGAATGAACGACGACGACTAGAAGAGTGGAAAATAAACGGGTCGTGGTCGGCGAACGTTTGACTTAAAGCGCTTATTTTAAATTATCGATTGTGTTTTGCTTTCTTTATGGTACGCTGAAAATACCTGCATGAGCTGCAGTTGACTTGTTTAAAAAGTTGAAATGAGTTAAAAAACATTAAATACATTTTTTAAATATTTTGCATTTGTTTTTTTATCATAAAATAGCAATTTCTTCAAATTCATCAACAATCACACTTGTCCAGCTCGCAGATGTACCTGTTTTTGCTTCCACATTCCACATTGCTCCACTGCGTGCCACCTGCACCTCCCGCCACCAAGCAGTGCCCAGTTCCACTCAAATTGTCCGGTTCTCCCGCGGCAAAGTTCGTATAACCGACCCGCCCGTCAATCCGCTTGTTACCGGTGATCCACACGAAGCTTCCCGGCTTGCCAAGATCCGTTCCGGCGATCCACCACGGTCCCCGCTGGTTGATGTCCTCCTGAGCAAGGGCCACCATCAGTTTGACGTCATCCAGGGCCGAGTGGACCGAGGCCAACCGGAGTCCGTGCGCTCGGCACTTGTGCCAGGCCTCGAAAAAGGTCACCGGTTCATCGTTGAAGACAAAGTAGCGCTGGTACGAGTTGGCGAAGCCGGCTCGGGATGAGATGTCCGAGGTGGAGTTCTTGGTGGCAGAGCTGGACGAAGCCAGAACTACCAGAGCTAGGGACAGAACTGATGAAACTGCTTGGAAAGTCATTTTGAGGGTACTGAATGTTGCTTGGACGATCCGGACATTTTATAGTAGTATTTGTTGACAGAATTGAAGCTCTGCTCAAGTATCAGAGCTATACTTGATTTACCGGCACACTTCTTGAATCAATCAGTACTTAAATCGGATGTGACCAATTGAAAGTGCACTTCAGAAATGAAGGGCTCTTATCTAGCAAAGTTGAATCTCTAAAGATGTTTGAAGTGTGTTTAAACCACTTATTTTTTAAGTTTGATGAAAATCATTTCTAAATTCTAACTTCCAAAACTAACGCAAAATTCCAAAACAATATCTAGATAAAAGACTATTCAAACGCTGAAAAAGTATAAAACAATTCAGCGCTCATCATAAATTTGTATTTATTCTTCATGATATCCTCACCAACTTTACACAACTTCCCTCGTCATATCTCTAGCCGGTTCGTTAACTTCGTGAAAATTACTTTGTTTTGATGCTTTTTTCCCTTTGCACAATTGAATTAATGACATTTCAGTTGTCTCTTTCATCTTTCCCCTCATTACGCCTGTTGTGCATGTTTTGTGAGTTTTTTTTTTTGCGTTGAGTTTTCAAACTACCCAGACAGACAGAGCCTTGTTGATTCTCGCGTGGACATGGACGAAAAATGTTCCATCCTAATTGAAACTGCTAATGAAAGTTCAGACTGACTGGAAAACTAAGCTTGAAATCTTTTTTTTAGTCCAGAATTGTGCCACTTTCAGATATTCATGTCTTGCCTTAAGTGCAATAATCGGTAAATTATTATTTGTCTATCAGTCTCGCTGATAAAATTGTATCGCTCTTCTCACTTTACGTAATCTGAACCCATTCTGCGTACTATAAATTGCTCAGACTCGCTCCCAGATCTTCATCAGTTCATCCAAGATGTCTTCCAAACTCGCTCTCGCAACGGTGATCCTGGCCATCTCACTGGCCACCTCCTACTCAGCTGTTCCAATCCAAAACGCAACGCTGGCGGTTACACCACTACCTGTCAGGGTCAACACTCCGTATTTCCGGGTCAACACTCCGTACTTCCGGGTCAACACTCCGTACTTCCGGGCAGCCCAGTTCCCCAACCAGCGGTACTTCGTCTTCAACAACCGGCAGGTGACCTTCTTCGAGGCTTGGCACCAGTGTGCTTCGATCGGACTGCGGCTGGCCTCGGTCAACTCGGCGGAAGATGACGCCGCTTTGAAGTTGGCCCTCCGTGCCGCGGACTCGAACGAGGCCGGGCCGTGGTGGATCGCCGGAACGGATCTGGGCAAGACGGGATACTTTGTGTGGATTACGACGATGAAACCGCTGGGATACCGAACGGGCTATTCGAACTTTGCTCCCGGTCAACCGGATAATGCCAACGGTGTGGAACACTGCGTTGAAGCGGGATGGCGCAGCGGAACAACCTGGAACGATAGGAACTGTGACGCCAAGCGTCGGTACGTGTGTGAGACGTACACTTCGGAGAATTGTTAAAAGGTTGAGCTTCGCAATTTCAAACGGTTTCCATTTCATATAAATATTCCTGTACTCAGCAATTGAAAATAAATTTTCAAATTTTGTATGCCAGAATTCGAGCAGGATCTAAAGAACCGCATTGGACATCAGTCATCACCATAAAATGAAATAATTTTGAATTATGAATCAATATTTACCGTCTAGTCTGGTTGATTATCATACTAAGTAGTCAGTACACTTTCAACGTACTATAAATTGATCCACTCAAACGAGCTTCTCACCAGTGCATCCAAGATGACTTCCAAAGCAACTCTGCTAACCGTTGCTCTGGCCACCTATCTGACAACCTCCCATTCGGCCATTCCGCTTCACAACCGAACATCGCCAACCCCCAAACAACCCGGCCTCGCCACCACTCTCTACCTCAGGGCCGGTTTCCATCCGCCCGAGCAGCGATACTTCGTGTTCAACAGCCGAGAGGTGGACTTCTTCCAGGCGTGGCACCTGTGCGCTTCGATCGGACTGCGGCTGGCCTCGGTCAACACGGCGGAAGATGACGCCGCACTGAAGTTGGCCCTCCGCGCTGCGGACTCGAACCAGATCGGACCGTGGTGGATCGCCGGAACGGACCTGGGCAAGCACGGACACTTTCTGTGGATCACCACGGCCAGGCCGCTGGGATACCGGACCGGGTATACGAACTTTGCTCCAGGTCAACCGGACAATACCGCAGGTAGAGAGCACTGCGTTGAAGCAGGGTACCCTAGCGGAACTCTCTGGAACGATAGGCACTGTGACACTAGGCGAAGGTATGTTTGTGAAGCGGTCACCTCTGAGTTTTGCTGAACATTTTGAATCTCTATCGAAATTCTTTTGTTTAAATTATATAATTTTGCAACATTAAAACCGACTGACATGTATTTAAAATTCAAATGGATTTCATTCTGGCTTTCACTTTCCCCATTCTGCACATCTCTCGGAATTATTTGCACGCAAATGCTGACTTTCATTGCGCACCATAAAAAAGCTGGCATCAAAGGGATGCTGTTTTTTGTTGCTGTTGTGCCTTCTACTATTCATTTCATCTAGAATCCTTCAAACTGTAACATGTACGTGGGGCATGCATGGAATGCTTTCAAACGCGATGTGATGACGATGATATGGCTTTTTTTTGTGCCAGCTACGGTAGTTGGAAGAGTTTTATTACTTGTTTGGCAGCCGTGCCAGATTTTGCAATAAATGTCGAGCAAAAATTGCAACAATTGGTTTTAATGCTTTTATATTTGAAAATCTGAAGTTATATACCGTTGTTTATTATTATTTCATAACCGTTGTATTTTTTTTGTAATAATATTGGTTGAAAACATAGATTTTGTTGATATTTAGGGAAATAGAATGTAATTCCATCACAATGTTGGCATATCACCTCGTTGGAGATCAATAACATGGAAGCGTTTTCAATTTAAATCAAGTAATAAACAGCTCAATATGAAAACCAGAATCAAGTTTCATTTAAAAGTTTTGCAAAATTAGTTGTTTAAATAGTTACACAATGTGCTTTTTATTCAATGAAAATTGTTTTAAATGCATTCAATTCAAGGTTGTTAATCGATAAAATTATCGTCTAACGATAATGGTTATCGTCATCGTCGGGACGATAACGATTTACCTATTTCGTTATTTCGATAATTCTATCGGCGATAATCATATCGCCCGTATTGGACGATAACTATTTTTTGAATCTTTCAAAAATCGACTTATTTCAACCAAATGGTGTTAAATTTTCAATGCTTCCTAGAATACAAAGAACATATTTTTTGAAAATGTAGTAAGTTTCAAAGTATAAAAACTCAATATTGTTTACAAAGTACCGTATTTTTTCGAAAGTACTAAAATTTTCATAATTTGCAATATGGGTATCAAACGAAGCGAAATTTTGTATGCTTATTCATTTGATTAGAGTTGTTTTTTGAATTTACTAAAATTTTCACAAAATACCGTATTTTTTTGAAAATACTCAATTTTTCAAAATATGCAAAATAAGTACTGAACAAAGCGCATTTTCATGCTTTTACACATCACAATAGTTTTTTTTTTTTTGAAAAAGACAAAAAAGTTCACAAAAAGCCGTATTTTTTTTGAAAATACTAAAATTTTCAAAATTTGAAATATGAGTATCAAACGAAGCGGAATTTGGTATGCTTTTCCACTTCAGAGCAATTCCAGCTCAAATCCGGAATTTTTCTTATACTTTTGTACCCTACCCTCTCCGGTTTCAATAAAACTTTTTAGGCATGTTATCCTAGGCCTATATAAGCAATTTTTTCGTATATTGTACTCGAAAATGACATTTGAGAAGGGCGTAAGTAATTTAAATATTTTTGTATTTTGTAATTTGAAAATTACTGTAACTCAAAGCCGTTACATCGTATCAAAAAGTGGTCAAAGACAAACTTGTAGGAAATTGGACGGGCTTTCTGAAAAAAAAAAAATACACCGAAAAAAAAATACAAGCCACTTCCATGAGATTTTTCAATTTTTAAGTTTAAAAGTTAAATTTGAAGGTAATTTCACGATTTTTTTTCTTTCAAAATTTTTGAGGAAATAGTCTTAAATGTGACAAAAATACTCACGAAAAATGCAGGATAGTATGTCTCTCCTAAAAAAATACAAAAATCATTAACTTTAACGGATTTTTTTTTGAAAAGTTGTCTAAACGCCAAAATTTTCAAAAACCGATTGTGGGAATCGATTTCCCAGACAATTTTACATAAAAGTCACCATATTGACCAATGTTCAATGTCCAATCCTTATAAATCTACAGTGGTCTTAAAAATAAAAATGTTGAAAAAATAGGTTTGATGATAGTTTTTTGCAATTTCTATATGACAGACCTGATTTTTCAGACTCGAAAATATTTTTACCGGAAAGCTCGTTCGACTTCCCAAAAGTTTGTCTTTGACAGCATTTCAATTGGATGTATGGGCTTACAGATATGACCTTAATTACATTGCTCATAACTGAGAATAGTATATTTTTTTCAGTGTGGTAAAAACCTGGATTTACTATCCAGGTTAAGCTTACATAAGTATTAAAACGAATCAAATTAAAAATCTGTCAAAGACAAACTTTTGGGAAATTTGAGTAACAAATTTTAATAAAAGTGCTTTAACAAAAAAAACTCTTATAAACTGAAAATGCGTATCAAATTTCGCTTCATTTGATACCCATATTGCAAATCATAAAAATTTTAGTATTTTCGGTAAGGTATTTTCGGTAAAGGTATTTTGTGATTTTTTTTAACAAAATAAGAAAGGGAAAAAGCATGAATCACTTCATTTCGTTTGATATCTCTAATATGCGCATAGGCTCAAGTATATGCGCAAAGTTACATTCAAAAGTGGATATCTAGCACTAAAAAATAAATAAAAAAACAGACTCTAATGTTTGACCCGTAAGTCCAAAATTAATTTTCCAAAAACGATAATGATTATTTTAATAGCTCTCAAAGTGCTCAGAAGATTACTTTTCTCTAGAACTCAACCCAGAACTGCTATGTTCAAAAACGGATTTTTGAAGGTTCTATTGACTATTGACAAAAAATGCCTTACAACTTTCTGGGATAAAAAAAACCCAAAAATATTCTAGGAAAGTTAGATTTGAAAACACCTCAATCGTGAACCACCTAAATTTTGAACTAAGCCAAATATTACCCCTTCCAATATGCAACAACCTTTATACAGACATCAATGCTCTTGAACTTCCATTTTTTTTTGGAAAATACGATTTTATTTTTTTTCTTGCATGTATTTATGAAAACATGGTCAATCTGAGTTATCAGTAATTAGGAAAATACCTTAAGTTCTTTACAAAAAAACACATATCTCATTACTCTTTTAGTTGAGAAACCATTAGCGGAATAGGCTTTGAAGCTATTTTTGTATTTTTTTTATACAAAATACATTTTTCCCGATTGCAATACACGCCTACTAATTGTGCGTGCAGTTGTGTTATTTTTGTCACCAAATGTCTAACTTACGGACTTTAAAACGATCAATACGTATCTTTGTGAAAACCCCAAACAATTGAAGGGGTCGTTCCGGAAAACTGTCATGACAAATCGAAAAACGAACCCCGGATTCGTGACCAAAGTCCAAAGGACCAAAGTATTACCAAAAGCTAAATTGGGTTTGAACAACTTTTTCCTATTCTGAATGAGTTGAAGGAGACTTACCCTTTTTGAAAATTGATATTCTATCCATAAAAGTGTTATTTGTATTTGAATAGCTTTCATATGGGTAATTCTCCGCCAACTCACACAGCAGTTGCCCCGACCCCTCTTCGATTTGCGTGAAACTTTGTCCCAAGGGGTAACTTTTGTCCCTGATCACGAATCCGAGGTCCGTTTTTTGATATCTCGTGACGGAGGGGCGGTACGACCCCTTCCATTTTTGAACATGTGAAAAAGAGGTGTTTTTCAATCATTTGCAGCCTGAAACGGTGATGAGATAGAAATTTGGTGTCAAAGGGACTTTTGTGTAAAATTAGACGCCCGATTTGATTACAGATTGTCTAGGGAACAGATTGGCCAATGTTTCTGGACACCAAACGAGTTGGACACCAACCGCCCTTTACGCCCAGCAAAACTGGCAGTGCTGCAAGCGCAAAACATACGTTGCCAGTGCCTGTTTATTTTGCATTGGCCAGTCTGTTTCCCTAGACAGTCTGTAGATTTGATGGCGTACTCAGAATTTCGAATAAACGTATTTTTCATCGAAAAAAACACTAAAAAAGTTTTAAAAATTCTCCCATTTTCCGTTACTCGACTGTAAAAATGTTTGGAACTCGTCAATTTATGGGAAATTTAATGTACTTTTCGAATCTACATTGTCCCAGAAGGGTCATTTTTTCATTTAGAACAAAAAATTTCATTTTAAAATTTCATGTTTTTTCTAACATTGCTAGATTATCTTTTAGAGTGTAATAATGTTCTACAAAAATGTAGAGCAGACAATTACAAAAAAATTGATATATAGACATAAGGGATTTGCTTATAAACATCACGAGTTATCGCGATTTTACGAAAAAAAAGTTTTGAAAAAGTTGGTCGTCATCGATCATGGCCATTCATGGTCATCCGCGACAGACACGGACGACGTAACAAAGAGAAACGCAAAAAGTAACTTTTTCAAAACTTTTTTTCGTAAAATCGCGATAACTCGTGATGTTTATAAGCAAACCCCTTATGTCTATATATAAAAATTTTTGTGATTGTCTGCTCTACAATTTTGTACAACATTGTGACACTCTAAAAAAATAACCCTGCAAAGTTAGAAAAAACACGAAATTTTAAAATGAAAAATTTTGTTCTAAATGAAAAAATGACCCTTCTGGGACAGTGTAGATTCCAAAAGTACATTAAATTTCCCATAAAATGACATGTTCCAAAATTTTTTACAGTCGAGTAACGGAAAATAAGAGAATTTTTAAAACTTTTTTAGAGTTTTTTTCGATGAAAAATACGTTTATTCAGAATTCTGAGTACGCCATCAAATCGGGCGTCTAATTTTACATAAAAGTCCGTTTGACACCAAATTACTATCTCATCACCGTTTCAGGCTGCAAATTGTTGAAAAACACCTCTTTTTTCGCATGTTCAAAAATGGAAGGGTTCGTACCGCCCCTCCGTCACGAGATATCAAAAAACGGACCTCGGTTTCGTGATCAGGGACAAAAGTTACCCCTTAGGACAAAGTTTCACGCAAATCGAAGAGGGGTCGGGGCAACTTTTCCCGATTTCGTGTGAGTTGGTAGAGAATTACCCATATCATTTTTAAAAGTGCACCGTTTCCTTATTAAATTATTTTATAAAATCGCTAAAATATTTAATTCAATTAAAACGTTTCAAGTTAAGTCTCTCAATAATCAAGTCTGGTTGTGAAAAGAATTCTTTACCCTAGAAACATTGTGAACTCCCCTCACTAAAGATACTACTTTGATTGCGTTCAAAACTGAATAAAAACACCCTCGCCCTTCCCCGTTCATAACCAACGCGCAAAAGTTGACAAAAAGTTAACACCATTTCTCATTTTAAATACTTTCCCAAAGTGCAATAACCATCCATCTCCCTGCACCTGTGTCATCTTTCCTTTGAGAATATAAAGAAAAGAAGTCGAGCTTTTTTTTTTTGTTTAACGTTTTTCAAGCAGCCCAGCCCAGGAAAAACAGCCAGCAGCAGCACGGCAGAAATAAGCCAACATCAGCGAACTCATAAAAATGCTAAATCAGCTATCATCATCCTTCCGCCCACCCACTTTGTAGAATGGTTTGCTGGTTGGGGCTCTTGAATTATTTTTTTTTAATTTTTTTTAGGTTTTATTAGCTTAAATTTGGTTTTAAATAATAAATTTTCAAAACTATTTTTCCATAGGTCAACAAAAGGACACTCCACCCTAGCAGAACTAAGTTGTTCCCCCTCGGCATCCTTTACCGTCAGTGTCAGCGCGACGAGAGGCACACGCAAAGTTATTCCAGTTTTCCACGGCGGCCCGCCAGGACAAACTTTTCCGCCTTCTTGCGTTTGTTTTTCCTACGGGCTAAAAATGGAAATGCGCTCCTCTTCGGAAAGATAGGGTGTAATTAAAAATTTTACTTTCATTTTAAGAGCGAGAGAAAGAGAATAGTTGGGAAAACTTTTGCTGAGTTCAACTCTTCTGCTGGCGGAAAAGTTGGTTTCCAAGGCCACAAAATCATGGTCGTGTGTTTTTCCTCCAAATTGAAGCATGGGGCAAGCAAGATTTAATCATTCGCCCCAGCTATTTTGGCTGCGGTGGTTGAGCGCGCTAATTGATGGAAATTGCCGAGGGGTGAAACAGCGTTTTTGCATGGTTTTTAGTTGATTTAAACGATAGTTTTTAGTCAGTTGTACCAGCAAACTTTGCTGCGAGCTGCTTCTTTCAATAACAGATTTTCACGGCCACTAAATTGCCGTCGTTGGCCAAGCGCAAAATTACACCTAGTTTCTTCTAGAGTGTATGCAATTTTACTCTCTTCAATAAATTTAAAACATACATCAACTCGTAAATGTTTAATAGACAGTCATTTTAGCCAACACCACTGCGTCGAACGTCCAAACAAGCCGCCGCAAAAGTATATAAAACCTGTACCAATATTTGCGGCCCCGCAACCAATTACCAAATTAATGTTTAAACAAGTGGTGCGGCCAACGAGCCTCCTCACTTCAGTCAACAGAGCCGGAGGATGGGGTGACTTTGAACTGACACTTGGATTTTCATAAATTCTGATTTTTAGACAAACACTAAAGTACATGACTATTTCTTGATAAAATTACTTGAACAAATATTGATTCTATTACCAAAAATCTAAGTTCCAAATCGACACCACCCGACGGTCAAACTTCAAACCGAAAATGCAGAGCAACCCCGCAGCAGCTAGACCAAAATTACGCAATCGGTGCTCCACGCGTAGCCCAAAAGGCATCACCACAGCAGGGTGCCAATCAAGAAGCCAGTTTTTATTGATTTTCCCAACCTGCTCGCACCACCACAGCATCCACCTCCCGAGGTCGATCTGTAACGAGTTAATAACTGCCTTGTGCCGAGAGCTAATCAAAATTGGCAACTCTGTTCGAGTTGTGGGGCCAAACCAGCAACGCAGTGGCTGCTACCGGAATAGTAGTATTTGAAGTGGAAGCCCCAAAACACCAGGTGCAAAGACCTCTCTCTCCGTCAAAACATTCGAGCAGCTTCACCGTCGTCGTTCATTCAATTAAGCAATCAATCAACGAGCTTCCCTGAATGGTTAAAATTGATGCAATTGTGTGGGAAGTGTGCGTATTAAAACCATAAGCTGCTGGTTGCAAGGCTTTTTGGCGTACCCGCATCTGTTTCTATTTTGCACCAACAATAGCAGCTGAAGTTGCAGGAAAAATCACTTAACCTGCTTTCTGGTTACCTGGGCGAAGTCGAAAACCAACCGGCCTTCGAGCCCATTGAGCAAAATTGTTTTCGTAGACGCACTGGTTAAGAGTGTCTGCTGCATCGTAAATATCTGTAACGTTTCGGGTAGGTTGGTTCAGAATTTGGCTGCTGCTTGGGGGGGGGATGGATGAGATTCTGACTACAATTTTGATCACTAAATACTGGCACGTGACCCGTGACTCCTAACTTCTGACTTCTGACTATATGAAAATTGATTTCAAATTGAATTCAAATTAATTTGGAATTGATTTCAAATGGATTTCAAATTGATTTAAAATTGATTTCACATCGATTTAAAATTTATAATAAATTTATTTCAAATTTATTTCAATTTGATTTCAAATTGTTTTCAAATTGATTTTCAATTTTGATTAAATTTAGTTCCAATTTAGTTCAACTTTATTTTAAACTTAGTTTTAATTATGTTCGAATAAGGTTCAACTTAAGTTCAAATTTATTTCATATTCAGATCAAATTTAGATCAAATTTGGATCAATTTTAGTTCAATTCGAGTTCAAATTAAGTTTAAGTTATGTTTAAAATTAGTTTAGATTTAGTTTAAATTTAGTTTAAATACAGTTTAAATTTAGTTCAAATTTAGTTAAAATTTAGTTAAAATTAAGTTTAAATTTAGTTTAAATTAAGATTAAATTTAGTTTAAATTTAGTTGAAATTAAGTTTAAATTTAGTTGAAATTAAGTTTAAATTTATTTTAAATTATGTTTAAATAAAGTTTAAATTTAGTTTCAATTCAGTTTAAATTTACTTTAAATTTAGTTTAAATTTAGTTTAAATACAATTAAAATTTAATTTAAATTTAGTTTAAATTTAATTTAAATTTAGTTGAAATTAATTTAAATTTGGTTTAAATTTAATATAAATTTATTTGAAATTAAGTTTAAATTAAGTATTAAAATAAGCTTAAACTAAGATTAATTTGAGTTTAAATTTAGTTCAAATAAAGATAAAATTTATTTTAAATTAAGTTAAAAATATATTAAATTAAGTTCAAATTAAGTTAAAAACAGATCAACATTTATTTCAAATTAAGTGAAAATTTGCTTTTAATTAAGTTTAAATTAGGTGCAAATTAAGTTTTAATTAAGTTTAAAAAAAAACTTAAATTAAGTTTTAATTAAGTTTAAATTTAGTTTAAATTTAAGCTTAAATGAAGATTAATTTCAGTTTAAATTTAGTTCAAATTAAATTTATATTTAGTTTAAATTTAGTAAAAATTTTTAAATTAAGTTTAAATTTAGTTTAAATTTAGTTTAAATTCAGTTTAAATTCAGTTTAAATTCAGTTTAAATGTCATTTAAATTTAGTTAAAATTTAGTTTAAATTTAGCTAAAATTTAGTTTAAATCAAGCTTAAATTTAACTTAAATTTAGTTGAAATGAAAATTAAATTAAGTTTGAATTTATTTTAAATTAAGGTGAAATTAAGTTTAAATTTAGTTAAAATTAAGTTTAAATTAAGTATTAAAAAAAGCTTAAACTATGATTAATTTGAGTTTAATTTAGTTCAAATAAAGATCAAATTTAGTATAAATTTAAGTTTCAAATAAATTAAATTAAGTTCAAATTAAGTTAAAAACAGATTAAAATTTATTTCAAATTAAGTGAAAATTTGGTTTTAATTAAGTTTAAATTAGGTGAAAATAAGGTTTTAATTAAGTTTAAAAAAATTAAATTTAGTTTTAATTAAGTTTAAAAAAACTTAAATTAAGTTTTTATTAAGTTTAAATTAAGTTTAAAATTAAGCTTAAATGAAGATTGATTGCAGTTTAAATTTAGTTCAAATTAAGTTTAAATTTAGTTTAAATTTATTATCAATTTAGTTTAAATTTAGTATCAATTTAGTTTAGATTTAGTTAAAATTTTGTTTATATTTTGTTGAAATTCAGTTTAAATGTCGTTTAAATTTAGTTAAAATTCAGTTTAAATTTAGCTTAAATTTAGTTTAAATTTAAGTATTACAATTAAAGTATTAAAATAAGCTTAAACTAAGATTAATTTGAGTTTAAATTTAGTTCAAATAAAGATCAAATTTATTTTTAATTAAGTTAAAAATATATTATATTAAGTTCAATTTAAGTTAAAAAGAAATCAAAATTAATTTCAAATTATGTTTAAATTAGGTGTAAATAAGGTTTTAATTAAGTTTAAAAAATTTAAATTAAGTTTTAATAAAGTTTAAATTTAGTTTAAAGTTTAGCTTAAATGAAGATTAATTTCAGTATAAATTTAGTTTACATTTACTTTAAATTTAGTTTAAATTTAGTTTAAATTTAGTTTAAATTTAGTTAAAATTTAGTTTTAAATTTTGTTCAAAATCAGTTTAAATGTCGTTTAAATTTTGTTCAAATTTAGTTAAAATTTAGTTAAAATTTAGTTAAAATTAAGTTAAAATTTAGTTAAAATTTAGTTTAAATTTAGCTTAAATTTAGTTTAAATTAAGTTTAAATTGAGCTTAAATTTAAATTAATTTCAGTTTAAATTTAGATTAAATTAAGTTTTGATGTATTGTAAATTTAATTAAAATTTAGATTTAATTTTGTTTAAATGAATTTTTTAATTATGTTTTAATTTAGTTTCAATTTAAATTAAATTTATTATGAATGAAGTTTAAATTTAGTTTTAATTTAGCTTAAATAAAGATTCATTTAAGTTTAAATTTAGTTTATATTTTGTATAAATAATTTTTTTTATTTAGTTTAAATTAGATATAAATTTTGTTCAAATCTAGTTAAAATTTAGTATAAATTTAACTTTAATTTAGATTAATTTCAGCAAAAAATTAGTTTTAAGTAAGTTTAAATTTTGTTTGAATTTTGTTTAAATTTTGTTTAAATTTTGATTAAATTCTGTCTGAATTTCGTTTAAATTAAGTTTTAATTTAGTTGAAATTAAATTTACTTTTAGTTTAAAGTTTAGTTTAAATTTTATTTATACTTAGATCTTTTTCAGCTTGAATTAATTATAAAGTTAGTTATAATTTATTTCAAATTTAGTTCAGCGTTATTTTAGATTTAGTTCCAATTTAGTTGAAATTTCTTTTAATTTAGTTTTAATTTAAGTTTTAATTTAGTTTAAATTAAGTTTAAATCAAGCAAAACAATGTAAATGGGCCAAAGCCGAAGTGTAAACAAAGAGTCTGCCCTGTTCGTTCCTAATGTAAACATCCTATGAGGTAAGCAGGACAGACAGTTTGTTTACTCTTCGGTTTGGCCCATTTACATTGCCTGAAATTTTGTTTTAATTAAATGTCAATTTAGTTTCAATTAAGTTTAATTTATTTTAATTTAGTTTATATCTAGTTAAAATTAGTTTAAATTTAGTTAAAGTTTAGTTCATATTTAGTTTAAATTTAGATTAAATTTATTTAAAATTTGATTTAAATTTAGTCTTATTTTGGTTAAATTTTTGTTCAAATGTAGTTCAAATTAAGTTCAAATTAAGTTCAAATTTATTTTTAATTTAGTTCCAATTTAGTTGAAATTTATTTAAAATTTTGTTTAAATTTTGTTTTAATTTTGTTTCAATTGAGTTTCAATTTAGTTTGATTTTTTTAATTTAGTTTATATTTAGTTCAAATCTTGTTTAAAATTAGTTTACATTTAGTTCAAATTTAGTTCAAATTAAGTCCTAATTTAGTTCGAATATAGTACAAATTTAGTCAAAATATAAATTAGTTTAAATTCAGTTCAAATTAAGTTCTAACTACTGATTATTGACTATTGATAATAACTACTGACTTCTGACTACTGGTTCGTTACTTCTAACTTCAGTCTTCTGATAACTGACTTCTGACTCCTAACTTCTGACAACTTATTCCTGACCTTTGATACTGATTAATGACTTCTGACTTCTGGCTACTGACTACTGAATCTGACTTTGATTCGGACTCTTTTTGTGTTCATGAAACATAAAACGTTAATTTTGATGATTAAACAACAAATTGACTCGAAGCAGTTCAAAGCCCATAAATCTGAACCAGTCTACCCAATAACTCTTCTGCATCGTAAGTCTGCTGCCAAGAGGCAGCAGTGTTTGCAACATCCGTACACGCACAATGCGTCTCGTATTTCAGCGTCAAGTGTAGTTTCGCAGAAGGCTTACGTTGGCAGACTCTGAGCACTCCCGTGTACTAAATCTACGCAGCACACACGTAGTACGAAAGAGCACTTCCTCAAACTGAGAATTGCGGAATATCGCCCAAAACCTATACTGCCTCTTCTGCTGTTTGCTACCAATAATACCCTTGCTAATACCCCCATCGACGCACCCAAGTCAGAGATTTATGTTTTGCATCGGAATCCCTGCAGCAGCCAACAACGTTGCAACGCAGACATGTTTCCCGGGTGATGTACGGTCTCTAGTCCGCTCTTGTTCAGCGAGCGGGGTTTCATCATCGTGGCCCTTTTAATCAGAAGATATGAATCTGGGCTACGCGAGCCTTCCCCACCTCTTAACCGCTGTGGTGGATGTTGTCGAAAGGATCAGAGATCAACATCAAAGTTGTTCTGTCGGGGGAGGTAGAAAAATGGGGTTGAAGTTGCCAGAGGGGAGGGGGTTGCATTGCGCAACCAACGCGTTGACGACGATGGCAGAGCAAACGCAGCGTAATTGCATGGAATTAAATTTATTTGTTTGTTTTAATCATAATTATACATGCTAACCAGCGGGGCAAAGATGATGACGGGTGCGATGGCTTCGCGTGGGGAGGTCAGGGTGAGTAAATAAAGCTTGAAGGATGAGTTTATGCATACATAGCTACTTTAAGCATAGCTGTTTATTATTTTTTTTTTTTTGGGTTACTGAGATATTGAAGGTGAAGCAGACCTACCACCTTAACGTTCTCCTAGATCATCCGCACCTTCAAGGTCCAACTTTTCAGTTCATAACCAGAATCTGCGAAGCAATCCAAAGTTTGCTTCGCTCAAACCATTTCGTAATTACCCCCGCATAATACTTCTCTCAAGTGCACACAGGTGGGTGACTAAACTGCAATTGCTCTGCTCCCCTTACCTCAAATCTGCAGCAAAAAGCTCACCCTCTTGGAGCGCTGAAGTGGCTTCAATTTTCCGTCACTACTTCATCACCCCTTTTCCAGTAACCCTCGCGATACAGGAGTCAATTAAAGTCGGTCCAGATATAGCCCGGCGCGCGACCGGTGGTGGGCACCAACCACTTGAAAACTTTTCAATGAACTCCCGTGGAGCCATCACCGCTGGAGTAGGCAAGTTGAGAGATAATTAACTCCACGTCGTCGTCTTTGGCGTCTTCTTCAGCCGTCTAGATCCAGAGACCAGCCGGGCTAACCGGGCGCTCGGAACTGAGAGATGTGTACCAAACCGACCGACCGACCTACCAGAGGGTACTCATGGTCGTCGTCGTCGCCGTTGTCTAATGGCGCTCCTCTCGCTCTGCAAAGTGAGCTTTTAGCGCGGGTTTTAACTGTTTGGGGTTATTTGCAATATTCATGAATGAATTACCAGTCCATGGGGGAACGGGGAGAGGGGGAGCTCTAACTACTGACAGTCTGTTGCTCAATGGAGCATAAGCATCGTGTCGCGTATGCTGGGTGAGAATCGCTTCACCCTCTTGGGCGCAGCTTGACACGGAAAATATCGTTGCTGATTGTTATTTTTAATTTATTTTCAGTTGAATTTAATAAAACATATTGCAAATTGATTTCAAATTGATTTCAAATTGATTTCAAATTGATCTCAAATTGATTTCAAATTGATTTCAAATTGATTTCAAATTGATTTCAAATTGATTTCAAATTGATTTCAAATTGATTTCAAATTGATTTCAAATTGATTTCAAATTGATTTCAAATTGATTTCAAATTGATTTCAAATCGATTTCAAATTGATTTCAAATTGATTTCAAATTGATTTCAAATTGATTTCAAATTGATTTCAAATTGATTTCAAATTGATTTCAAATTGATTTCAAATTGATTTCAAATTGATTTCAAATTAATTTCAAATTGATTTCAAATTGATTTCAAATTGATTTCAAATTGATTTCAAATTGATTTCAAATTGATTTCAAATTGATTTCAAATTGATTTCAAATTGATTTCAAATTGATTTCAAATTGATTTCAAATTGATTTCAAATTGATTTCAAATCGATTTCAAATTGATTTCAAATTGATTTCAAATTGATTTCAAATTGATTTCAAATTGATTTCAAATTGATTTCAAATTGATTTTCATATTTATTTGATTTCAAATTAAGTTTAAATTTAGTTCATAATAAGTTCAAATTAAGTAAAAATTTTGATTAAATTTAGATCAAATTCAAATTAAATTTACATCAAATTGAGGTCAAATTTAAATCAAATTTACATTAAATAAAGATCAAATTAAGGTAAAATTTAAGTAAAATAAAGTTCAAATTTAGATCCAAATACGATCAAATTTAAATCAAAATATCAAATTAAGTTCAAATTAAAATCCAATTTTGATTAAATTCAGATCAAAGTTACATCAAATTGATTTCAAATTTAGTTTATGGTTAGTTTAAATTTTGCTCAAAATTTTGCTGAAATTTAGTTTAAATTGAGTTTATATTGAGTTTTAATTTAGCTCAAATTTAGTTCAAACTTTATTCAAATTAAGTTTAAAATAAATTCAAATTAGTTTTAATTGATTTGAAGTTTAGTTAAAATTTAGTTCAAACTAAGTTAAAATTTAATAAAAAAATTAGTTTCAATTTATTTAAAATTTTGTTGAAATTAAGTTAAAATTTAGTTAAAATTTTGTTTAAATTTAGTTTAAATTAAGTTAAAATTAAGTTTAAATTTAGTTAAAATTCAATTTAAATTTAGTTTAAATTAAGTTTAAATTTAGTTTTAATTAAGTTAAAATTAAGTTTAAATTTAGTTTCAATCTAGTTTAATTTAGTTAAAATTTATTTTGAATTCAGTTCAAATCTAGTTTAATTTAGTTTAAATAAGGTTTAAATTCAGTTTAAGTTTAGTTTAAATTAAGTTTAAATAAGTTTAAATTAAGTTTAATTTTAGTTCAAATTAAGCTTAAATTCAGTTTAAATTTATTTTAAATTTAGTTTGAATGTAATTTAAATTACGTTTAAATTTAGTTTAAATATAGTTTAAATTTAGTTTAAATTTAATTTAAATTCAGTTAAAATGTAGTATAAAATCATTGCGAATTTAGTTCAAGTAAAGTTCAATTTAAGTTCGAATTTAATCAAATTTATATTAAATTTAGTTCAAATTAAGTTCAAATTTTAATCAAATTTTGTTTTTTTTTTTAGTTGAGTTGAGTTGAGTTGAGTTGAGTTGAGTTGAGTTGAGTTGAGTTGAGTTGAGTTGAGTTGAGTTGAGTTGAGTTGAGTTGAGTTGAGTTGAGTTGAGTTGAGTTGAGTTGAGTTGAGTTGAGTTGAGTTGAGTTGAGTTGAGTTGAGTTGAGTTGAGTTGAGTTGAGTTGAGTTGAGTTGAGTTGAGTTGAGTTGAGTTGAGTTGAGTTGAGTTGAGTTGAGTTGAGTTTGAATTGTTTGGAATTGCTCAACTTATTAGTTTTTGTTATTATTTCAGAGTATATTATTTTTTTCCGTGTTTCCACCAGCAGTGACACACTTGCTGCAGAAGTTGAACTTAAAACAAACCTTGAGGTAGTACCCCGTAGGGCCAAACCACCTTAAACCCTCTCCGGACAAATTGTGCGAAACTGGGTGTGAACTGCACTTGAGGCTGGTGCTGCTGCTCCTTCGGAGTTGGATAATTGCATTTTTGTTTTCTTGCAAAAGTACACTGCAAAACGGCCGTTTTATGGACTTCTGTGTGTTCGGCTACTACTACCGCTCTTGCCTAATTGTAAATTGCCAGACTATTCACAGTTGGTAGCTACAGGTGAAAGAAAGGAATCCGATTAGCATTGATTAGAGACAGGCGGGACGGGTCGAGGTGAGAGTGCTGAATTGAGAGCGATTTGAATGGCAAATGAGGATTGGTTGCCATTCAGTGAAGAGCGCAGACACACATTCACAAAAGTGCAGCAGCTCTTTTTTTTGCTGGGAATAGATGAATTATTCAATCGGCTAGGTTGGGTGATTGTTTTGAATGGAGCAGATTAATTTTAATTGTATTCGGGAATTGATTCAAAGCTGCATTTGAGTAAACAAAGGATTTTAAACGTGGCTTGAATTGTTCAACAAGGTTTGGTTTTGTTGCTAAGTGACAAATTAGCAAATCAGGTGTTGATAAATTACCTTTCAAATTTCCCAACATTCATCATTTCCAATCATTTTAACAAATCCACAACAATCTGTCGAAGATTCAAGTATGTTCCCATTTACGAAACCCACGAACCTCTGACTGATGGACCACTTCCAGAACGTCGCGTTCGCCTTCATTTACATAAACACACTCTCCTTCTCGCAGAGTCTTACCAAGTAAGTAGGCCTACACGCCACAGGTCCACTCGTCCCAAGCCCAGCCCCGTTTGGCCGCAATCGAACGTAGTATAAAGTAGCTAATTATCTCCAATTAGCTTGATTAGCACGCCCAAGAAGACGCCAAAGACCACTCGTTTGCATCTTGGATCTTTCTTAAATGGCTGAGAAGTTTAGGGGTTGGGCTATTTCGTCGAATCAGTCGTTTCACCGAAAGGCTACTACATCTGAAACCTCAAAAGTTAAGCTCTTCAAGTAAACTTTTCGGCTAAACAACCATTTCGACGAAATGACCTTTCTACCAAATGGCCCACCCTTCCCGGGAAATTCAAATGCTCTGCTTATTCTTGCTGAAGAAGCTGAAGACCACGCTGCGATGACTATCGCGCACCCGTCGGATGTCGGTTGTCGGACTTGGGACTAAGCATCCCAACACTAAGCTGGCAGTCGGTAGCAGGTTCAACCCAACCCGACTAATGGGTCGGAGCAAAAGAATGTTTGTATGCGCGCACACACGAACACACACACCTACATGCCTGCCATTGAGGGAAAGCTGACCTCCTACTTCGTCTGGACGTCTTTTGAACCATCGCACTTGGTAGACTAATTAATGTAAATTGTGGCATGATGTGAAGCAAAGTACGGTTTGGTTGTTTCAGCCGAGCAGAGTGATGGGTTGAGCTATTCTTTTCAGCGGTTGTCGGAGGAATATCAGCGCTGCGATATAATAACAAATTGTTTGGAATTGAACAAATTCACAGAAAGCATTGTTTTCTGTTTCGCTGCAAACGACAAATTGACTAATGGGTATTTTTTCTTTCTTTTCTTTTCCAGGTACGGTTGATTGCTACTATTTCTGTTGGGAACGAGCAGTAAGTTTATAAACACACGGACATGGAATAAAATAAGAGATCAATTCGTCGCCATCTTGCTAACTTGTCGTACGTGCCTTTTTGGGCCAAATTGAGTTAAGAACGCAATTTTGTGCAGCTCACAATGCCTCACCTTTTGACCTTCACAGATCCCAAAAATTCGATTTCAATCCTGAGATATTCAATAAAAACCAAAAAAGCTCCACGGATTTTTGCCACTTTTCATATGAAAGAAGTTTCAATCTTGTCGTGCTATCTTGTCACTCCCTGAAAATTTTGGTAAGTGCGACAATTGGCCAAAGGGATTTCAGGTCAGGATGCGTTTGACGCACGTACAAGTGAGACTACCGTAAACATTTGTAATTATAACTCGGGACTCCGGCAACCAAATACAGTCAAACTTCGGGGCAATGCACAGAGTAATCAACCAAACAAAACGTGTTTTTCATTGTTTACATTGCTTGCTTTCGCTTTTGTTTATTCAAGGTCAAACATTAAAACGCGTTTTTCTCGAAACGTCGAAATTGCGGATGCGACAAGTTAGCACGATGACGTCGAATTGTAGAATCGAATGATGCGCTCTACAGACTTTGAGTAAGAAAAAAAGAAATTTTATTTTTAAACTTTACCAAATATGTACGAAAAAAAAGCAATTAAATCTTTAATAATCATATAATTTTCCATACAAATTTGGCAGCTGTCCACACAAAAACGATATGGGTAATTCTCCGCCAACTCATAATTTGCAGCCTGAAACGGTGATGAAATAGAAATTTGGTGTCAAAGGGACGCCAAATTTGTTGGCGTACTCAAAATTCCGAAAAAACGTATTTTTCATCGAAAAAAACACTAAAAAAGTATTATAAACTCTGCAATTTTCCGTTACTCGACTGTAATTTTTTTTTTTGAACATTTCATTTTAAGGGAAATTTAATGTTCCTTTCGAATCTACATAAGGGTCAATTGTTTATTTAGAACAAAAATTTTCATTTTAAAATTTCGTGTTTTTTTCTAATTTTACAGGGTAATTTTTGGAGTGTAACAATGTTCTACAAAGTTGTAGAGCAGACAATTGCAAAAAATTTCTTATAAAAACATAAGGAGTTTATAAGCAATATCACGAGTTATCGCGATTTTACGAAAAAAAAGTTTTGAAAATTATGTTTGTACATCAAAATTTTTATAATTGTCTGCTCTTCAACTATGTGGAACATTATTACACTCGAAAAAATAACCCTGCAAAGTTAGAAAAAACACGATATTTTAAAAGTTAAACATTTTGTTCTAAATGGGAAAATTACCCTTCTGGGTCAATATAGATTCAAAAAGTACATTTAATATCCTTTAAATTGACATTGTTTTTTTGATGCAAAATACGTTTTTTTTCGGAATTTTGAGTACGCCATCAAATCGGGCGTCTATATTTACATAAATGTGCCTTTAACACTAAATTTCTATTTCATAACCGTTTCAGGTTGCAAATTATTGAAAAACATCTCTTTTATCACATTTTCAAAATGGAAGGGGTCGTACCCCCCCTCCGTCACGAGATATCAGAAAACGAACCTCGTTTTCGTGATCAGGGACAAAAGTTACCGCTCAGGACATAATTTCACGCAAATCGAAAAGGGGTCGGGGCAATTGCTGTGTGAGCTAGCAGAGACTCATTTCTTAGATTGAATTTGTCGAATTTGAAAGAAAAGACACAAAATCTACTGTTTTTTGTAACAAAATTAACTCCATCCCTAAACAAATCAACGAATAAGGTCTCGCGTTCAATGTTTACCCTCATGCGAACCCACCACGTGATCTTTGATTCCGTTTGCTGCATTCTAAATCGCGTGGTCCCCGGTCGCTGTCCCAAAAACATCGCGCAGCTTCTATTTCGATGATCCAAAGCAAACACAACAGCGGGCAACAACGAGCAGGCCTTCCCCCACAAAGTCTGGTGCGGTAGCTTCAACCCAACAAAGTCAAATAAGCCATTTGGGGGCTGCTCGTCATCCTCCTCCGCCTAGCCTAGTAGCAGAAAACACACTTTTGGAATGTGTTTAAATTTAGACATTTCGGTAGTCTGTCAGAAGCGGTGCCGTCAAGTAGAGTGACTCGACTTTCGGAAAAGTGCTTTAAAATTGTGGTGATTACAATATTTGATTTCAATATCACTCCAACCGACGGTAGCGATACCGTAGAATGTTGTGTTTACCCTCGACGGTCGCGACCACGGTGCTGAACACCACCGCCTCAACGCCACAACTCCACGGGTCTCCATTGTGTCAAACAGAAGCCGCGGCAAGCGTGTCGGCTGATTGGTATTTTCCCAGCTTGTTTGATGTCAAACACTTGAGAAAATAAACGCTGATGCTGCTGCTGCTGCTGGGGTATTGTAATCCGGTGGACCTCGTCAACCGGTGAAACCCCCCCCCCCTCCAAGGCCGACGTGTGTGACACCCGCCCAAATGTTTGCGTTTCTTATTCACCGCGAAATGTGATGAGCTGGGAGTTGACGGTTTAGGTACAATGTTTGCTGGGGAAATTTATGACCTTTTTGGTGGGGGAGCAGTACCTGAGGAAAAATCTTCAAAAATTCAAATTAAAGCATCCAATTTTGTATCACATTCTCCAAAACCAAAGAAATTTCCTTCAAAATTCTTCAACATTTTCAATATGACACCATCGATAGCATTACTCCACGAAAAGCCATCACAGCCAGTAACCGGAGCCTCCTTCCTGGGAAATGGGACACGTTCCAAAAAATATATCTCCAGCAGCCCAGCTGGAGTGCCAAAAGGAAAAGTGTGTCATCTCCTTTGGCTGGCGATGGTCCCCTGGCCAGGGAAGGTGGCCTCGACCGTTCAAAGGAATCTTCCCTTGCTCTCGCAAAAACCCGGGGACACACTGCTGTAAGTGGGGCAGGTCAGGATGAAGGAAAATTGTTCAGGAAATTGAATTTTATCGCACAATAATGTGATTTGCAGAATCAGTGTGCCCGGCTGGCTGGGGGAGAGACCTAGGAAGAAATGCTGTGTTGTTTGAAGTAGAATAGGTATTTCCGGATTGCTGTGGATTGTATTGTCTTTTAGGCGTTAAACTGCATTTTCAATCCAGCTTTAGTTCAATCAATATGAATACTTTTGATGATTTTTTTTTAAATCAAGACTAGCATTTGAAATGGGCGTAATATTCAATGTTAGGCCCTTTTGAAATGTTAGTCTTGATTTTAAAATTTTCAATTTTTTTTTCGAAAAGATCGAAAAATTTCACGAATGTTTCATGTATTAACATTGAAAATCGAACCATTGGTTGCTGAGATATCGTCATTAGAAAATGGTGGGTTGTTTTGGTGAGACCTAGAAAACTTCAATTTTCGTGTTTTTCTTTTCTTAAAGCGGCTCTATCTCAGCAACCCGAGGTCCAATCTTCAATGTCTCTTAGACAATTTTGTAGCAAATTTTCTGAACTTTCCTAAAAAAATATTTTTAGAAATGGTCACTCATGGTCACTATTTTAAAAAAATTGAAAAACTGCAAAAAAATCGCTAAAATCAAACTTTCGGTGGCTATATCTTGAAAACGGAGCCCTTTATCAAAAAATCTGTAAAGTACTTTTCGATTGCAAATTCAATTTTGCATTAAAAAATAATGTCAAACTTGTTTTTGCATGAAACTTCGATTTTTTCCAAACATAACTGTTTTTTCAAAAATTCATAGCTCGGCGGCAGATTTTTTGACCATGTTTCTCTATAGCTCAAAAGTTGCGGATTTTTATCCCCTAAAACAAATCAAAAAATCTCGAAAATCAAAAAATACGTATTTTGGGAAATTGAGTTTAAGTAAAAAAAAAGTTAATTAAAAAATATGCAAATTTTTTTTTCCGTTTACCTATTTTTTTCTCAAAAGTCCTCAAAAATACCTACAACTTTGCCGAAGACACCAAATTGATCAGAAAATTCACTCAAAAGTTACAGCTGTTTGAATATTTACATATCATTTTTTGTATGGACAGCAGCCAAAATTGTATGGAGACTTGTATGGGTGAACCAATGACATAAAATAGCTTATTTGGTCATAGGGAAGGCCCCCACAAAGTTTGAGCCTAATAAAAAAATACAAAAAATAAAAATGGTTGAAATCGGCCGATTTCGTAGAGAGTTGCTCAGTGTGTACGTAATTTAATAAATATACTTATTTGAAAAAAGGGAATTTGAAACATAAAAAAGTAGAGGTCGGTTTTTTATATAACATAAAATTTGCAATCGAAAAGAACTAAACAATTTTTTTGATAATGTGATAATGTTTACTTTTAACAGAAAAATTCCCGTTTTTCGATTTTTCGTGATTGTCCAATGTCCAGTCGTAAAAATATTTTTTTCGAAAAGTTCACAAAATTTCCATAATATTTCCTTACATACATTGAATATTAGACCTCCGGTTGCTGGAATACAGCAAATAATATAAAAATAAATAAAAAAAAACTCAAGTTTTTAAAGTCTCATCCAAGCATTCTTACATTTTTAATATCTCAGCAACTAATAATCCAATTTTTAATGGTAAAGAATATCTTTCCTAAAGAAATATTCAGAGAATTTTGGAATCATGACAAACGTTTCAAATGGGCGTAATATTGAATGTTTGGCCCTTTAGAAATGTTAATCTGGAATCAAATATCTTTCAAATATTTTTCGATCAGTTCATTAAACAGCTTCAATAAAGTATTTTTGAATATTTTTATGAAATAAATAGCTCGAATAAAATGTTGTTTAAATGGCGGAAAACTGCAAAAGCGATGAGAAAAGGTCAAAAGGCTTCGAATAATGTTTAAACACTTGTCTATTTTTAGTTCAAAAATAACTTATTGTATATTCAACAAATTGCAGCATAATTTTTTTTGGAGAATAAATAATATAATTTCAACTTGTTTAATCCTTTTAAATTAATGTCAAATTTGTCAGAATTGTGTACACGATTAACTTTACTCAAAATAAATAACATGATTTTCTAAATTTTTGTAGAAATGAACGCAATTTCGTAAAATTATTTTAAAAAAATCTCCAAAATCCTAGATTTAAATTGGATGTTCTCTCTTTCCAATTATTCGAACATTAAGACATTTGGTTCTCAAGCGAATTTTCACGTGTTTTGTTTAGTATTGAATAAATGTCAAACTAAAAACAAAAAAAAAAGACAAAATTTTGAAAAGAGTGAAAGAGCCTTCAAAAGAGCGAGCGAAGTTGAGCGGCTCTTAAAAATTAGCGGTTTTGTCCTCCTCTTATTCTTTCCAAATTATTTTTTTTCGAAAATCTGAGAAAATTGTGATTTATTACCTTCAAGGCTTTGGTTCAGACTGCTGTTTGCTAGAATTAAAGTTTAAATTATGGAGAAAATGGTTTTTTTTTCTAGTTTGATTCTAATACGAAAACGAAGAAGTGTAAGGAATTTTAAAACTGAAACTTTTGAAAAGTTTTCTGCTTTACTGCAGAACAGTATTTTTGAATCAAATCTCGGATTGGAAAAGGGCTGCTTATAGTTTTTGTTTGTTGTTTTCAAATATAAGACTTGGCTTTATGTTTTATTCGGATTATTTTTATTGAGATTATTTAGATTATTTTTTTGAGAAGAGCAGAAATAATGAAAAAAAAATGTTGAAAATTTTGCCGAAAAATGTAAGTAACTTGAAAACGGTGCACTTTATTAAAATAATTGTCTTCATCTTAGATTGCAAATTTGATTTTGAATCTACAAATCTATTCAAAAACGTTGTGTCATGAAAAGTTAGACATTAAAAAAAAATGTTTTCAACAAATTAAATTATTAAGTGACATTTTTATTTCAAGCGCAAATTTGTTTTTTCTTTCAAATATCTTAAAAATATTGATAATTGAATATTACGATACATATTGTGCATTTAACATGGATTAATTGTGAATAATATCAAAACACTGTTTTTCTTGCTTTTTTTTTGAAGTTTTTAAAATAAAATTTATTGTTGGCAACTTAAATAAGTTCAACAAAACTGTCCAACCATTTGCAGCTGATTCCTCAAATATCCACAACTTCATTATCATCGTTCATCTGCTGCTACCATTATCCAAGCCAAAAGCAAAGTCCCAATTCCCACAAATTCACATTTACATCCCGTGAGATCCAACGGCAACGGCAACCACAGCAAACCCTCCCATTTTCACCGGAAGTCACCAACACCTCTCGATCAGCCTTCATATAACACTGTTAAAAAAATCGTTTCAAAATTGTTGATTGTTTTCTTCTACGAAACGAAAAATCCTGCAAAATTATGCCGCATTTGTTTGTGTGTGTGTCTTTTCGCCTGCGCTTCCGGTGGGTGTTGGAAAACCTCCCCCTCTTGACGGTATACCAAACCAGAGAGGCTTTTGCACCCAGCTGAAAACACGCTCACCCCTCCGAGCAGACAGGAAATTCGATCAACGGGGCAAAAGGTGATAATTGAATTGATTTAAACAAGCCATAAAAACAGGACATAAAATAAAATTAAATCGAACTGTTGCGAGAAGGCGACTTTGAGGTGGTTTGGAAGAGAGTTTTTTTTTTGGCAATCGAGTGGTGCCAAGATTTCTTGAAAAGAAGATTTTTTTAAGGTCAAGAAATCCTTCATCTTGCTAGGTGAATTTCTCTAGACAGTTTTTTTTATGTAAGGATCGACAAAACTTTCCGCTTCATTGAATTCAACGCTAGAATAAGAAAATACCTGAAATCCCTCCAAAAAGGAAATTCCCTATCGGGTCCCAATCTAAAGCACCTGTTTTCTTACCTTAGACGCACACGTGTGTCACTTAAGCCAACCCTCCAGACGTCCCCAGAAAAAAAAACTTGCCGAAAAAGCTTCCTTCTCCTTCACACCCCAACAAGAAAAAAAAACTTATTTCCTGTGAGGAATAAGAAAAACGACACCAATCTTCCGAGAAGCGCAACCAAGTTAGGCAACACGCACAGCAGCAGCCAAAAGCTCGTGATGAGGCTTTTCGTTTGTGGCCACACAATCCCTCACCGGGGTTGGACAGACGGGCGGAGGGACCTTGAGGGATCGTGATGCCAGTCAGCCATCAGGGAGAAGGCAATCATAATAAATAAACACTTGAAGTGATTCCTTCGCGCTCTGGGTGGCTGGATGGCGCGAGCCTTGGATTTGGTGTTCTTCCCCCGAGGTGATGAATGGCTTCTGAGGGCAAAAGTGGGCGATTTTTTGTGAAATGGTTGACTGGTTGGTTTTGAAATCTTTGGGAGGTTTTTGGAAGTGATTGCTGGGAATTACTGAGATTTTTATTTAAAAAAAATGGAGTCCTTTTAATTTATAATAAGCATATTTACTATTATTGCAATGAACATGGTTAAAATAGACTATTGCTTATAAATCTTTACCATGAATTCTTGATAAATTATAGGCATTTTTATATTTTTTTTTCTAAATTGGTTTAAATCACTGAAATTAAATCATGAAAAGTTTAGTTTTATGAACAACTCTGTAACTTACTCACTTTTTTGAAACTTTAAGCTGAGAGTTGAGATCTTTGATATGATAGAATATTTCGAACATTGACAACAGTTTTTTTTAGACGAGTGTCAAAAATCAATTTTCTTGATATTCTTCTTCTTTATTCAAAAGCATTAAAAAGAACTGGCCAATGTGCTACCACTTTTCACGTGTCATCACTGGAAATGGGTATCATGTCACGTCACGCACTTCTAGCGCCAACTGACGCGCCAAAGCCCATCGGACATTCGTTAGGTCAGTCAGTCATTTTAGCAGAAAAAGAAAGGCCACCAAACAAACAAATGGACGCACGCACATCTCATCCAAGCAGAGTTGAAAGCAAAATGTTTTCCCTCTCCACCTTTAGCTTCGCGGAGCTGTCATAATTTCCTTTTGCACGAACCAGATTGAGAGATTTCTTTCACTCGTCATCGTCACGAGTTGTGTCTTCACTAGATAGCTAACTGGCCAGTTTCTAGTATTTCTTTGGAGTTAGGGTAAAAAGTCAACTACTGGACAAGTTTTTTCAAACTTTAGTAAAATTTAATAATTTTTTCGTTATATTTTATTGAATTTATACAGAGTTATTTTTTGAAACACTTCCTCAAATTTGCAAATAACTCCATGTTATGCTCGTTGATGTTTGTTTTTGGCAAGAGTCTTTCGACAGGCCGACGAAAAACAGGGCGAGAAAAAAGAAACGAAAACTTTCCTTATAGCCATATCATGTCGGGTCCGATGGGAGATAAAAATAACAAAATACCACAAAAGACGGGACCCGTGCCCGCGTGAAGTTTGATTGATGCCTCTTGGGGGTCGTCTCCACCTTCTTCCCCGGCTGGCGGTGGTGGATGGCGTCCACCGTCGTGGGTGAGTTGGCAGACGGCCAGTCGCAACTTCTAGCCGAAATCAAATATAGGTTTTGCTGACTTCTCGCGGCCAGTTTGGTCGGGGTATTTTTCGATGCTGCTAACTTGTTGACGATGTCGGGAAGGGAAGCACTGTGAGAAATATGTGGGAAATAGCAATTTAGAAAGTCGACTTTTCCTTGGAAAGGTTTCTCCAAAATTTTATGATTTATTCAATTTCAAATACATTATTTTTTTTGTTTAAAATTTCAATTTCAAAAACGTTTTATGTTTGGTAATTTGGTAAAAAAAACATGGTAAAATTACATCTAAAAAGGGGTACATCTTTTATGTCAGAAAAAAGCTTTAATTTTACCTCTAATAATGTTTAAATTTAAATCTGGCAGACGCAAGGAAAAAATATCTGTAATCCTAAAAAAATATCAAATCGGCGATAGTTATATCTGGCTTACTAAGTCCGCGCCCCAACCCGCACGGCTAACTCGCCGCTGTGAAAATTGGACGATCAAAGCCAACGTACCTCTATGTGTTCCGTACATTATATACTGTATTTGCTGCATATACGGTACATATACCTACATCGGCTTTGATCGTCTAGTTTTCACAGCGACGAGTTGGCCGTGCGGGTTGGGGCGCGGACTTAGTAAGCTAGATATAACTATCACCGATTTGATATTTTTTTAAGATTACAGATATTTTTTCCTAGCGTCTGCCAGATGTAAATTTACACATTATTAGAGGTAAAATTAAAGCTTTTTTCTGACATAAAAGATGTACCCCTTTTTAGATGTAATTTTACCATGTTTTTTTTACTGCGTACGTAAACAATTATCAGTAACCCTTAATTTCTACATCCAAACTGGAAAAATGGATTGCACTAAATTTACAATGAAAATTTAAAATTGAGATATTTTGGATTGGCCTAGTGACTTGAAAAAGTTGGAATATATATAAAACATGATTAAAAAAATGTTACTTTCAAGTTCTGAATCTACTTATTTTTCAGCAAAATTGAAAAAATGGATCTGAGCTTTTTTGATTTGCCATCGGATTGGTGAGATTATAGAGCCTCTTTAAAATAATATTAAGAGCGCAATTAGTTTTTCTCAGAGTCAATAAACTTCGCTCTTTTGCAACATTGTAAGTTATGTTAAGGACTATTCGGAAAAAGTGCAGGAAAGAAAATTAGCCATTTTTGTTTAAATTACTACAAAAATCGAATTATAGAAACTTTTCTCATTCGTTTTTTTTTATGTTTAAGTGAACAAAAAGTGCCAACTTTTGAGCAACGTTTATTGTTTTACAAAGTTATACAAGAAATCTTTCTTAAAACAATCCAAAAGTCATGTTTGGATACACAGCTTAATAAAAATCAAAAATTAATTGAGTATTTTTTTTGATAAATAGTATGGTTTTTATGTTATTATTTTTTTTCATTTTTTCATTTTTAAGAAATACTGGATTACTGGAAGATTTTATCAGCACGAGTCGTACCATCCAACGAGGTTTATCGAGATCGATAAATACATCGAGTGTTGAAAAAACTAAGTTTTGCAACAAGTTGCTTTTTTGCATTTCCGAAAAACGCTTTTTGAATGGAATATTATGTTAAAGCATGTGTTAAGTAATTTTTTGCAATTCCGTCGTGAAACTACTTACTTTTCCTGTCATTCTTGAACGACGAAATAGCCTACTTTTCTGTACCAAAAATAACAGAATCAAATAGCAACACTTTTCAAAATAAATGCTGAAAAGTTCTACTTTTCAGCACTCAAATGGGTGCTGAAAAGTTGAACTTTTCAGCACTTGTTTCGAAAAGTAACACTTTTCAGCACTTGTTTCGAAAAGTAACACTTTTCAACATTTTTTTGATTTAAACGATTTATTGACAAAATACATGAAAATTTGACATAAAATTTCACTCAGTGTGTGTGCAAAAAATGTTGTATGGAGCTCGTTGCAAAACTTGATTTTTTCAGCACTCGTGCTGAAAAATCCTCTTTTTGCAACTTGTTGCATAAACTACTATCACCGTTCAAATGTTACTTTTCGACACTTTTCAGCACCAATTTCATTTCAGTGCTGGTATTGAAATGGTATTGAAAGATATTAATTTCCCATTCTGTTATTTTTTGGTAGAGAAAATTAGGCGATTTCGTTGCTCGAGAATGACAGAAAAATGAAGTAGACGGGATTGCAAAAAATAAATATTTAAAGAAAATTGAAAACTTATTATTTGAAACAAAAAAAAATGTAAAGCTCATCGGAGGAAAAACATTTGGTCTGGGGGATGATATTGGGTCATACAAAATTCTGATTGCTTTTTTTTAATCACGACTTATATTTCAAATAATCATAAAGAATCGATGCAAAGCTCTAGTGAATTGCTGTAAAGATATCTTGTAACTCCCCCCCTCCCCACCCACATCCAATTCTGGCTAAAAATTCATGGGGCAAAACAAATATGTTTTTCAAAAAAGTTGAAAAATTCAATAAAAATTAAAGTGCAATCACCTAAAATCAAATTAAAACGCTTTCCCCTGCATTTAGAATATTTTTTAAACATGTTTGGATTTATTCAAAAATCTTTTGGGTTTTTGAATATTTTCGATCATAGTACCGCAAAATGGTTTTTTTTGGACAAAATTTTTGTTTTCGTCAAATCTTCATTGCAAAACAACTGAACTAATGTAAAAGCATTTTAAACACTTTTTTCATTCAAATGTTGAGACTTTGGCTTGTTATTTGGATTTTTTTATTTATTTGCTGAGGGACAAAAACTATTAAAAATATTTACATCGTCTTTATTTTAAAAATATTGCTATGTTTTAATGATTTTATTTTATTTTTCCAATCTAATATTTTCAACATTTTCAAATCAAACGTTAAAAATAAGTGTTTTAATACATTTTTACATGTTGGTCTTGATTTAATTATTCTGAAAATAATGTTTTGAAAAGAAAAGGAAATATCACAAAAATCGTTTGGGGAAAAAATACTGACATTGAAAATCTTAAAATATCACTAAAATGAAATTTCTAACAGATTTTATTGTTATTTGAAAGAATTGGAAAGAAGAACTCTGAAATCTTTGACAAACTATTGGTTGGGTTTGAGTTGCTGATGAGAAATTGCTATTTCATAATTCGAAAAATATTTAAACAATCTTTCACTGAATTTTTAGTTTATGTTTTTGATTGTCCTTTAATTTGAAACCGTGAACACAATTTAAAATGATTAAGATACTACCAATTTAAATATGTTTTTGTTTAAATGCCTCGAAATAATATATCAAAGAAGTAATGAAAAGATAATGGCTATAGGACTTGAAATACTTTGTGCAAAAAATTTTACCAAACAAAATAAAAATGCATGTCAAACATAATAAAAATACCAGAAGAAAAACGTGGCACAAGCAAAGTAATTTAATACGTAGAAAGGTAGTTGCTTGGCAAAAAAAAACGTATATTTATGAATACTGATAATTTTTCGATATTTATCATGCAGATAATAAAAAACTTGAAATGTATCGATTTTTAGGATTTTTATAGTCTTTTCTTAGTTTCACAAATAATTTTTAAAGTCAATACTATTTTCGTTAACAAGAACCCAATAAATCAGTAAAAATCGAAGTCTTTTAATGTAGTATCTTTAAAGACATATTTTCTAATATAATAAATATTTTGGATTTTTTTACTAACAATAAAATATCTAAATAACATAAACATATATTTTGTCTCTTCAAGTTGAGACTGTTGAATTAATAACAATAAAACAGCTAATAAAATTAATAGAAATCGATGTTCGAGTCAAAAAAAGATTTTGCTTTTAAACAAATTTCTCACTGTGCCTCCCTCAAATCCCAACCGACATCATCATCATCATCATCACAATACCAGAAGCACACGCGCGCACTCCTTAGGCTCTTGGCTGGCTGGCTTTGGGAGTTCCTTTCGATCCACCGCGCGCAAAGTGGGGCTACAAATAGAAGTACCACCACCACCGCGCCACCGCCATTCGGGATGGGCTGATTCCTTTGTGGGGGTTGAAAAATGAGCCTTTTGTCAGGGGCGGCCCTGCTGTTTACCTTTCGGTGTAATTCTGTTTTCATTCGTACAAAACTCTGAATGGATCCAATTTATTCCACTTCTTTTGGGGATCCCCCTCACCCCCCGAATCGGTTTCTATTGTGTTTTTGGGTGGGGTTTTTTTAGTCAATTTTTAAGGTGTTTTGTTAGAGCTCTCCAGAAAAGGCAATTTTTGGCTTTGATTCGTGCACAAAAGTGTGTGGCGACCCTAAAGCGGCTAGAGACACTTGTCGGCTAATTTGATTGGTTGGAGTGCATGTTTTGGGATTGTGTTGAGATGTTAATGGATTTGTTAAAGATTGGAGAGTTGAAAGCTTAACTGGTGCAATTTTGAATGATTTGATATAATGGATTCAACAAATTGCAAAAGATTGTAATCTTATTCTTCTTGGATATTGCTTTAAAAGTCTTCATAGATTTACATATCAATGAAAAGTGGACGCTTCTTTGCTTCACAGCTATTTTTAGAAGCAAATATTTATTTTAGATGCACCGTTTCCAATGAACTATTCAATCGATTCCATATGCTTGTTTACCTTCACAAATAGCCCATAGCTGAAGAGAGCTCTCTGAACACGATGCACTCTAGTTAGTGGCGATGCTATTTCAAGCTCAAACCAGCTGGAAAGTATCGGCTCGTCATGTAAATTGGACAGGTTCTCAATAGCAGCTACTGCCACCGTTTTTAGCCCTGGCTGACTGGTTCGTATTCACCTCCCCCTTAACCTGCTCATTTTTTGGTAAACAAATTCCTCCTCAAAACTAGCGGAGATTGAATATTGGCAGCTGCCCATCGATTTTTTAACCAAGCTAAACCTCAAAAAAAAAATGTTTGGAACTTGAAAATCGACGAATCGTCCCTTCTCGAGAGCAATGTAAATATTTGATGAATATTTATTTCCCCCACTCACACTGCCAAGTCCAGTTTTGTCTAGACTGGCATATCGAATAAATTTCCATTTTTGGACAAAACGCGCGAGCGCGCGGGATGGTTAATTGGAAGAAAATGAGGGAGGCTGCTGCAGTGCAATGGGGCGCGATTTCAAGTCCGGTAAACGAGTTTCCCGGAACCGGCATCGGAGGAAGGTGCTGAGGGGGGGACGATTGGCTGTTTGGTTGTTAATTACATGCTTGTTATCTTTGAAGCGATCTGGTTATATCTAGTTTGAAACGTCATAAAATCACAAGAGCTGGGGGCCCCAGATATGGAGAGTTTGGCAGGCGCACGTGTCGGTTAGGGTGGTTCATGAACATCAGTGTAATAAAGCGTAATTCAATTTCTTTTTATTTGTGATAATTCAAGTAACAAAAAAAACTAATTTCAGCTGTGTGAAAAAAGCAAAAAATTAGAAAGCTTGAAAATTTCATTCTCATTTCAATGCAAACATCATTTCAAATAGTTCAAGGTTTCACATCTATTTTTTTTGCATTCAAAATTGTAAAAATGCCTAAAGTGCCTTTTTCGATTAAAAAGGCAAAAACAATTGTCAAACGATGTTTCTATACTGAAAATTTCAAATTTTGCCAAAAAAATATTTTGTTTGATTTTTGTGGAAGACAAATGCATGAAAACCTTTTTCTTTGTTTTAACTATTCATTGTTTCGAGCAAGGAGGCTGTTGAATATATTTTTCAAAGTTTTTATCACTCCCAATCGAATCGAAAAACCAGGAGGCAAAACAAAAATTTGTTTCATTTTTTGAAAACTAATGATTGCATTGAAATGTTGAAATTCTGTTATTTCAATTTTTATATTTAAAAACCATTCAACCTTGGCCAGAGTCGAGGGCCAAAAACTTTCTTTAAAAACTCAGTAAAAGAATAAAGAATCATGGAAAATATCAAATTAAACAGAGAAAAGATAATATTCAAATTCGTTTTTATACTGTTCAAATACGTTACATATATTTTTTTTTAATGCATGTTACAATAATAAATCTGAGCAGATTCAAATTTCAGATTTTGTAAAAGAGTTTTAAAAAAAATTTTGATTTGTTTTTTTGTAGTAAAAAAATAAAAGAATATAGCTGCTGCATATATTTTCAATACTCATGCAATCATATATAAAATAAATGTTAGTAAAATCATTTCTAAATTTACAACACTGATAGAAAAAAGTGTAACTTGTGAATACCTCATAAAATTTGAAGATTTAAAATGAAGTTTTATGATCAAAAGTTGTTCTATAATTACACATTATCCATCGTATTTTAAAACTTGATTTAATAGATTTTTTTTTGTGTTTTTTGGTGTGGATGAACTTTTTGAGTTCATTTCTATGACAAGTTGCATCCATTCTATTCCATTCAAGTTTTCATACAATTTTGGCAGCTGTCCATACAAAAAGGTTTTTAAAAAAAAATCAAAAATCTGTATCTTGAGAACAGCATAGGACTTCTCTTCAAAAGAAAAAAAATACACAAAAAAATCATTTTGGATATATTTCAGATGACATAATGCCATCTTTTGACTAATGACATAATTGGGTGCTGCCAATATTTCGAAAAAAATCCAGAGTTTTTTAAAAGATCCTTTAAACATGTGAAAGACAATAGCTTAAAGGTCCTTTTTAAAAAATCTTGATATCTGGAGTTTTTTGGAAAAGGTCCAATAAACCAAATTTCCAGTTTTTGCTTTCTGGGTGTTTTTGAAACCGCTTTGAGTCAGGGGTATTTAAAAAACCCAGAAAGCAAAAACTGAAAATTTGTGCAGACTCGATTATCCGAAGCCTCGATTATCAGAAGTTTCGATTTTCCAAAGTTTGATTATTCGAAGGTTTGTAAGGGACTTTGAATAATGTAATCATAATAATCAAAACGTATTTTTTTAATTTCCTAGCGAATTCGAGTTCTGTAACACCATTTTAGTCAAATTTGAATATTTGTTTGCATTTTTTATGAAAAAAAAACATTTTTCAATATGTTATCACGGCCATTTTGACTGCCATCTCGGATTTAACAATTCAACACAATTTAACATTTAAGAGTAATTTTTAAGGTTATATTTAAGCTTTACAATCAGAAATATGACAACAAAAAAAATGTTTCAAGATTCGATTATCCGGAGTGAAGTTTTTTCGATGCCTTTGGAATATCGATTCTGGACTGTATATCAATTAAAAATTGATTTTATGTGATATCGTTTACCTGTACAAGTTATGATCTAACTTGATAAAAAACATAATTTTTGTGGATATAACTCGAATACGATGAATGTTTTCGAAATTTATGTAAAATACTCTTTGATTGCAAGATGAAGAAGAGTCTAAGTTTTTTAGTGAGTTTATGTTCAAAATAATAATGTTTAAAAAAACGAAAGACGCATTTTTTACCTTCTTTTCTTTTTTAATAATTTTAAATATTCGAAGACATTATGACTGAAAATTATAGCAGCCCTTCAACTAACTATCCACGAAATTAATAGTATTTTCAAAAAATATTTCAGTTCAAGAACGATAACTTAATTCCATCAATAGATTATCTTGATTCAAAAAGTGCTCACAAACTTCGTAAGTTACTGTATTTTCCATGAAACTGCGTTTAAAAAATCGAGTCGTGGTATCAAAATAACGCTGACTTCAAGATTTATCTTCTATTTAACGAAAGTTTCAACAGTTTTTTTTAATAATTGATTTATTCATATTAATTTTTTTTATCAAAATATTTTTTTCAAAATATCAAATGTTTGGTTAAAAATTTTTATTCATTTTCTATCATTCAAAAATTTATAATTCATTTATTAGAAAAGATAATAAGCGCAACAAAATGCTAAAAATTTCACAAAATTTTCAAAGAAATCACAACAATTGTTTCTTTTTTTACCCTCCAAAGACCACCCTAGTTTTCGCGGATTGGTCGATCATTCCATCAAAAGGGGAAGAGTGAGGTGTTTTACCGAAATACACGTGGTAGTCCCGGGAGGGTTTTTGACTTTGTATGATTGGTTTTTCAGAGGGAGGCTGACGAAACACAACACATCAAAGGCCGCGTACAAGGTTGCAGCGGGGAGTATTTAAAGAATTAATGACGACTGGTTGGCTGGCCGTGAAACAAACACGTGTAATCCACTTAAACGGTTATTGCTTGAGCAGGGGACTCACCGAAACCCATAAAACGTGACCCTCTCTTCCGGGACATCAAAGCTGTACGACAATTTTTATTTTTACCTTAAAGTTGAGGTTTATTCAATTTCACTGGTCGGTCGGTCCGCGTAATCCAAGTCCTGACTCACTCTCATCTCTTAATCGAACTCATAATCGCACATCACTTGTCAATAGCTACGGGACGTCTCCCAGGAAGACGATGAAGAATGGGTGGTGATTAGCACGGGATCGGGTTTCCTTTCTAGTCTCGGAGTGCAGCAACGGACCTGGTGACGAAGGCGTCGAAGAGTAATCTTGTTTGCAGTCAGGAATAAAAGCAACGCAATTAATCATAAACTTTAAAACAAATGAATAAGCAAATATAGCAGAGCTCGCGTCGGACGAGGAGAGTCATCTCGGAGGAGGATAGAACATCAGCTTTTCGGGGGAGAGGGAGGTGCAGAATGACACCAACTCTTTCGCGCGACACGTTCTCCGATTTCAAAACACATTCGAACGGTCGTTAACGGTTATTATTTATCGCCGGCTTGTCAACCGCTTCAGTGCAGTCATTTGTTAGACGTGACTCTTGCTGGGAGAGTTGCGTGAAGGTTAAGTCGATTGAGGTTGCATCTGGGGTGTTTTCTCTTTAAAAAATGGATCGCGAATGTTTGTTTTACTTTGGATGAGTGGTTTTTCATGCTGTTTTGAAAATATTTTTTCAACATTTCTATCGAATCAGTAAAATTATTTTAAAATATCATGGAGCTTCTTTCTCTAATATTTTCCTAGTTCACTGTACTCAAAACCCCAGCCTGGCCTCAACACACAGCAATAATTGCTAGTTAACAAGTCAATTTATGTTTCGAAAAGTCCATTCCGGAAAGTTTTCCCCCCGAGGATTGCGACGTCGTCCAAGGTCCGAAGATTTCCCCTCGTCCTATCACTCAGCTCAGCTGCAACAAGATTGCATCTCAGCACTTTGATGCACATCACAGCTGCTGAAGCTAGGAAAGTGTGGCCACTATCAGAAGGAGGATGCAACGATGATGACGACCGACTCGGTTCCGCAGGGGACCCATCTATCACGGTACCGGGATGTGCACCAGGTTTTCCGGCACCGACGGAGTGCCGGCTTTTGGCTCCAGAATTTATTGTCCCCTCGGGGGGAAGGCGGGCGAAAGTTTGCTGAACCACCACTGACTGGTATGTGTGGAGGTGTGACGAAACATGATCGAAAATAACGAGCTGCCGGTTTTATCGAGAGGGAAATTGGGGTGGTGATGGGAGGGGTTTGAGGGGTTGGCTATAAATTTTCACATTTCATAAAATGTTGTGTGGAATCTGGCAGATGGGACTCGGGAAAAGTTTGATAAAAGGATTGCATGTGTTCGATAGTTCGATATTTCTTTAAACTCTGAAAAACTGCAAAAGGCATACTTGAACAAGATTTTTCTATATTTTATAGATTCAATAAAACTATTATCTAACTTATTTTTCCTATAAATATCTCTGAAAATATTCACCAGAACATTCCAACAAAAAAACAAAACATGATAACCATTCGCACTTTCCTCCCCGTAACTAACCCACTTTGGGTTTTCTGCGCTACCAGACTAATAAATCAATATAATACTTCCCGAGCGCGTCCGCCCAAAAACAAAAACAAAATAACGCAATAAATCAAGCACCTTTTTCGCCCCCAAAAAGTGCGGCCCGTTGTTCTAACGTGAAGGCAGAACACGGTTCTGGCCCTCTCATTCTTGAACAGTTGAGTTAGTTGTGTAGCATTTCTAGCGCTGAACGCACTATCAAGATTCCCATAAGATACCACCTCGTTTGATGGTCCCTTCCTCTCTGTTCTGTTTTGGTTAACCCTTGACGACTGAATCCATTCAAAAATGGTATGTAGATATTAGAAAATCTGTAACTTTAGATGAAATTTTATGATCGATTTGATGTCTTGAGCAAAGTTTTAGGTTAGGAATGTTAAGAAAAAAATATGTAAAACTCTTAAATTAAAATTGCCAATTATTTTAGTTTAATTTTAAACACTATGATTTCGCAAAAATAGTATTGAAAGATTGTATTTTTTTTTAAACGGTCAATCATTTTTTTTTAAATTGATCATCACTCTAAAAGCTCTGTATTTGGTTCAATTTTATAAATTTTTGAGTCAAAAAGAATTAGCGTATGTCGGTTGTACCCTTCTTAAAGGGCCTGATTGAATTTTTGATCTAAATCAATCATTGACCTCTTGGTTGACAATCATTGACTAATGATGATTTTCATAACTTTACAAGGAAGTGGAAAATCTTTACCAAAAAAGTATCAAAACGTGCAGGGTTCTATGTTCAACAACTTGTAGAAGTAATTTTGTGAAAATATTGTAAACGAAGCAAAATTTATATCGCCTACGGAAAAATCAGTGCAGTGATGGAAGTCATCACCTCAAAGAGACCAAAAAGACATAATTTGAGCTATTGAAAAGCATGGTCATAAATTTCCGCATCAAGGTTATCTTTTCCAGAAAAAAAATTTTTTTTTTTGAAAAAATATACCATTTCTTCCATTATTTGTAATTTTTAATGATTTTTTTTTTATTTTTCTGATATTCTCAATTTTTTTTCAAATTCCAAAATGAATACCAACAATTAAAAAGGAGCCAAACATCAATATTATGGCTTTCATAAATGTTAGTCTTGATCATAAGTTTTTCAAAATTAACAAAGACTAACAAGCTTTAGAAAATTAGTTTTTGTTTAATATTAGTAGAATTGCAATTTTTTCTATTGCTTTTTTTATTTTGAACATTTTTTATATCATGTTCAATCCGTCTTAATTATCAATTTTCAAACATTATTATTTTTTAGGTCTATAAACATATCATTACAGTTTTAAATATCCCCTCACCTCCTCAAAAAAAAAAAATGTGAGCAGAATTGGTGCTGAAAATTGGTTGAGTATTAAGAATAAATAATATAACTTTTATTTAGTTTTATCCTCAAGGGAACTTTAAGAATTTATGAAAATTTTGAATTCAGGGTCACAGATCGAGAAAGACTTAAGCCCTTTGAAGAAAATACATTTAAAAACTCAATGATATTTAGCTTTTTTTTTAATTGTTTTTATATTAAGATCTATATATGTATAATAATAAATAAGTTCTTAAAACGTGAAATTTATTCGTTAACCAACGATTATTATGTGAATTTATTTTTTGAAAAAAAAAATAATAATAAATAGGATCAATTTTGATCATTAAAACAAGTTTCTAAATCATTCTATTCAATTGTTAAATATCATTGTTAAATATAAACAAACAATTTGCTATTTTTTCTTTGTAAATAAATACAACATTTCACTCAGCAATTTCATATTAAACTTTCTTTTGAGGCAATAGCAACTAATATACTGAAGTAAAAATCTTTTATTTGAATAAATCCCCGATGTAATTTTTTACATGATTTTGTGTGTATAGAAAGTAGGTGTTTTCTTCTATTTGTAATACACCCAAAGGAAAAATATATCTCAAAATCTGCAACAGTGAATTTGCTGCAGAAAATGTTATATTTTATTACATTTTTTGCAGCAAGCCCATAGATCATTTTTGCCCGCGTGTAAACACGTCAGCGATCTGCAGTTCTCACCAACACATAGAATGCTGGCGCGTCCCCGAGCAACAATCTAGAGAGAACATTATGTTCGCGCTCTGTCCCTCACCATTCATTAAGCGTCCATAGCGCGGTGGTAGCGTGTCGGATCAGCAACCTAGAAGTTGATGGTTCAATTCTCGTTCTGTTAAGGTTTTTTTTTCTGCAATACAATCAATCTGCCGTCGGTAATGTCGATAATTGTCGGTAAAAATGTCATACCCCTTTATCGCAAAAAATGCATGAGGACAGTTTTCATGTAGATTCTGATATACTTTCATGCTGCCATGCATCAAAATCATGCGACCGCCGGTTTCATTTATAGAAAAAATAACAGTATTCTGCAATTTAAAAAAAAGATGGAAAAGCAATCCTGCAAAAATATTTTCGAAAAGCTGAGAAAATTTTCTTCATTTTTTTAACGTTGTTGATTAGACTGCTGGTTGCTGAAACACAACCTCTTAAACTTTAATTTTGTGCAAAATATTTTTTTCTCAGTGTCATCTAATTAGCTCTCATTTTTCAACATGGGATTTTTCGGAAACTATTGGTTAGATTTGCAATGCATTAAAATTGAAAATATGTGATAACTGCTGCCATTTTTAATAAAAAATGAAAGAGAAATTTTAAAATCTGGACCATCATTTGAAAATGTCCAAAATGAGTGCTTGATTATACAATGTTTAAATCAGTTTTTATTGAAATGAACAAAAAAATTCACTTGATTTTCACTTTTAAACATCTAAAATCAAGCCAATAGTTTCCGGGATATCCCAAGTTGAAAATGACAATGAAAAAATCTCATTTTCCACAAAATTTGAAAGTTTTAGATGAAGTTTTAGATGATTCTTTCTCAGCAACCAGCAGTCCGATTAACGACGTCAAAAAAAGAAAATTGTGGAAAATTTTCTCAGCTTTTTAAAAATCATTTTTGCAGGGGTACTTATTCTTTATTATTATTTTTTCAAGTTGCAAAATACTGATATTTTTTCAACAAATTCAACTTTTACACACAAAGATAACGCCTGTTGAAAAAGAGTACTAATTAGATGACACTGTAAATAACTAAATTTCACATTAAGAGGCATTGCAACTACAATTATTACAACATTCAGCAGCCAGATTTACAAAGTCAAAGAAAGAAAAGAGTTGATTAATAAGATTATATAATTAAAAAATTATATAATTATATAATTAAAAAAAGGACATTTTTGGATCTCGATTTTTTTTTTCGAATTTTGAAAACAGACTAATCATTGAATTAGGTAAGAATCGAAAAGAAATAAAATATACAATTTTGCAAATACTCGGGCATTTGAGGGATTATTAAGTAAAAATAAAGGTAATGCTCGGTCAGAGGTTTCTGTTTTGGAAGGGAAGTGAAAATTTATTCGTTTTCAGATTATTGACCGAGATATTTATATAAGGGCTTGTGAAAGAACTGTTGGGGAGTCTTAATTAGAAGTGGGTTGTGCTTCAGTCTGGTTTATGAAACTGATTGCTAGATTATATATTATGTTTTATTTTTTCTAAACATGTATCTGTTAGCTGGAGGTGCAATTGATCGACACTTGATTAACTCAATGCTGTAATTTTTTAGTTTAAAAAAAATCAGTTTACTTTTTTATAACTCTCTCAAGATTGGAAATATTCAAAATTAATTAAATCAATCTCATAAAAAAAAATAACCAAATTCCACCTCCATAAACAAATTACCGACAGAACTTTGCCCAGAACCAAGCCACCATTAAATCAGGGCACACCCGCCCCAGACCAGTTCGTTAAAGAAACTTAACGATGCAAATTTCTTCCCAGGAAAAACAAAAGAAAAAGCTCCAAGAAAAGCGTAACGAATTTGCATGAATTTTCATCCCGCCGCCTGATTCCTCTCAAATTGACAAGATTGACACCGTGGACAAAATAAAGTTTGGGGCCAAAACTTTGGCGCAAAAATTTCGTGCCCACGCTCGAAAATTTCCCTCCCAACCAACTTTTCCGTTTGCCAAACTCTGGCACCGAAATAAAGCACAAATTAGCAACAACACTTTGAATAAATTAGTCGTCGTCGGCTTTGTCGGCGGCCTTTCATGCCAAAGAGTGTTACGTCGACACAATTTAGCTCGACATTTCGCCTATTGCCTGTGACACTAAGGCGACTAATTCGCACAAAACGGCGGCGGTTGAACCAGCTGAACTCTATCCATCTCGGCTGGTTTTTCCTTTGGGTTTTCCACTGGAGCCCGCTCGCACACGCTCTCGTGCACAGATCTGTCAGTTTGAATTTTTCACGAAATTTGCTTTTTCCGGCGATTCCACGCCGTGTCCCGGGGTGACACGCAGGGCGTTACCAGAGGTGCACTGGGAAAAGTTTCAACTTCAATTTGTTTTATTTAAAAATTTGAATGTGAGAGTTTTGTTGTTGTTTTAAAAGAAACATAAAAACATCAGGAACCAAGATTAAAACTAGTTTAAAACAAATTTATTAAAAATATTTTTTAGATTAATTTAAAATTATAAAGCTGGTACAAATATTTTTAAAAGTTTTTGTCACCCCCCCCCCCTTCAAAATTGGCCCGAAAAATCAGGGGGCAAAAAAAATATTTTTACAATAAACTTCAAAATTTCAATGATAATTCCAGTGCAACCCGCTGAAATCAAATTAAAATACGTTCTCCTGCGTTTAAAATCATTTTCAGCATGTTTGGGTTTATTAAAAAAATTTAGATTTTTTGAAAATTTTCGATGCAAAATCTTTTTTTTTCGATACAATTTTTGTTTTTGACAGATCTTAGATTTTTTGAAAACTAATGATTGCAAAACAACTGAACTAGTGTAAAATGCATTTTAAATCACTTTTTTCATTAAAATGTGAAGACTATGGCTTGTTATTTAAATTTTTATTTTTTTTAATTTTTTGCCCCCCCCCCCCTTGACCTCGGCCAGGGCCGAGGGACAAAATCTTTTTTAAATATTTGCATCGGCCTAAGTTGAAACTTTTCTCAGTGTCACAAACTTTACTTTGCGCCGTTTTTCTTCACCAAACCCTCCCTCTCTTTCCACCTACCCCCCTTTGTCCCAGAAGCAACGTGCTCGCTTCACGTCGTCATATTTTTCTCAATTAGTACGGTTCATTTACAGACTAATTTGAGGAAAATGAGTTTCCATCCTACCGCGAGCAAGTCGCTGACGACGACGACGACGACTACTACAACCAACATGCTACTGCAGAGACAGAACCTGCTGAACTCCAAATGAGAGTCTTGTTTCGTTTGCTTTGTCGTGTCACACTGCTGCTGGTCTGGGCTGGTCGTCGTCGTTTGTACCGAAAAACTGTTTGACACGCGTCGGAGGATGGTTGTGGGAGGTGGGAAAGACTCGGTAGTAGGCAACAGAAGCAACTTTAGTGACAGGCTGTTGAACAACTGCTGGAGAAGAAGTAATGGGACAAAGACTGCGTGCGTGTTTGTTTTGATATTTCCGATGATTATGAAGATGTTGGAAAATGTGAAATGCGCAGTTTTAAAGAAACCATTTTGTGCCTTTTTTTTATTTTAATAAAACTGTACTAATGACAATAAGGGTTTACATGGAAAAAAGTCAAATCCAAGAATCGTGAGTTGTGTTCATGCATTTGAGAACCACGTAGTAATATATTCATGTTTATAGTGCAAATGCACCATACTAATGAATAAATTCCTTCGTGTTTCTTAAATTTATGAACAGAATTCAAGAATGATTTGGAATAATTTATATTTATTCAGCAATTCCATTTTAAAAGAGCCTAAACCGAAAAAAAGTTCTACGATCGACCTCAAAATTTTTGCCAGGGTTCCTTATCCAAAATAATTAGACCCGTATTTTTTAGTTTGGCCATTAGTGTGACTCACACCCAAAACGGTCCCAAAAAGGCCATTTTTCAAAAAATCATCACTCCGTGCCGTTTCAGCCGATTTTTGCTTGCTTGGATGCAAATGAAAGGTGATTTCGTGATCCGAAAAAAACAGCCAGCAATTTTAAAAAGTTGTATGAAAAAAAAAAATGGCGTTTTGACCGTGTCTGGACCAAAGAGCCTACGTCTGAAAATATTTTTGTCGGATTCCTCGGAAAAATTTTACATGATATTTCAAAAAATTGCAGATGTTGAATCGTACATTTCCGAGACATGATTTTTTGAAAATTAAATCTGGGTTTTTAGACGCGCCTCGTGCAAAAACGGTAAAATAACGAAATCGGCTAAAAATCAACATTTTTTCCACTAAAACTGCAATAACTTAAAAATTTCAGCGATGACCTATACATGTTTCAGAACCAAGAGTTGCGTTTTTCAATTCCATTTTAGCCCATTTCCCTTTTTTCACCAAAAAAAGCATTAAAAAAAACTAAAAATCATGTTGCTGCGAACAATTTCGTTTTTCATTGACAAAGTACCATTCAGAAAATTGCTACACAGTCCAGACTTTATGATTCGAAGACTCGATTATCAGTCGATTCAATAATCAAAGGTTTGTATGGGAATTAGGTTTATTGAATTAGTTCAATTTTCATTTTTTTTTTTGTAATTATTTTTTATATTTTTGCTTTTAAAATAAAATTTTAGTTCTGCTACCCAATTTCAATAAATTTTTAATGTTAGATTGCCTATCAACTTACCAAATATTGTCTCAATATTTCATCACCGCTATTTTTGACCACTTTTGTGTTGACTGTATTCTGAGAAATAAAATCAACTCATTTCAATTTAACATTTGGTCTTTTTGATGTATTTTTTAAATGTTCTAAATACATATTTTTACCAAAAACTAATTTTTAATCTTAATTATGTGAATATGTCAATGATTCTGTGTATATCTTATAAACTGAATCTTAAAGGAAATACGTTTTTTATTGGTGTTCATAGCAATTTAAAAAGTTGCCTACAGGTCATTATACCAATTAGCCGCCATATTGGATTTAAGATTTCTTTATCGTTTAGAGCATCTTTTGGATATTATTTGAGCTCAATGATCTAAAAAGAAACAACGATATTCGAGTTTACTAAGTCTCAGTAAGGCCGCTATAATTATTTCAAGTATATGCCCCCTCCCTCCCTATCATCAAAAACGCCTAAAAAAATCGGTAGACAAAAAAAATCTGAAACATGATATATTTATTACAACAAGTTTTTCAATTGATTATAAACTTATTCGAAACATTGTAGAGCGTTTATTATAATCATTTTTCCATCAAATAGGGTACTTTTAAAATTTATGCCAATTTTCAATTTGTCGAACAAATTACGCAAAAGACATAAAACTTAAGAAAACATATTTTAATAAATTTATTGATAATTTGCAAATGTTTTGTAGGACCATAATTTTAATTATGTAAACAGCATTATGTGATACCTTTTGCTTCCAAATTTTGAATGCTAGGCTTGAAAAACTTTAGATAGAAAATCGAATCAATAGTTTCTAAGATATCGTCAATTGTTAATTGTCTCGATTCATATAAAACAGATCTTTGTTATTCAGTTTTGAAGCAAAGTTAAGGAAATTTACTAAAATAAGTTTTCCTAATTAAATTTCATATTTTTATATCTTTTTACTGTTGAGGAGATCAAGAACAACTTTATTGAACTTTCCGTATGTTCTACAACATTTTCAAAATAATGAAAAATCTCACAAATTGAATAATAAAATGTTTGTTTTTTTTTTTTAAATCTCCCGGCCCCCACCCCCTTCTTTTTTCGCTTTTTCAACTTTTTTTTTCTAAAAATCTGTGAGTTTAAACATTATTCTTGCTTAAACTCCAAATTTTGTTGAAATTTTTTTGTCTTGCTTTGCCGTTGCAAATATTTTTCAAAGTTAAGGACAACCCGCCTCCCTCCGCATCCCCTAACAAAATCGGTCCGAAAATCAGGGGCTAATTTTTTTTTGTAAAACTTCATATTCATAGAAAAGAAGTCTTACCAACTGTAAACAACTTGAAATGCATTTACCTGCGTTTGAAATCATATTTTACATGTCTTGGATTCATCAAGCTTATTTTAATTTTTTTTAGAATTCTCATGAACAGCACCGCTAAATGTTTTATTTTCAGCGAAAAATAAATTTCTTCCAAAATAAGATATTTTTAAAATTTTTGATTACAAAACAACTGGGCAGGTGTAAAATGCTTTTTATAACACTTTTTTCGTTCAATTGTTAATATACATTTTACCACTTTTGTGGCATTCATGTCTTGGAAAAATGATTCAAATTTTGTCGTACAAACTGGTTTCTTTCAGAAAATTTATCATCGATATCTCCTTTTTTCTCATTTCTAAATAACGTTTTTTTGTACTTTCAACTGAATACAAAAATTATAAGCTTATAACAAATTTTAAATGTTGGGACCGCACAACAAAAATTGAATTACTTATTTTCATGATAAAATATTTAAAAAAATTTCATCATTGGCATAACTGTTGAAATATGTTTAGCATTTTGAAATTCTTTCTGTTGAAAAAATGAAAATCTGGCTTGAATTTTAAATTTATTGAGAATTCCAAAAAGAGTCTACGTGGTTCTTGAATGGTCCCTCATAGGTTGAAATGCATCAATAAATGTCTAAGATTTCTTCTTAGAAAGACAGAACAGAACTCTAGAATTTGAACGTTATAATTTTTCATTGGTTTAAAAAGCAAATATTTTTTTTAAACGCACCTAGACGATTTTTTCTTATATTTTTAAAATTTCTTGCAAAATTAGACTTAATATGATTTCACAATTTCAGAGGCAGGAAGCAGGATAAACGGGTTAAAACTTTGACGTCATTATTTTTTCTTTGAAAATTGGTATCGAGCAAAGTTTTCTTTTTTCATTTTAAAATTGATTCAATAATAAAAAGCATTATAGGGGAGAGTGGGGAGACTTGATCCCCTTTTTTTGTATCGCACATAACTCTGTCAATTTCTCACAAAACTTCAAACTTTTTGCATGAATTGAAAGCTTAAACATTCATCTATGTTTGGTTAATAAGGGTATTTCATCAGATGAACTCTTCGAATCATGCCATGCGTTTTTAAAAAATATTTTGAACCGGCTTTTTAAAAATGTTAGGGGTAACTTGATCCCCCTTTCAACATTTTGAAGAAATCTTAAGCAAAATGTTTCTTTTGCATCCAAACTTTTAATTTTCTATAAGTTACAGCAATTTTATATAAAACCTGTACTTTTGTGTTCAAAATATAACAAGTCTAGAATGTAAAATATATGAAAACTTAAAATATTATTTTTTAGAACAAAATTAAGCATGTTTACAAAAGCTGGAAATTTTTGTTTACAAAACTTTTAAAATAAAGTTCAAACTGCAGTAAATTATGTACAACTATACTAAAGGAAACTATGTATGAAAACCCAGCCCAATTAATTAATCTTAAGGCTGATTCCAGTGACTGTAAAAATGCAGGGATCAAGTCTCCCTTAACGCTCTTTTTTCAACAATTGATTGTAAAAATAGTATGACGATGAATTTAACATCAAATGTGTAAGGGTTTTGGAGTTGATATGTTTATCAAACAATTCACGTATAAAAATATTTTTTTGAATAATTTTTGAGTGTTTTCTATACATATCAAAACAAAAAAAAAGATCTCTTGGAAGTTTTTTGCAGCTCGTTTTAGAAAAATGTGTGTAACTCAATCTAAACATTTTTTAATTTTTTTTCTTTGTTTTCTACAATGAGTTTTAGTCAATTTTGCACAACTTTCTAAAACAAAGCTAATTGTTTTACCCACATGCTGACGAGATACAGGCTTGGGATCAAGTGTCCCCGGGGATCAAGTCTCCCCACTCTCCCCTACGTCTGCATGAAAACCCCAACAAGAAAATTGGCTCTAGTTCGAATTCGAGCCATTTTGTCTCTAATCTAGGCCAGTTTTCTCAATGGGAAGATAGGACGTTTCATAAGATAGCACTCAAGCGACGATGTATCAACTGAAAAAAATAATCAATTTACTCTTAAAGATATATTTTGCGATGGAAGTAGACTCAATGATTATTTTTTAGTTTATTCGATGAATGAATCTGTCACATTAAATCTCAGCACTCCTATCTGTACTCCCCGAGCTCCCCCGCTCAACTCTACCATTGATTCCGTAATTAATTTCCCATGTACCCGCAGGGAGAGAGATGATGCTTTTATTTAACGTTAATTATTCGCGTTCACCCGCTTTTTTCCACCCTGGTTGACTGATTTGCGGTATCGATTCCACATCGTCGACGGTACGGAATGCCACATCCGGTGAATGATGAATTTCACCTTCTCCTCCAGCAAAGCATCAGCTCAGTCGAGCTCTGATTTTTGCCAGCTCAACCCCAGGAAACGCGTTCAAACAACGAAGAATTGCAATCTTCGACGTTTGGTTCCTAGAGGATTCACTGAAGAGTAGTGGTATGCAGATTGAACGATGTTCTTTGGGATTCCCTCAAGGAAGAAGAAGTACATACATAGCTTTACTTTCTGCTGGAAGTCAGTAATTGAATGATCGAGTGGATGTTGAAGTTTGCAAGAATCTGACGTAGGAAAACTTTGTTTGAAAGTTAGTTCTGCAATTTTCAATAAGAACATTGCTTGAATGCTTTAGTTGTCCCTTAAAACTTACTCGTTCCTCGTTGAAACATTCTAGCCGTCGTCTTCAAACAAATCCACACAAAAAAAACGATTCCCATTGAATCCAGCTCTCCAGACACCGGTAGAGAATGTTCAATTTTAATTAAGCTTTTATTTCCTGATGTTCTTCCCATCGGACAAGAGCAGCAAAAAACCTTGGTCGAAAGAACGAGGAAGAACTTTCCGAATAATTTGAAGCTGCTCTGTGTTCTCTTTCCCGAGTTGGTTCCTTTCAATTCCAGCTCATGGGATCCGTTCAAATTAGTGATGAGCATTGGAATCGGTTTAATTTGTTAACAGATTTATTGGTCCTCTGCTGGCTGAGCTCGCAGAGCTTGTTTGAGTCTACCTTTATTTCGCTGTGTCATCCCACTAGAACTTCCCCAGAAGGCGAATAGCCGCTGGTTGTAGGTTTTTTCTTCGTCTACCACTTGACCTCGGACAGTCTGCCGTTGAAATCGTCGAAGTCGTCGTCTGAGTGCGCGATTACGTCCATTTCAAACCTCAGTACCCCCTCCCCTTAATACCTCACTTACCGAAGAGGGTTAATCCCGGGAGTTGGTTTAATTCGTTTAAATATGCAGACACGGTAATTGAATAATTACAGTCGGAGGCATTTGGAGAAGCTACCACCGAAGTCTATAGACATCGTCGAGTGCTGACTTCTGTGACTACCACCAAGTAAACCTCACGGAGAAGAGTACGTGAATGTGCGCGCGCGCAAAAACAACATTTTAATTTCGCATAATTTCACAGGCAAAAAGTGGCAAGTTTGGAAGACACTGAGGGAGAGGAAGAAAATTACGTAAAAATTCAAAAGTTCTCAATAATTTCAATGATTTGAGAATACAAATCACAAAATAAAACATATTTTTAATATTTTATTTTGACCGCCTCACACACAATACTCTACCACCGTCATTCGGTAGCACTGTTCAGGACGAACTGCTGCGAATCTTCGTCAGCCTGGAAAAAAACGCGTGGTCTCCAATGTTATTTGTCGCCCGGTTGAGAACGATGCGTTGTTGTTATTTTAATGAGTAGTTACTGCCTCATGCGACTCCTTCACAGTCACTGTGTGTGACTGAGGCTGATCTGTGGAGGCGTTTCAGTGCTCGTTTTTCTGCTCAACTACCGGCGAGGGTCATGGACAACCGACGTTCTGAAAAAAAGTGAACGACTAGCTCGTCGTTTTAGGTTAATGAAAGAACGCCAGACGGGGTTAAATTAAGCAAACATGAGCCGTTTTAAGTTACATGTATGACTGAGTAAAACGGGGAGTTGCGTGGCATAATTACAGGCCATCGGGAAGTCGAACAACGGTTGAACCTTCGGGGGTGAGATTAAGATCAACAGCGAAGCTGTTGAAAACAGCAGATTTGCATTTCCAGTTGTGATTGAAATCACTGAGTAATGTCGATGCCAGAATTGAATCATGTCGAAAATTGACCCTGCCCAGTCAAGGTTGATCAACTGAACAGCTTCAACGCACTCCCTTTAACATCCGCTCGACTCTTGAGGTATACCACCGGTGACAACAATTCCACCGAGGGCCGAGTTGACACCGGCAGCGCGACGTGGCCTGTCGATGTTGTCTGCGGGGTTTGGTGGCTCACGTGACATGCGTGCCCTGTACGGTGGCCAAGGACTCGCGGGAAATCAACGCGACGCTGTTCGCACTTGTTACCTCGTCACCTCTTTCCTCAAACATCAACCATTCAACAAACTTGATGGTACAGTGCAACCTTATTCGTTTCAGCTGTTTCAAATTTCAGTATTTTGAATTCCAGCCTGCATTTCTCTAATAAAAACAAAACAAAATATCAAACTAGCAGAGTTGTACTGTTGTGCACTCCACCAATGCTTCACCAGCGGAGTGAGTTTTCACTCACCGCGTGGCAAGATTTTAAAATCACAATATTTCACTCCAGCTGTCAGAGCCCCGACTTGACGTGTGCGTTTCAAGAGAGTTCGTCTGCCAGTTGAAGACAGAACAGAAATGACTCTATTTAACCAGTGTGTTTAGTTTTTCTGTTCAGGCTAACCAATATTTAAAAAAAAATTGAGACTTCAAAAATTTACTTACTAAAAATTATGTATTGATAATCAATATTCACAGTAAAAATTCAATTAAGTTTTACCAACAAACTTCAATCTTAAACAACTCAGCTGTTCAAAACACAAACAAACTTTTCATTCTTCAATTCAATTCCTCCCCAACAAAAGAGCAAAAAGCATTTCCCAAAAGTGACATAATAAGCAAACACACCCAAACTTTTCCCTTTCGTCATCATCGTTTCTCATCTTCATTTCCCCCTCTCAGCCCAAAATAAAAAAAAAACCCCACCAAAAAGACCAAACTTCTGCGGTCAAAGAAAAGTGACGCTCATTAATCATGAATTTGTTTTGCCACCACGCGCGCACGCCGCGTTTCTATTTATTTATCATTAAGCAAAAGTACCTCAGAGAGAGTACAAAACTTGCCACGAAACCAACGCCGGCACACACACACCCTTCGGTGGCTGTGTTTGCGATACCGCTGAAGAGGAGAAGAAGGAGGAGTAAGGGGAGGTAGTGTGGGTGGTTGGTTCTGTTATCACCGCCAGTGTTCGCCCACACAATTGGCACCAACATTTATATCTGCCAGGTTTTCTAGGTTTGCTACAATTGGGATAGAATGGGTAAATTTGCCTTTATTTGATGAATTGAGAATTTAAAGATTTTGTCCTTTTTGAAGTGCGTTACCGATTTTTTTCAGAATATAAAATATTTTTTTTACATTATTTCTAAAAATTATTTACAAACAAATAATTTTAATTTTTTCAAAACAATATTAATATCATTGTAATTTCAAATCCATGTTAACACATTTTTTGTTATTTTGTAAATAGTACTGGTTTTAAAAATATGAAATGTTTTTTATCTGTATTATTTTGAATTAAAACCAAAAAAAAATTGGGTTATTTAACATCTGTATGTTTTTTTTTATTATTTTTTCATACATAATTTACTGCCTATGTTCGCAAAAATGTCCCAAATGTATTTTCCCTTTATCCCATAATCATGCAGTTTTGGTTCAAAATCATGAGAACTTTTATAAAAAAAAAAACTAAAAATATGCAGTGTTTTAATGTACAGAACTAGGGCGCCCATTTCTAGATTTTCAAGATTCCGTGTATTATTCCAAAATCGGTAATTCCCGAATCCCGGGATTTTTTATATTTTTCCTCAGTTTTTCTGAAATTGAATAAAAAATATATTGATCTTTTACATAAACATTCCTTGTGAAAAAAAAAACAGTTCATTACTTAGCAAGCGTCAGGAATATTTTAGTAATTTTTCAATGATTAGATATTTACTTATGTTAATGTTTTCCAATTTTTTTTTACTATTAATCATTTTTTCCATAGGTACCAGGAACAGGTCAACCAAATAAGAATATCGATTTCCTACACAGAAAAAAATAATGTAAATTTGGAAGCTGTAATTTTGGAAGGTTGAATATTACCTCTTTTATGATGTAATTTTACCTCAATTTAGACTGAAAAAGTTACATTACACCAGAAAAGTGGTAAAATTACACATTTCCAGAGGTAAAATTACACCTTTTTTCTGACATAAAAGATGTACTCCTTCCCAGATGTAATATTACCATGATTTTTTTTCTGTGTAATTAAATGCTGAAAAATCAACCGTCTCTATTCATTCTGTGAAAAAAAACTGGAGAATCGATTCCCACTACCGGTTTTCAAAAATTTTGACGTTTAGACCACTTTTAAAAAAACAGTTTTAGTTAATGATTTTTGTATTATTTTAGAAGAGACATACCACCCTGCATTTTTCGTCAGTCTTTTGGTTATATTTTAGGCTATTTCCTCAAAAATTTTGAACAAAAAAAAAACGTGACATCACCTTTAAATTTAAGTTTTAGACTTAAAAATCTAAAAATCTCATAGATGTGGCGTGTATTTTTGTTTCAGTGTATTTTTTTTCAGAAAGTTCGTCCAATTTCCTACAAGTTTGTCTTTGACCACTTTTTGATACGACGCAACGGTTTCGAGAAACAGTAATTTTTAATTACTAAATACAAAAATATTTAAATACCTTACGCCCTTCTCAAATGTTATTTTCGAGTACTATTGGCTCCATATACACAAAAATGGCTTATATAGGCCTAGGATAACATGTCTACAAAGTTTTATTGAAATCGGAGAGGGTCGGGTACAAAAGTACCAGAAAAAAATCCTGATTTGAGCTGGAATTGCTCTTTAAACTTCTAAAAAGGACATGATTTCATCTGTTTAATTTTTTTGATCATTTTTCTAGACATGAATGATATATTTTTTCATGTTCAGATTAATTTATAAATGCAAATTACAATACTTTAATAAATATTAAAATTTGGCCCACTTATTCAATCTGAGCCACATCGAATAAGGCAATTTAAGATCCTAAGCATAACAAAATACTTACAAATTTCTAATTTTAAACGATATTTAGCTATTTACAAAAAAGTGCCCCTGTTCATGTTGTATTCTAAAAAAATATTAGTTGATGAAAGATAACTAATTCTATAATTTCATGTTAAAACTCTTTACAAATGTTTTGCCAATTAGATTAAATGACCGATTAAAAAATATCTTGAGGTCCTTGGTATTCCCCGGATTTTGAAAATATTTTAAAGTTTTCCCGTGAAATTCAAAACCCGCGAAATTTGGAATGCCAAAAGTTTAGAACTGGAGGTTTTTTTTTTTAAAGTTCAATAAACAACAAAAAAGTTTGTTTTTTTTGTTTTGCTTTTTGGGTATTTTTGAATACTCTTGATTCAAGGAAGTCTTAAACCCCAACATAGAAATAGAAAAAGGGAAGGTATGTGTATGATAAACTCCAGACATGTAGCCTTGTGAGTAGGAAAATTTGCCTAGCATTTTTCTTCTCTTGTTGTTTTGACTTTGGTGCATTTATGCGTAGTTTACTTACTTTATTGATGTATTCTATTCTTAATATTAGAACTGTTATGATTTTGACATTTTTTTTGCTTTTATTTGGGGTTTTTTTTTTCAAACATCATGAATTTGAACTTTAAATATTTAATGAATTCTAATATTATTTGATTCAATGTTTTAACAGTTTATGCTTGTACAATTTTTATTTAATGTATTTGTTCCTCATTTTTGATCAAGGTCAAAATGGTGGAAACAAAATAAATTTTATAGCTAAATTTTTCAAAGTTAAGATACAACATTTTTGTTATTTATTATTGTTATGTTGCAGTAAAAAAAAATGCAAAATATCAATGGATTTCCGAAAAAAATTCTTTTGTTGAGTTTTCCCATCTGGTTTTCCAACAAATCAAAATTTGTTAAAATTTTAAAACAGTCAAAATAAAAAAAATAACAAAATAAACAATCGTTAAACAATGTTTAACAAGAGGAAAACAATTAATTGTTCATGCTTTTTCAACAAAAAAAAACAATTTAAGTTAACAATGTGTTAGTTTTTGAGAAAATTTTAAAGCGAGGTATAAAAAACCTTGGAATAAATTTTCATTTCACAACAAATCGAAACAAAAATTCTCAAGATAATAACAATGCGTTTATTTTGCTCTTAAATCAAACCAACCACAACCATTTTTTTTTGGAAATCCCAACCCCCCCCCCCTCTCCTTTGTAGACAATCGCCATACCCCCTCCCCCCCTAAAGTGTCCACGTGGTTTATGGATGGTCCCCTAGGTAGATTATGTTGCATATTTTTTTTTATATAAATGTTGCATATTTTTTTTTAATCCTGGCAGTAAATGAAACATTTCAAATGTTGATAGTTATTACCTTCATCAGTGGTGGAATTGAATCTGGGGTAGTCGGCGTTTTTGTATGACCCAATCTCACCCCTGATGACGGTATTTTAAATATCAAATTGAGGCTAATTTAAATTTTGATTGAATTTTACTTTTAACCTAAATAGCTCAAATTAAGAGTCAACTACCCTCACCCCACACCAATACTAACATTTTCTTCCCCACTCTGTTTTCCCTTCCCGCAGGATCGCCACGTGAAAAAGAACGGCGACGGCCAACCGGTGGTGGACTCGTCCCAGGACTACGTCCTGCTGCTCGGCTACGAGAACCAGACGCACACGGTGCTGCGGTTCAAGCGGAAGTTGGACACCTGTGACGTGGCGTACGATGTGCCGATAACGGTGAGTTGCAATGACCAGAACTGGGGGTGGCTGGGTGGGTGGGTGTTCAGCGGTGTGGGAGGGGTGACCCACTAATGAGCGGTTTGTTAACGAGTTCGATACTGCTGCTGCTGGGGAGGCCACTAACGTAAGGGAGTCGTCGGAACTGGACATTTGTTTGATGAAGGACTAGGTCGAGCGGCTCTGTTATTGATTGTTGTTCAAACTCATCAACCAGCCTAAATGTTGATCGATTACGTGAGCGAGGAAGGTCCTTGTAGGAGTTTATAGCGATGGAAGTTGAACGCCGTAATAGTTGTAGCTAACATTTGTTGGGTTTAATTTTGTTGAGAATATTAGTTGAAAAGCGACAACGAAGAAGTCTTCCCAAAATTACTCTCCCAAGCCATGGCAACGACCTTGTCGCGTCGTCTACACCATATCAAAGGTCGTCAACGTCGCTTGGTTGATCTGCGACGACTACGACCACCACAATGACTGCATGTGACGAGGGCGACCACAGTCTACCAGGCCGTCATTAGTTCTTCGTAGTCCGTAGTCGCTCATAAGCCCTATGATTACCTCTTCCCGCGATTCTAGTCCCCACCGACTTCCGACCTACTCACTCTTGGTGAACTCATTGTGTCGCGATGCTGTTTGGATTTGATGTTTAGCTCATAGAATTTATGTGAACCAGATATCTGGGTCTACGGTTAGTCTAACTTGTACGCGTCAGACTCATCAACGAGCTCCCTTCCACTGTATTGTGCAAGTGCATCTCTTCGAGAGCGAACCTGCACCTAAACCGGTTCACCGGTTGTAGTTCCCGTGCGTTCACGGGTAGATTTACAATTTTATAGAAAGCAACAAGACAACAAAAAAATTACTCCGTCGCCGTTGATTGAAAGATAATCATCCCGTCGCATCGTGAAATTACCACTTTATGAGTTTTAATTAGTGCCTTTCACTCGCGAGAGTTCGTACACATATCGGTCTTACGGTCCTGGAGGGGTTGCTGCGCACACGCATAGATAATTGCAGATTCTAATGTTTATTATCATGACAACGGGCGACGTTGGACGACAACTCTTCACCAAGGCGGTTGAGGGTGATGATGGCAGCGATACGACAGCCGAGACCATGTCGGGCAGATCGTTGAGTTTTACAGTTATGGAAAGTGTGTGCACTTCCAAGCTTTAGACTGACTGCGATGTTTGCACATCGCTATTCGATGAAACTGCACCGACGAGATGTGCTGCTCCCATGAAAGTGGTTTTTTATTAGTTGCTCCAATTTGCAACAAGTGTGGTGGGCTTCATCCCCTTAGGGACGATATCGCTTGATCGTCTTTGCTATCAGAGAGAGTTTAATTATGAGACAGTGCAGTGAATTGATGGCATCTCCAGTTGGAAGCTAACAAGAGTGACTAATGAATGTTGATTTTGTGATGACTTAGGATGGTATCAACATTCCAAGCCTAACTCATAGTTCAGTTCTTCAACTTATTTCAAGTTTTCTAAAAAAAACTATTTTTTTAAACAAATTTCTACCAAAGAAATCCCTCTCAGTGCTAATTGTTTGCGTTCTCATTACTTCCTTCTTTTCCAATGTTCACGTAACCAACCAACTCCTCACTTTAATTATCATCTTTACACTCCTTCCATGGGAACCTCCAGCTCGTGGTTTTGAACAGTACAAACTTCCCTCCACTTCAAACATGTCGCAATTTTGTCTCTCGAAAAGTACTGCGCTAATTGTGGTAAATTGTTGTTCACTTGAAGAAGACGTCCCCGCTGCCGGCTCAAAATGATGAAATTATCGAAAACGATTACGCCAACGACTTCAACAGTGCCTAACCCTTGACCAAACGAAGACGAAAGTGCCAACTTGTCACAATATCTGAAGAGATGTGCTGTTGCAGGTCGTCGGAGGTTCAGCACGTCCCACCATCGTCCAAAACGGGGTAGAAAATCGATTGTCAATTGAGCAAAATTGTGCCCGATGAAGCCAACGAAGCTTGGAAAAAAGACGTGCGAAAGCTCGAATCATTTAAGATCCAATGAAATCGAATGAGAGAGTGTCAATCGCCGTAAAAGAAACGAGAGAAAAACTTTCCTTCGGATGATTAGTTTTTCCCTCTGGTCTGTTTTCTCCGTGATGACTTTGCCCGGCAGAAGATGGCCTCACACGAATGGTATTTTCTTCTCCATTAGACAGCCGTTTGCTGTGGCATCAATCACGTGGGGGTATGGTACTGCTGGGTTCAACGTTGAAAGGAAAAGTTCAAGTCGTAATCAATATTGCGTGTCGTGGACAGAAATGGAGGGAAAAAATAGTTGACGATTAATGAACCTTAATCGATTGGTTGCTTTTCACGAACTTAAAATGAATGCTGTTGACCTGTCTTGTTGAAAAAAACACATCTGAACTTCAAACTTTAAATTTGTAATTTATCCACTGACTCATTTTTAAACAGGATAATAACACAAATAGTATAACGTTAGTATTGACGTATAACGTCAAATAATTCAAGTTAGTTCAAAACAAAAACAAAAACAAAAACAAAAACAAAAACAAAAACAAAAACAAAAACAAAAACAAAAACAAAAACAAAAACAAAAACAAAAACAAAAACAAAAACAAAAACAAAAACAAAAACAAAAACAAAAACAAAAACAAAAACAAAAACAAAAACAAAAACAAAAACAAAAACAAAAACAAAAACAAAAACAAAAACAAAAACAAAAACAAAAACAAAAACAAAAACAAAAACAAAAACAAAAACAAAAACAAAAACAAAACAAAAACAAAAACAAAAACAAAAACAAAAACAAAAACAAAAACAAAAACAAAAACAAAAACAAAAACAAAAACAAAAACAAAAACAAAAACAAAAACAAAAACAAAAACAAAAACAAAAACAAAAACAAAAACAAAACAAAAACAAAAACAAAAACAAAAACAAAAACAAAACAAAAACAAAAACAAAAACAAAAACAAAACAAAAACAAAAACAAAAACAAAAACAAAAACAAAAACAAAAACAAAAACAAAAACAAAAACAAAAACAAAAACAAAAACAAAAACAAAAACAAAAACAAAACAAAACAAAAACAAAAACAAAAACAAAAACAAAAACAAAAACAAAAACAAAAACAAAAACAAAAACAAAAACAAAAACAAAAACAAAAACAAAAACAAAAACAAAAACAAAACAAAAACAAAAACAAAAACAAAAACAAAAACAAAAACAAAAACAAAAACAAAAACAAAAACAAAAACAAAAACAAAAACAAAAACAAAAACAAAAACAAAAACAAAAACAAAAACAAAAACAAAAACAAAAACAAAAACAAAAACAAAAACAAAAACAAAAACAAAAACAAAAACAAAAACAAAAACAAAAACAAAAACAAAAACAAAACAAAAACAAAAACAAAAACAAAAACAAAAACAAAAACAAAAACAAAAACAAAAACAAAAACAAAAACAAAAACAAAAACAAAAACAAAAACAAAAACAAAAACAAAAACAAAAACAAAAACAAAAACAAAAACAAAAACAAAAACAAAAACAAAAACAAAAACAAAAACAAAAACAAAAACAAAAACAAAAACAAAAACAAAAACAAAAACAAAAACAAAAACAAAAACAAAAACAAAACAAAACAAAAACAAAAACAAAAACAAAAACAAAAACAAAAACAAAAACAAAAACAAAAACAAAAACAAAAACAAAAACAAAAACAAAAACAAAAACAAAAACAAAAACAAAAACAAAAACAAAAACAAAAACAAAAACAAAAACAAAAACAAAACAAAAACAAAAACAAAACAAAAACAAAAACAAAACAAAAACAAAAACAAAAACAAAAACAAAAACAAAAACAAAAACAAAAACAAAAACAAAAACAAAAACAAAAACAAAAACAAAAACAAAAACAAAAACAAAAACAAAAACAAAAACAAAAACAAAAACAAAAACAAAAACAAAAACAAAAACAAAAACAAAAACAAAAACAAAAACAAAAACAAAAACAAAAACAAAAACAAAAACAAAAACAAAAACAAAAACAAAAACAAAAGCAAGAATTCTACAATGTTATAGACCTAAAAAAATCATTTCTGTGTCCATTGATCTTTATTAAACTTGTATTAATTTGCTACAACTGAAAATACGAATAGTGTCCAATCGCCAGAATCTGCTTTGTAACTCGATTCCTAATCAAAACCATGAAGGGTCGATCAGCGTAGAATCCTGGAGAGTGCGGAACTGCCAGGTACGATGGCCTACCTACAATATTAATCCTTTTCAATTAAACCTCATCCAACAACCCATCAATACTTACTCGTCCCATTCGGTGCCCCCGAACCACCTTCCGCAACCACAACCGAGCCTCGCTGCTCGATCATCCCCAGGCCGCTTCCCCGGTACCGGTACAGATCGAACCCGTTGTGTAGAAATGCCGAAACAACGCCCATCTTCGCCAGCGGAACTCCCAGCGGTACGTTTCCCTCCAGCGTGATCTTCGGTATCGACACATCCATGTAGCGCTGCCTCAAAGCCCGATCGATCGCGCGGTACGTGGCCAGGTCGAACCGTTGAACCAGTTCCGACAGGACTCCTTCCTCTTCGGCGGGCATGATCACCATCATGGTCAGTTCCGACCTCCAGCTGTAGTGCATCTCTAGAGCTATGAGCCGGTCCAGCCGAGCGATTCCGAAGTGAGCCGACTGTCGCATGCAACTTGTCATCCAGTAGCCATTTAGGGCTTTGAAGACTTTGTTTTCTGTTTTTTGCGGGTCGAACTGATTTCTGAAGAGAGCGTTTAAGTGGAAGTCGCTGGATAGCTTCAGGTCGTAATACCGCATGCGGTAGTCTTTTGGGGTCACCGTGATAACTGCGTGCTGGTCATTCAGGGAGGAAAATTCCACCTCAGGTTTGAAGTACCCCAAGAACAGCGCACTGAACTTCTCACTCAGTTCGACCTGATCGCGGAACATCTTGCACCGGGTTTCGAAATGCTCCCTTCCTTTAGCCATCGACGTCAACGAGTCCTTCAGGTCAACCGCGGCCTGGAACTTGTCCGGAGCAAGGTGCATAACGCGTTGAAGTTCACTCGTTACGGGACGATTCGCGACCTGGTAGAGCAGCCCAAACGAAGCCCGGAGCACCGGTGGAGCGATGACAAAGTTGCGCTGCTCGCGCAGGTACGTCTGCCGGAACAGTTCGATCGAGAAGGTGTTGTCTGGGTCGCTGCTCGAAGTGCAAGCAATCAGAACGATTAGATACAACCAGCCGGGTGCCATCGTTGAGTTGAACTGGCGCGAGATGACCGCAGTTCTGGGTGTGAAAGCTGAGGTTGCATGATCTTCAATTGTAATGTGTTGAATTTATTTGTCATTAGCGACCCTAAAAAGGTTTTAATTGTTGATCCGGAGGCAAATCTCACGCTGGGTGTGTGGAGAAAGAGAAGATCGCAATTATTTGATGAACTCTACTTCCTCTAATCGAGTTAGAGATTAGGCAAAGTAGCCTACTCTGCATACTTGATTGGCAAACAATGCGCAGTTAATGGGAATTAAACTGTGTTGATGACTTCAGCGCTCTAGTTCAACCACTAGGTTCATGCTCAACGCGAGGTACAAATTTTGAAGACTCGCACTTCCAGCTGCACCCAATCAATACAGTGTAAAACGACCTTGAACTAAACGCTCCATTACCGTCATCTCAAATCGATCGAACGTCAATCCAATTCCGAATGCTCCCCCTGCGGGGGGCATAATCTCCTAGGCCGCTCCCCCATACCATGGCTAATGATCCAATCTTCACTCAATCTTGCGTGTGATGTCTCTGCCGTCGTTGTCACTGCGCGCTGTGGATCCCGGAATGTCCCGGAAAAAGCAATCAGCAAAACCGCTCACAAAGGACGGAGATGACTCCATTCCGGGGCGCATCACCGTCTGATATGAAGTACACGGACCATCGCTGGGGTGTCAATTGCTTATCACTTCTGGCACTATTGACAATAACCGCCTGCCGGCCAGCTTGCCAACCGGTGCGCGCACGCGGCTTATTTATCTACCCGGCACAAGAAATGCCGTGAAGAATGAAGAACCGCAATCCCCGCAGGGGCGAACCAAGTCCAACGTCGTCGTCGGTGCACACGCAGAGAATGATCCATGACACATGCTGCTGCCCTTCTGGGCCTGGGATGATGGGGACGTGCAATGCAAAAGTTGTGTCCTTCTGGCTGGAGAGCGTGACTGCAAGGGCAGCATTGTTGGAGGGGCCCAGGGGTTGTCAGACTTATGCCTTGTGAGCCGAGTTGAGTCTTTGCGAGCAGAGTTGAGTCTTGTGAGCCGAGTTGAGTCTTGTGAGCAGAGTTGAGTCTTTGTGAGCAAAGTTAAATCTTTGTGAGCGGAGTTGAGTTTCTAAGCAAAGTTGAATCTTGTGATCTGAGTTGAATCTTTGTGATCAGAGTTGAATCTTTGTGAGCAGAAATGAGTCGTTGCGAGCAGAAATGAGTCGTTGGGAGCAGAGTTGATTCTTGTGAGCCGAGTTGAGTCTTGTGAGCAGAGTTAAGTCTTCCGAGCAGAGCTGAGTCGTTTCGAGTAGAGTTGAATCTTTGCGAGCAAATTTGAATCATTGCGAGCAGAGTTGAATCTTTGCGAGCAGAGTTGAGTCTTTGCGAGCAGAGTTGAGTCTTGTGAGCAGATTTGACTCATCTGAGCAGAGTTGAGTCTTTGCGAGCAGAGTTGAGTCTTTGTGAGCAAAGTTAAATCTTTGTGAACAGAGTTTAGTTTCTAAGCAGAGTTGAATCTTGTGATCTGAGTTGAATCTTTGTGATCAGAGTTGAATCTTTGTGAGCAGAAATGAGTCGTTGCGAGCAGAGATGAGTCGTTGAGAGCAGAGTTGAGTCTTGTGAGCAGAGTTGAGTCTTCTAAGTAGAATTGAGTCTTGTGAGCAGTGTTGAATATTTGCGAGCAGAGTTGAGTCTTTGCGAGCAGAGTTCAGTCTTTGTGAGCAGAGTTGAGTTTCTAAGCAGAGTTGAATCTTGTGATCTGAGTTAAGTCTTTGTGAGCAGAGTTGAGTCTTTATGAGCAGAATGAGTCATTGCGAGCAGAGTTGAGTCTTGTGAGCAGAGTTGAGTCTTTGTGAGCAGAAATGAGTCATTGCGAGCAGAGTTGAGTCTTTGTGAGCAGAGTTAAGTCTTTGTGAGCAGAGTTGAGTTTCTAAGCAGAGTTGAATCTTGTGATCTGAGTTGAATCTTTGTGAGCAGAGTTGAGTCTTGTGAGCAGCGTGGAGTCTTGTGAGCAGAGTAGAGTCTAGTGAGCAAACTTGAGTCTTATGAGCAGAGTTGACTCTTGTTAGCAGAGTTGAATCTTTGTGAGCAGAGTTGAGTCTTTGTGAGCAGAGTTGAGTCGTTGCGAGCAGAGTTGAGTCTTGTGAACAGAGTCTATTCTTGTGAGCAGAGTTGAGTCTTGTGAGCAGACTTGAGTCTTTGTGAGCAGGGTTAAGTCTTCTGAACAGGGTTGAGTCTTCTGAGCAAAGTTGAGCATTTGTGAGCAGAGTTAAGTCTTGTGAGCAGAGTTGACTGTTGTGAGCAGAGTTGAGTCTTGTGAGCAGAGTTGAGTTTTCTGAGCAGAGTTGAATCTTGTGATCTGAGTTGAGTCTTTGTGAGCAGAGTTGAGTCTTGTAAGCAGAGTTGAGTCTTCTGAGCAGAGTTGAGTCTTGTGAGCAGAGTTGAGTCTTGTGAGTAGAGTTGAATCTTGTGAGCAGACTTGAGTATATGACGGTTTGACCACCCCAGCCCCCAGCCCATTTCTCGTGCAACAGCATGTGTCTGCCGGCTCAACAACAGAGATGTTCGCCGCGTCACCGCGCTATGGATAAAAACCACCCCCGAGGCGTCCTTCAGCACATGACTGGAAAAAACTGCAGCACAAAACGAGAGCCTCGTCCTGTCCTGCTTCTTCCTTGCAGCGAAATGTGCTCACTGAGCTTCAAACTTCTTCCAAGTGCAAAACGGTCCTCCATACCCCCCCGAGGGGCAACCCTCTGAAGAACCGGTCCAAGACGTCCCACCAGCAACTGTCACGAATAGGCTATCGTTTAATATCGGTGCAAGTTTTTTTTTTCTTTATCTCGCCGTTAAATGCAGACCGTGGAGTGCGGAGTACAATTCCCCTAGGTGGAGAGACGTTTAAAGAAGTGCGAAAAGGCAGCGACCTTTGATTGCATTATGATGTCATTCAGCGCGCGCTTCAGCTATGATTGGCAGTAAAATTAGCGAAGACTTTGTCGATTCCAGCGACTTCATGGATATTGAGGACGTTCATTAGGGCCGCTGGAGTGACAGCCTAGCGGCTGGCAATCGCTGAAGCGTGTCAAGTTGCTTGACCTTGATAGAACGTAATTTGCCAGTATTTTGCCCCTCTCAGCAAACGATTGCCGAAGATGACTGCTTCAATTACTCAGCGTGAAGGTGACAGAATTCGTTAAACTTTCAAGCCAGCTGAACTGGTTCGTTAACATAGCTTGACCAGCTTACGGCCCTGGAGAACAGGTGCAAGCTTGCACAATGCATCCCCAAAGGGCACCAATTACATCGGCCACAGTCCAAACGGAGATGGATGCTGAACCACTTGTCGTTGACATAACACGCACTTGCGCAAGTTTCGCGACTCTTTTTTTTCACGCGCACGCATTTATTTATTAACCATAACCAGCCGTCTGGCTAGAGGGCCTCTCGATTACGGACGTCGACCCACTGAGTTTGCGTACCCGGCGGCGGACCGACGAGAGTTGTTCAATAATGCATGTAATTAATTTCGATTGGACAGATTTGGGTCGACCGACGCGACGTGGCAAGTGTGAAGATAAACAAACGGATTTTCCGAGCACTCGAGGTGTTCCGCTGCAGGGCCAGATGGTTATTGCAACGGGTTGGTGTAGGGTGGAACTCCTTATTATGGATTCTTACTTGTAGATTTGTGAAGTTTTTGATTTTCTTCACTTCTTTTGACTTCATTGAATTTCACTTGACATCACTTGACTTAACTTGACTTTACTTGACATCACTTGACATCACTTGACTTCACTAGACTTCACTAGACTTCACTTGACTTTACTTGACTTTACTTGACTTCACTTGACATCACTTGACTTCACTTGACTTCATTTGACTTCACTAGACTTCAGTTGACTTCAGTTGACTTCAGTTGACTTCACTTGACTTCATTTGACTTCACTTGACTTTACTAGACTTCACTAGACTTCACTAGACTTCACTTGACATCACTTGACTTCACTTGACTTCATTTGACTTCAGTTGACTTCACTTGACTTCATTTGACTTCACTAGACTTCAGTTGACTTCACTTGACTTCATTTGACTTCACTTGACTTCACTTGACTTCACTTGACTTTACTAGACTTCACTAGACTTCACTAGACTTCACTTGACATCACTTGACTTCACTTGACTTCATTTGACTTCAGTTGACTTCATTTGACTTCACTAGACTTCAGTTGACTTCAGTTGACTTCACTTGACTTCATTTGACTTCACTTGACTTCACTTGACTTCACTTGACTTAACTTGACTTCACATGACTTCACTTGACATCACTTGACTTCACTTTTACTAAACCCAAATCTGAATTGCTTAGGTTCTTCTTGAAGTCCGTATTAGAAATAAAACTTCTTATTTTGCTAAAAATATCTTTTTTATATTTTTTCTGACGAATTTACGCAACGGTAGGAAACATTTATAACTGAAAATCCTTGTAGAAAGTAACTTTTTTATTTTGAAGCATTAAAAATAGATTTTAAGAGTTCAAAAATGGCCATCGCTTCGCTTAATTGCACCCGCATCCACATCACTGTTTCAACTCACCGAAAAGATCACGAACTCGTGTTCGAAGGCTTGATTTTTTTTTCCTACCCTAGCCCAACAAAACTCATCAGCATTATTTATGGGGCTTTTACTCCAGTTTTAACCACTTGATTACGCCACACGAAACCAGCACCTCATTTCTGGTTGCACTTCTTGCGGGTAATTAACGTTATGCAAACGAGCTCGAGCCGGGGTCTTCGGGGGTCGTGATCAACCGCGACACACGCGTGGCTATCGTTTGTTGATTTTTTTTTCGTGGATTTTAAACGAGTGCCATTTAACGAACTCGAAATATATGGCAAATGGGAGCATTCTTTCGGAAAAAAGATAGAGTTGACGGAGTGACGGCTGTGAGAACATGCCAAACATGTCGGCATTAGTCATTAGCGAAGGTGATTCATGCTGTACGTACAAGGAGGTAATCAATCATTTGAAAGGAAAAAGGGGGCGTCATTTCGTTTTGTTGCATTAGGAATTGATGAGCTCGGGAATGCCTAGGTTGCGTGTTTTGAAAAGTGCTCGAAAAATTGGCTAAATGAGTCATAGGTTTCTAGCAAATCAAGTTCCAAGATCAACATCCTTCAAGAATCTCCACAAGCTATGAAAAATCCATTACTATAAAGAGCAATTCAGAATCACCGCAGCATGAAAAAAAACTATTAACATTACGAACTTTCCAACAAGATTTCCTTGTCCCCAACTAACAAGTGAAACTTTCTCGTACGCTGCAGCTTCAGAACATCGGAGGGTCCCCTCAAGATCTACTTGTTTTATATTTCATGAGCCTCGATTGCGATATCTTGACCTTCTGGGGGCAAGGGAAACTTTATCTCGGGGGAAAAACTTTGCGTTTGACAGGGTGGTGGTGACCTGAAGCTCAATGAGTTGAGCACTTTCTGTGGAAGCAGAAAAAAAAAATGGAAAGAAAAATGGCATCGTATATCGGGTGCAATCTCTCAAGCTGCTCCGAGGGTAAGCGCAAAATTATGACATTGTATAAACTCTGGCGGTTGTGTTGTTTCTGTTGGTGTGTCTGGTTAAGTTTCTTGCGAGGGAAAAATCGCTGCAGGATGCTACTGCAGTAGCGCGGTCGTCATCTGCTCTAGAGTTGATGGACTGCTCGATGTCATGTCCTGTTTATGGCGACCTCAAGAAAAGGATAAAGTGAGATAAGGAGTTTTCTTAAAGAAGCGATGTCTTGAACGAAAGAGCTCTCCTGTTTTAAATTTTCAAAATAAATGCTTGTTTTGAAAAAAAAAAAAATTGTGCTTGCATTAAAGTATTTTACCAATTTTCTAACGGTCAGTTGAAGAAATCTGGAAGAACAATCTCTAGAAGCACCATCCTAAAAAACCCAAAAGAAAGCTCGACCTCGTTAAGAAAGATAGCTGTTCAGTGGACTCTCCGCCAAAACAACGGCAGCAATTCCCCAGAGTTGCCCGAAAAGCCAATTGCAGCACAATTGTTGTTGACTGCTGCATTGCACACCACGGTGACATTGAAAAGACACAACTTGGACGGGGTGGGATTACACGTGCTGAGATTTCGCCACTGTGTCTTCTGTGCAGACCCACTTGAACACAGCTTCACGACGATTCCAGGACTTCTGCTGGTGCTGTGCAACGAGAATTTAATTATCTTAATGACCCATTTATCTGGACAATTAATAGCTGCATTGTCGAGAGCGAAAACGACGACGACGACGACGACGTCTTGTCTTATCCGAGATATTTGTTCCCATTTTCTGTACATATCTGTTTTTTGGTCTCGAAAAGAAACGAAAAGAATGGCACAGATAAATTGAGCCATATCCCCTCGCAGGTCCTTTCGACTAACTTTTTTTCTTCTCTCCCCTTTTCCAGAACGACACCATGCGCGTGATCTTCATGTACCACGACGAGGAACCGCACGGGTCCTCGTACACGCCGGGCAGCCTGCCCGATCCGGCCGAGGCCTTCAAGCAGGCCCGGTCACTGTTTCTGACGCAGCGCGTGAACCAGGCGCCAATCAAGCTCGACGCCCGGATGAAGATCATGGAGCTGCGCAATCAGGACGTGGAGTTGCCGCGGGCCGACAACACCCTGCACTGGTGCAAAATGTTCAAACTGAGCGATATCAATCGCAAACATCATCTGATTAGGGTAAGTTCGTTTGTCGTCCCCCTTGCTCGTCATCTCCGGGTTGGTTTCGTTTACCCGGGGTTGAGGGGAAGTCGACTTTCCGATTTCCTTTGGTTGATTTTGGGGAGCCTTGCGCTTTCTTCCCTCGAGGAGGCGGAAATCTGCGCGGGAAGGGTGCGTTGAAAAAGAAACGCGACAGGCAGTGTCGAGATAACGAATTTTCGCGCTTGGTCGTGTGTGAAAGTGGCCCCGGGATGACAAGTACCGTCACGTGCAACGCTGAGGGAGCGTGGGACCGTCACTTGACTTCACTTGCATTCAATTGATTCTACTTGATTTTATTTGATTTCACCTGAATTCATTTGAAATTACTTGACTTCACTTGGATTCACTTGACTTCACCTGACTTTACCTGACTTCACCTGACTTTACCTGACTTTACCTGACTTTACTTGACTTTATCCGACTTTATTTGACTTCACTTGGCTTCACTTCACTTGACTTCTTTAACATCATCTGACTTCATCAGACTTCACTTGACTTTATTTTACTTCATTTGACTTCACTCGAATTCACTTGACTTCACTTGAATTCACTTGACTTCACCTGACTTTACCTGACTTTACTTTACTTCACCTGACTTTACCTGACTATATTTGACTTCACTTGATTTTACTTCACTTGACTTCATTTGAATTCACTTTACTTCACTTGACTTCACTTGACTTTACTAAGCTTCACTAGGCTAAACAAGACTACACTTGACTTCATTTAATTGCACTTAACTCCACTTGACTTCATTTCATTTGACTGCACTTGACTTCACTAGGCTTCACAAGACTTCACTTGACTTCACTTTCCTGTTAAATATTATTTATGCTTATTTCAAAATCATTGGATTCAACCTTCCACCTTACCTTCTTTTTGAAGTCCGTACTTGAAACCTCATTTTCCAAACCACCTTCACCGCACAGTCTTCCGCCCGTTTGATTGGATGAGTTTTCTTTGTTTTTTTCCCGAGCGTTCATCTTCCGCGTCAACGTGCGTGAATTACTGCCGTTCCCGAGAAATTCCTCTTTTCCCCAATTTCAAATCACCGATCGCCTTGGGGACCAGCAAATTTATGTGTTCCTAACAACACCCCCCATGCTTTGTTGGTGACACGTAGACAATTGGATTTTCGGTGCGCCATTTTTATGTGCCGAATCCAGCTGGGGACTGATTTAGGCTGACATCGCGAAGCCGATTGCGCGAGTTCATTTCCAAGATTGGCCCAACCCCCCTCCCCCACAAGAAAGGTAATTAAATAAAAAGCGAATCAGCGATTGATAGCTGGCGTGATATCTGCGCCCGGAATGTATTGCTTTTTAAACCCACTTTTACCGAGATTGAATTCCGGAAAAAGTGTCCATTCGAGCCCAGAAATTCAACTCAACTCGTTGATTTCTAGCACCAATCAACGATAATGGACTCCACTTGAAACTACTCGGAACGTTAGAACGAACCAATTCCATCGCCGTTCGGAAAAAGCAATTCCAACTTTCCTACTAAACTCTATCATTTCGTTAAAAGGTCAACCGGCCCCGTGTCGTCCAGTGCCGGAGCTTTATTTCCTGAACTCGCCCTGTCCCGTTGAAAGCTCCGAGCACACAATGCTAAACGCCATTATCTTAAAACAACACCCGTCATCATCATCGTCATGTTTCTCGGCTCACTATGGACGAAAGCAACAGAGTTGATGCCAACCCCTCCCCCCCGCTTGACCGCCTCCTCCACTCGATTCGATGCAGATTTGCGTTCCAGCTGAACCGTATCGCCTTCATACATAATTCCCGGCTTCATCATCACGAGGTGGAGAGCGGTCATTCCCTCCTTTTTCCAACAGCAGATGAGCTTGGGAAAGGTCCTTTTTCTAGGGCTTCCTTACTGGAATCGGATTCGGGTTCAGGTGAAGGGACGGGGTCCCCTAAAATCAACCACCGTCCGGCGAAAACTATCTTTTATGGTCGGTAAAAAGACAGGGTTGAAGGCATTTGAAAACTTTTCTCGAAACAATGCTTTTCAAGTTTCATGACAAACTCATCTCAATTACGGACTTCAGACAGCACCTTAGAAACCGAGTGTAGTGAAGTCAATTGAAGTCGAGGTAAGTCAAGTGAGGTCAAGTGAAGTCAAGTGAGGTCAAGTGAAGTCAAGTGAAGTCAGGTGAAGTGAAGTCAGGTGAAGTCAAACAAGTCAAGTCAAGTCAAGTCAAGTGAAGTGAAGTCTAGTGAAGTCAGGTGAATTCAGGTGAAGTCAAGTCAAGTAAAGTCAAGTGAAGTTAGGTGAAGTCAAATGAAGTTAAGTGAAGCCAACTGAAGTCAGGTATAAGTCATTTGTCAATTTAAAAAAAATCAAGGCTACACCCCTGTCCATCGCCCACTTACAAAAGCGCCCAAAGGCGGAAACGAAAGTGTGTCCTTTCGATGTCGGAGAGCTTTCACGGGACGATGGCTCTCTAAACTTTCTCGGTGTGATGTGCAAGCGCAAAGTTGTCCTTTTGTTGCAGCGAGTGCTGAAGTGGCAGGAGGTATGCAAATGCACATCCACATGCCACACCGGGCTCTGGCACTAAATTGTCCTCGGTTCGATTTTCCCTCGGACGACGTTGCAAGTTTTGGAAGCAAGACAAACAATCACTTCACGGAACCCACCTTGCTGTCGTCTCGGTTAACCCGGGGTTTTGTTTGATTTTCCACCACATTTTACAGCCGTGTGTATGTGTGCACCGGCACTCTTTGTCAGAGTTAACCAGTTGGTTCAACTCGTTTGGTTGTTTGGATTGTTCGTTCCTCCCCGCCACAATTTTAGTCTTCATTCAGAGTTCGAAAAAAGCTCCACCCGCATCGTACCAGCAGCTATTTGTTTGCTTTTATTGATTTGCTTATATTAGCAAGTGTGTTCTTTTTTCTTCTCTGTTTTGTAACAACTCCCCCGCAAACAATGCTGGCAGGGTTCGCAAATTAATTCTGCTGCACAGACTCTAACCTGGCCTGTTACAACGAGTAATGGACCGACAGCTTCTTCTGACCCCCGGAAGGTCATGTCAATGTACATCGTCCCTGAAGGGGGAGGGACCTTTCCGTTGCGAGACGTTCACTTGCGCAATATCTCAACGTCTCTCGACAACCCTTTGATGTTGGCAAGCCTTCTCTTTGCCCAGGACATGTAATGAAACCGATTAAATCTGCCTGCTTCATGTCGGTCCTGATGGTAGTAGCAGCAGCAGCAGCCGCAATCTGTTTCGATAAACCAAGATAATGGCGGAGGCATGTGGCAATAGACACTGCTGCGAGAGAGATCTATTTCCGCAAAATGTGTCCCCAGGACTTCCTCAAGCAGAACCTTCTTCCACCAATATGTGTCGACACACATGGGGTGGGGGGTTACTTGAGGAAACAAATGAGGCCAAAGTTAATTGTACTGTTCTTTGGGGTAGATTTGGCATAGATTTGATAATTTTAATCAAGTTTCCGTGAATAATGCCTGTTTAATGCTTGTAATTTTGTATATTATTCACGGTTTCCATCGCAAACTCCTTCGAGTTCAAAATCACGCTCAATTACGGTTCCTGTGGTAGAACCCACATCGAACAGGCCAAACATTGGTCCAATAATTTGCGTCCGAGTGCAACCAGCTGGAATTCGGAGTATCTTCTCCAGGAGCTGTCTTTGGAGACATTGATGCTGGAGTTTTAGGGGGAAGGTCAAAATCAACGCCCGTAGCATTGACTTTGTGGGTGGGCGAAACCACACAAGAGTGATATTCTGTCTCGTGTAGCTGTCGGTAGGGTGGTTCATGACATTTCATACTGTTTACGTTCACGACGCGCACCACCCTAGAAGGCCAACAGATAAAATGCGAATTCCAAAAGCTAAACCGCACTAGATACGAACCCCCGACACCCGGAGAAGTTGACAGATTTCAGCTCGGTAACAAACACAACACAACGAGTGAGGTTACGTGACGTCTAAATTGGACCCCTCACTGTAACATCTAATTGTGCTAATTGGATTGCTGGGGTATGTGGAGAATTTCCTCCCCCCGATGGTCAGTTCTGCGGCCGATTTGAAGATCTGTAAGGGTTCCAGGGGAGGACTGTAACGATGTTTACGTGGGTAGCGTAAGAAAAGTTTTGCCCCTTTTTTGCTGGCATGATATGTTGGGGTTTTCCCCGGGTCGGTTAATGCAATTTGAATTGATAGGGATATGGGTCGGTCGTGTTGGATCGCATGCCCGATGGAAGGGCGAATGGTTAGCTTAATTACTTGAGTGTAATTTGATAAGCTGGTAGGGATTGCAGGGATTTTGAGTTGAATTTATTTATTTTACTTTAGAACACAATTCTCAATCATTCTTCCTCGTATATTATGCCTAAACACAACTGCAACTGTAAAAATATCTCGACTTTTGAACTCCCTCCCCTCAACCACCACAGTCACAGATCACCTGTCTGCCCGACTGTCACTGCTACTGCTGTACCAATAATTAAAATGGCAACCTACATTGCATGTGAGTCGGTGCGCCGTTTTGTTCGACCCCTTGACGACGATTGTAATCTGCCCGGCTGTGTCCCACATGGGTTGCGAAACCTGCCGAAGCCGCCTCAGAGCTACCACACGTAATGGTGTTTTTGTGACGCCGTTGTCGGAGGCTGCGAAACGGCGCGAATTTTTTTCGTTATTGTGAGAAATTGCCCGCTGGCAACGTGACCCTGCGCTGCTTCTGTTGGAGGCCAGGTTGACAAAAGCCAGGGTTGGTTTGAGGTTTGAACAGAGATATTCAAAAGTTTAGCAGAACAAATTTCTATTAAAAATTAAATGATGAAAATGTCGAAGCAGAAAGACATAGGTAGTACCTTTTACCTTACTGACCACGGCTTGTCTAAAGGTTATTTTTATAAAACTTGAATGAACCTCGGTAATTCTTTCTGGAGTTTGTTGGAGAGACTGTCCCGAGTCAGGGAAACTGTTTATCGAAAAATTCTATCGGTAAAAATTGATTTTATCTCATTTTGAAGTATTTATACAATATATTTAAGCTAAAATAATGAAAAGTATTAAATAAATTGCTGAAATTATGATTTTTGGTGTTGTTATTTCATCATAACATCAGTTTCGAGTTCCTTAAACAGGTTTTCAATATCCTTCATCATGGAAAAATGTTTATCTTGGTCGTCAGTTTCGATAATAGCTGCAAAATAGGTTTTGTCCTATTTTTTTTCTTTTAAATTCATCTGGAAACATCAACTTTATTCGTATTTATCAAAACTGTTTACGTGGATTTGTAGCAAATAACATCCACAATAAATTTGCAGGATAAACATGATATTACATCAAAATTCTGAAAAGTTTCAACAATTTTAGTGTAGAGATAACACTACAAATTTTAAAATTCTGTGATATTTATTCCCTTTTTGTCCTACTACTATTTACATTAACCAAAATTCATGAGCTGGATTTCGATATTTTTTTTATTTGTAAAAAAAAAACATGTTGACAAATTATTGAACATCTTACAATATTCTGCTAAGTGACTTAAGTGTATTGTTGAATATAATTGTTATATTTAAGGTGTTCCAATACAACAATTTCCTACGCAAACGGCATGACCAAACTCTGAAGTGTTCACATCGGCTTCAATTTTTCGGGATTCTCTACCCAAAATAGTTTATACATAATTTTTGTTAGATCATTAGGGTGGTTTCGGCCACGTCAAAGTGGGCCATAATATGGCAATTTTGTCGATTTTGCAGAAAAAAATTAAATAAAAAAATATGTATGCTCAAAACCATTACTTGACAGTGTTCCACCCAATTATAGTCATCCGGTTTGTGAAAGAAATGTGACTAATAAGACTTTCAAGGAAAAATACGCATGATCATGTGAGTTTAGTTAAAATGGCGTTTGACAATGTTTTAAAAAAAATCTCAAAATTGTCATCTTTGAACCACCCTGACGTGGCCAGAACCACCCTCATGACCTAACAAAAATTATGTATGAACTATTTTGGGTAGAGAATCCCGAAAATTTGAAACTGAAAATTAGCTACAAATCCACGAAAACAGTTTTGATAAACACGAATAAAGTTGATGTTTCCAAATGAATTTGAAAGAAAAAAAAAAAAAAACTAGGAAAAATCCTATTATGCAGCTATTATCGAAACTGACGACCAAGATAAACATTTTTCCATGATGTAGGATATTGAAGATATGTTTAGGGAACTTGAAATTTATGTTTTGAATAAATAACAACAAAACATAATTTGATCGCGCAAAGCAGTAGGACCCATAGTACGTTGTGTTGATTGATTGCAGGTTCTCAGATGACCAACGGATAGCAGCAGAAATAAAACAATAGCTTGCACTACACTTCAGACCAACCGTCTAGGACGGTGGCTGGATGAAGAAGAGAGTGATCGTCAGATCTTTATTCGTCACAAAGGTTCACATTCGTATTGTTCTTCAGAATGTACACAATAAGGACGTGTCCATAAACTACACACCGTCCCAACATACTCCCCCCCCCTAAACCGTAGGTTTAGAATTATCACACACGGGTTGCGTGATGAATGAGCAGATGTTGATGTTCCGTTACGGTGTTCGTGGACGACCCCTCCTTACCGGTGCTCTTCTTTGCTTCTTGCACGATGGATTGTGCGATGTGGTTGCGGTGCAGCTTGGATGAAAGTTGACCTTGGCGAAGCTGGAGAGCGAGTGTTCCAGTGCAGGTTCAACAAGTCGATGAAGAATGCCGGAAATTGCCCGTAGACCCATCTGCAGAGCGACTTCCTCGACGAACATCCCGGTGCGTCGCCGCTGTTGGGGAGCGACCGAAATCGTTCTGGCAAAATGGCCGTCCGAGGCCCCATGTCGAGAAGTGTGCAGATGTCTAGCCCAGCAAATTCCGCGCAGCGATTGCCCAGCTTCCTTGGCTCACCTGGATCAGACGCGGTCACGGCACCATTATGATCGCGCAAAGCAGTAGGACCCATAGTACGTTGTGTTGATTGATTGCAGGTTCTCAGATGACCAACGGATAGCAGCAGAAATAAAACAATAGCTTGCACTACACTTCAGACCAACCGTCTAGGACGGTGGCTGGATGAAGAAGAGAGTGATCGTCAGATCTTTATTCGTCACAAAGGTTCACATTCGTATTGTTCTTCAGAATGTACACAATAAGGACGTGTCCATAAACTACACACCGTCCCAACATAATTATTTCAGCAATCTATTTAATACTTTTTAATAATTTTAGCTTAAATATATTGTATAAAAACTTCAAAATGAGATAAGATCAATTTTTACCGATAGAATTTTTCGATAAACAGTTTCCCTGACTCAGGACAGTCCCCACAACAAGCTCCAGAAAGAATTACCGAGGTTCATTAAAGTTTTATAAAAATAACCTTTAGACAAGCCGTGTGACCTGAGCTTTTCACTCAAATGTCCAAGACCATGGACCATTATTCTAACGTCAAAGTTCAAAACACTTTCACCTAATTGCCAAAACCAACGACTTTTACTCTTATGATGTCCAAGGTTATAGTCTTTAACTTCAATGTTCTACACCAGAGACCTTTACTCTAACGTCCACTCTAATATCCTACACCTGTGACTTTTTCTCTGATGTCCAAGACTAGGGACCTTTACTCTAATGTCCTACATCAGGGACCTTTACTCTAATGTCCTACATCAGGGACCTTTACTCTAATGTCCAAGACTAGGGACCTTTACTCTAATGTCCAAGACTAGGGACTTTTACTCTAATGTCCTACACCAAGGACCTTTACTCTAATGTCCAAGACTAGGGACCTTTACTCTAATGTCTTACACCAAGACTAGGGACCTTTACTCTAATGTCCAAGACAAGGGACTTTTACTCTAATTTCATACACCAGGGACCTTTACTCTAATGTCCTACACCAGAGACCTTTACTCTAATGTCCAAGACAAGGGACCTTTACTCTAATGCCCTACACCATTGACCTTAACTCTAATGTCCAAGACTAGGGACCTTTACTCTAATGTCCAAGACAAGGGACTTTTACTCTAATTTCATACACCAGGGACCTTTACTCTAATGTCCTACACCATTGACCTTAACTCTAATGTCCAAGGCTAGGGACCTTTACTCTAATGTCCAAGACTAGGGACTTTTACTCTAATGGCATACACCAGGAACCTTTACTCTAATACCCTATACCATTGACCTTTACTCTAATGTCCAAGACTAGGGACCTTTATTCTAATGTCCTACACCATTGACCTTTACTCTAATGTCCAAGACTAGGGACCTTTATTCTAATGTCCAACACCAGGGACCTCCCTAGTAACATTTTGAAACTTACAGGTTTTATCATGGTTCTGGAAACCCTCATACGGCCTAAATAGGCTTAAAACCTAAAATGTTACTAGGGCTTTACTCTAATGTCCAAAACTTAGGACCTTTACTCTAATGTCCTACACCAGTGACCATTACTCTGATGGTCAACATTTGGGACCTTTACTGTAATGTGTAAAGTGACCGTAACTCTATCCTTGTTCAATGGTCTGTAATCCTCTACAAAAAATCGCCAAAAATCCATTTTTCAACCAATTCTTGATCTTTAAAAAGCATTGGAAAGAAGAACTCTTAAAATTAAAAAAAAAATGTATGGGTGGCAAGTTTTACTTGTTTGTAATAACTTTGCTAATGTTTTTTTAAAAATTACTTTTTTTTTGGGGTCAACTTTTGCTATGTGTTTTACTAACATTTCCTATATTTTATGTGAAAATAAGTAAGAAGTAATTTTTCTAGTGCTCCAGGCTAGTGCCTAGTGCCTCTACGCATTTTTTTTACAATTTAAATGATAATGGTACCATTTATAGCAGAAAATGAGAAAAACGAGCAAAAAATTGAAAAAGTGACTGTAAAAACATGAAAAAATAAGATTGGCTTAATGTAATAATATGAGGTGATATAATAGACAAATACTACCAAAATCAAACATAAACTAAACAAGTAAATACAAATAAAAATACTTAAAACGAAACAAGAAAAACATAAAACAATAAAAGTAATGTTTTTCGTAGAACAAATGTTTCTCAAAATGACCTCCTGAACACGGGGAAAAAAATTTTTGGAAAAAAATGTGGGCAGTAGAGGGTTATTGTCCAACTAAGTTTCTTTTCACTCTAATTACTTTCATTTGTCAACTTAACAATTGACCGAACCCCCGTTTTGCAGCCCTGGTCGCCACCGCACCGTGTCACACCTGTCCTTTCTCACCTTCGAAGTGACCCCCATTCTGGGGGCCCTCTTTGTCCTGACTTCCTCTCTCGCTCTCAGAGAGCGAGAACGAGAAAAAAAGAACACCGGTGGCATTTATTTATTTTTCCTGGGTACCCCCTTCCCCCCCCCCCCCCTCCCCCCCTTCCATCACCCAATTCCACGTGGACGGTAAAAAACGACGTAACAGACAGCAATAATGGTGGCGCAGAAAAAAAAGCGATTGAATGTTACATTAAATTTAATTGAATGCATTCGCGATGCAGCTCACCGAACGAGGGAGAGGGGAGAAAAGCTCCCATGGAGGCAAATGAGATCACATTGGGGAGGGAAAAAAATCACTCACTTTAAGCTAGCTGAATTGATGCGAACGAAACGGTAAAGTGGGTCTTGGGGTCTGTTATTTTTATTTATTTTTATTTTTTTTTCGGAAAGGGATTTATTGACGAGGCTCGGAATGCATTGCAACTGAGTCTGCCAGGTACCCCGGCAGTGTTTGGTTTCGGTGGAAATGTTTTCAAATTATTGGTTCGTTAATTAATGCGGCTGGGAGTACACAAACAGTGATCGAAATGGGAAAATTAAAAAGTTGCAATCAGCAAAGAGGGGGATTTATTTCGAATGGAGCGGAATTTGGGTGCGGCTTGTAAGCTTTGTGAAACCATTCGGAACGCATCTGGTTCCAGGTAAAGCATTTCGAGATATATTATGTTTTGCAAATTTATCGATTTATTTTTTTCACTTTCTAAACAAAAAAAAAATGTTAATGGTTTTGGATTTTTAATGTAACTGTTAAGTCAAATTTTATAACATTTTTTTTTTATTTTTAACGTGACTTTCGAAAAATTAATATTTTTTTACGTTTTCTGAAATCGACTTTTCATTGTCCTTACAAGTCTTTATTTCAAGCTTGGAGCAGCTCATATTAACAAGAGCAATGAAATGGTTGGAAAATCTGAACATCTAATATTCTGATATATTTGCTATTTTTGCAAAGTTGTTTCAAGATTAAAAAAGTACACTGGAAAAAAATCATTTTTTTTATTTGATTTTTAATTTTGATTTTCGATTTTGACAAATTCATGATACAGATTGTATAGTTTATTTCAGCCGAAACATTTTTTTTAAATAATGAGTTTTGAAATTAATTAACAAAATCAATCCAATTTCTAATTATGAATTTGATATTAAAAAAAAAATTATTGATTGAAAAGTACTTGACGACGCTACCCTAAGCTGTCAATTATTATAATCAAATTATATCGGTATTGGGCCCGCTAGTTCAACAATTTTTGGAATAAGAAGACAACAACTTTTTTGGTTGCTGTTATACCCTTAAACGGAATTATGATAGCATGCACACCTTATAACAATTTCTAGCAAAAAAAATGTCAATAAATCTATTTTTCTAATTGAATAAAAAATGTTGCCGTCTTCGTCATTCTCTAAATAAAATAAAGCTTAGGAAATTATATACAATTTTTTTAACGTTTCAAATCTGACCTTAGTTTGTTGAAATATTGGCCTTGACAAACATAAAATTTGTTAAAATTCATTAAAAATGAAGGTGAAAAATTTTCTCAGACAATGTTTTTAGTTTTATTTTATTTTGCTTACCATTTGAAAAAAAATATTTTTAATTTATTTTTTTATCACAAAAACTAAATTTCAAAATCCTTTTTTTTGCCAACTTTTGGGCCTTACTTCATTACGGACGTGTTGTTTTTCGCCGTGTTATGAATTTTTGTTTGTTTTTTGTTTCAAAAATTACTGAGCAGTTCTCTACGGAATCGGTCTTTTTTCTTTAATTTTAATTTTTGTATTTTTTAATTAGGCTGAAACTTTTTTGGTGCCTTCGGTATTCCCAAAGAAGCCATTTTGAATCATTAGTTTGTCCATATAATTATCCATACAAATTTGGCAGCTGTCCATACAAAAATGATTTGTGAAAATTCAAATTTTGTATCTTGCATGGCAATATCTCAGCAACTATGGGTCGTATCAACAAAGTCCGAAAAAGCAAAATATACCGAATTTTCTCAGCTTTTCAAAAATATTTTTTTCAAAGGTGGGCAAACATGGGCACCAATTTAAAAAAATGAAAAACTGCGACTATTTTTAAAAAAGTTACCTAAAAATGGCTATAACTTGAAAACGGTGCAAAATCATAACTCGGTCAAAGATTTTTTGCCCATTCTAGAAATTTCTGAAAAGTTGGCATTATATGTCCTCTAAAACATATCAAAAAATAAAAAAATAAAAATAGTGTTTTTTTGCAAATCAAGTTTTAGTGACAAAAAGTTAAATTAAAAATCACCAAATTTTTTTTACCTTGTATCATTTTTTTCAGTGTAGTCTATATCCATACCTAAAACTTTGCCGAAGACACCAAATCGATCAGAAAATTCCATCAAAAGATACAGAATTTTGAATTTTCACATATAATTTTCTATGAACAGCTGCCAAATTTGTATGGAAAATTATATGGACAAACTAAGGATGCAAAATGGCTTCTTTGGGAATACCGAAGGCACCAAAAAAGTTTCAGCCGGATTAAAAAATACAAAAAAAAATCGAATGACCGAAATCTCAGAGAATTGCTCTACTGTATTTATTGTTAACTTGGGGAAAAACAAAACTTCCGTCACTTCTATAGCTCAAACATGGAATTTTTTGTCCACTTTAAATTGTCAAGAAATGAATAAAAACAAAGAGGATAAAGTTTGTCGAAAATAATGACTTTTGATCCTATTTTCAATGTCAATAATTGAAACCATATTGTGAATTATCTCATTTCTCATTTTTTATTTCATTCACGGTCTCTAAATCAAGACTAAAATTTCACAAAAATGTAATATAATGAGTTTCAATTCCTTTTGAAGCGTGAGTAGTGATTTTGAAATTTTCTAATTTTTTTATAGTTTTCTATATTATTTGGATTTTTTTTATGAACACATTTTTCAACATATTTATATATAACTTTCATCATATATTCGTATCAGGATTTTGACAGCAGAGCGCGCAGGTCTCGTCCAAAATTGTTCAAGTGTGGGACTCTTGCAGTAAATTCAATTCCCTGCAACTTTGTCGAGGGGTGCAAGAAGATTCGAGTTGATCCTGATAAGCAATGTGAATCGGAAATCGGGTTATATACCTGAAAGTACTTATAAAAATATGCTTTGCTAAAAAAAATAACAAACGTAGCAATATTTTAGATGATTCCTCCTCAAACTACTTTATTGAAATCGGAACTAACAATTTATTAGTTAATCATGAGGGCATTAATTGTACACTTTCATATGCAACTTTGAGCACTCATTGAAAATTAAAATATCCTTTTACCCTTTCTAATACGAAAAAAATAATCTATAAACCGTAAAATTACTTCAAACGCTCAGCAATCGGACAAAAATGAAAATTACATTTTCCAATTCAATTAGTCCAGCTCTATCTTTCCCATTATGGTTCATTCAACCAACTCTGGACTGCTGGAGCCATTCACAGTGGCCGCCTGGCAACACTGCCCTGCACGTGACTCCCAGATATTATCTCACCGTGCGGGCACCACTGACAGCGCTGCCACCGGGTGTGCTGGGGGGGTACTTCTCGATCCAACCGACGAAACATACACGAAAACGACAATACCATCCCCCCCCCCCCCTTCTCAACCTCCCATACGTCCATCCACCAATCCGTTTTTTTTGTGTGCCAATCGCGGAAAAATTCTCATTCGTTTGTTTGCCGTTAAATATTTTTAATTGCGAAATCACGAGAATGTAAATAAAATGTAATTAAATGAAAACGATAGTCGGGCGCGAGGTGGAACTTTTTTTGCTGCTGGTTCTGTTGAAGTGTCTCGTTCGTTTTTTTTTTGTGCGACCGTTTTGTTTGCTGGCTGCCATCGTGCCACGGTTGAACGGAGCTCCGGATGGTGGTGGCGGCGGCATCACGGTGCTGCTGACCTACCTCAAAGAATGTGCGCGATTTCCAGCCAAATTTAAATCCACCTCCAATGGGGGACCCCTTCACGTGGATGGGTGCACTCTGAAGAATAGGGTTGTGTTGTTGAGTGAATTTAAATGTTACAAAAGGAAAAGTTTTGTAAAAACCTTTTATAAAATTGAACTAACACACGTTGTAGCTGTTTTTCTTTACACTGCATTTTATTGTCTGATTTTATTATAGATGAAAATAGAACAGCATATTTTTCCATCAGGCACCTCATTTAAGGTTTTTATCTGAAATCAAGATTTCAGACTCGATTATCCGAAGCCTCGGTTATCCGAAGTTTAGATTATCAGATGTTCGATTATTCGAAGGTTTTTATGGGACTTCAGATATAGGATTCCTAAAGATCTTTTTTGCTTGTTTTGTTTTTCATATTTTCTTACTTTTAACATCAAAATCAAGTTTTACGACTCCATTTTAGTAAATTTTTAATGGTTGATTACCTTTTTAATCACCAAATGCATTTTCTCACGACTATTATGAATGCCATCTTGGATTTATAATATCTAACAAACTTTTGAGCAGTTTAGTTTACTTAAGCTTGACAACCAAAACTTTTTTTCGTAACTCGATTATCCGAAGTGATTTTTTCCAAAACTTTCGAATAATCGAGTCTGGACTGCGGTAAAAAGTTTAATTGCAAGTGGTTTCTCTCAAATTTGAAGCCGAAAATCGAGGAATGATGATGAAATTTTTTTTCATCATTTTCATTTAAAAAAAGCAAATTTTCTAAAATAAAAGTAGGTTTTCTTAAAAAAAAATGATTGTAAATAAAATTTAAACTGCTTTCTTCATTAGACTAAAACTTTGCATACACGTTTGGTACGCCCTGATGATATAAATGTTCATATCTTGTATCTTGAGAAGAATATTCAGATCGATTTGGCTAGCGTCTTTGGCAAAGTTGTAGGTAACAAGAATTCAGGAAAATAATCACAGAAAAATAATAAAAACATTAAATTTCACTAATTAACACCAAATTAAAAAAAAATATCCAAATTGAAAAACAAATATTTATGGATAAATTAAAGATGACAATAAATAACATCATTAAATTATGGTACAAAGTTATAAAACTTTTTGACCATATTTACATTTTTCAAAAGGGACCATCCATAAACCACGTGGACACTTGGGGGGGAAATATGGCGATTGTCCACGACCCATACAAAAAAGATTTTTTTTGTATGGACAATTGTCCACGAAGGGGGGGGGGGGGGGTTAACAGATTCCCAAAAAAGTGTCCACGTGGTTTATGGATGGTCCCAAAGGTGATTTTTAATAAATCTCAAAATCGTGGTTTGAGTCTAATGAATATTGTGTTTTAAAACCTAATTTGCAATCTAAAAGCAATTTACTTTTTTTAAAAAAAGTGCAAAACTAAGAAATTGTTAACTGTCAGTTTTTTTTTTTTTGAAAACAATGCAATTATGCAACAAGCACTTCCAACTGGAATTCCCATCTAGAAAACACACTTCAAATTAAATAATCGCCAAAAATGTGACCTTTAAAAAAAATTTAGGTTTTAAATTTAAGTTGACTTTTCAGTGTTTACGACATTTATAATAGAAAGACATGAACTCAAAATATCAATTGTAATGTGCAATGAAATCAACAACTATTATTCTAAAAAAACGTTGAATTAAAATTCGTTTTTAGATGCTCAAAAATATTTTTAAATTAGTTTTGAATCGTCGAGAAATTTAAAAACATTCTTTATTTGCTGATTTGTGTAACAGTCAAAAATGAGTTTTTAGGGCAGTGGAATTCGATAGCTTTTCACAAGAATAAAGCAAAATTATCTATTAATGATAATAAATCAAAAATATGCGCTTAACGGTAAACATCAACCAGAGTTTTTGCATCAAGATTTATGCACTACGAAATCGACGGATTTCGACCATTTTTATTTTTTGTATTTTTTTATTTGACTCAAACTTTGTGGGGGCCTTCCCTATGACCAAATAAACTATTTTGCGTCATTGGTTCACCATGCAAGTCTTCATACAATTTTGGCTGCTGTCCATACAAAAATGGTATGTAAATATTCAAACAGCTGTGACTTTTGAGTGAATTTTCTGATCAATTTGGTGTCTTCGGCAAAGTTGTAGGTATTGTTGAGGACTTTTGAGAAAAAAATAGGTACACGGAAAAAAATTGCAGATTTTTTTATCAACTTTACTTTCACTAAAACTCAATTTCCCAAAATACGTATTTTTTTGATTTTCGAGATTTTTTGATATGTTTTAGGGGACAAAAATCCGCAACTTTTGAGCCATAAAGAAACATGGTCAAAAAATCTGCCGCCGAGTTATGAATTTAAAAAAAATAGTGATTTTTGGAAAAAATCGAAGTTTCATGCAAAAACAAGTTTGACATTATTTTTTAATGCAAAATTGAATTTGCAATCGAAAAGTACTTTACAGATTTTTTGATAAAGGGCTCCGTTTTGAAGATATAGCCACCGAAATTTCGATATTAGCGAAATTTTTAAAAATAGTGACAATGAGTGGCCATTTCTAAAAATATTTTTTTTGAAAAGTTCAGAAAATTTGCAATAAAATTATCTAAGAGACATTGAAGATTGGACCTCGGGTTGCTGAGATAGAGCCGCTTTAAGAAAAAGAAACACGAAAATTGAAGTTTTCTTAATCTCACTAAAATAACCCACCATTTTCTAATGACGATAACTCAGCAACTAATGGTCCGATTTTCAATGAAACATTCGTGAAATTTTCCGATCTTTTCGAAAAAAATATTTTGATTTTTAAATCAAGACTAGCATTTTAAATGAGCGTATTATTTAATGTTTGACCCTTTTAAAATGTTAGTCTTGATTTAAAAATTGAAAAAAAAACATTGAAAATCAGACCATTAATTGCTGAGATATCGTCATTAGAAATGGTGGGCTGTTTGGTGAGACTTAGAAAACTTCAATTTTCGTGTTTCTTTTCCTTTAAGCCGCTGTATCTCAGCAACCAGAGTCCCAATCTTCAATTTCTCTTAGACAATTTTATAGCAAATTTTCTGAACATTTCAATAAAAATATTTTTAAGAAATGGTCACCCATGGTCACTATTTTTAAAAATTGAAAAACTGCAAATATTTCGCTAAAATCAAACTTTCGGTGGCTATATCTTGAAAACGGAGCCCTTTATCAAAAAATCTGTAAAGTACTTTTCGATTGCGAATTCAATTTTGCATTAAAAAATAATGTCTAACTTGTTTTTGCATGAAACTTCAATTTATTTCCAAAAAACACTATTTTTTCAAAAAATCATAACTCGACGGCAGATTTTTTGACCATGTCTCTCTATGGCTCAAAAGTTGCGGATTTTTGTCCCCTAAAACATATAAAAAAATCTCGAAAATCAAAAAATACGTATTTTGGGAAAATGAGTTTTAGTGGAAAAAAAAGTTGATAAAACAATCTGCAATTTTTTTTCCGTGTACCTATTTTTTTTCTCAAAAGTCCTCAACAATACCTACAACTTTGCCCAAGACACCAAATTGATCAGAAAATTCACTCAAAAGTTACAGCTGTTTGAATATTTACATACCATTTTTGTATGGACAGCTGCCAAAATTGTATGGAGGATTGTATGGGTGAACCAATGACACAAAATAGCATATTTGGTCATAGGGAAGGCTCCCACAAAGTCAAATAAAAAAATTCAAATAAAATCCATTTCCGGTTTTGGTAGAGAATTGCTCTATAGGCATTTAAGTATCTTCAAAACTACGAGAGCTATCGATTCAATTTATCATGCATTTCCTAAAGTACTGTCTGCAGAATAATTTACAGCAAAATTTGACTATTTTTACAATCAGAATGTTGCAGGATTGGGTCCGTAAGTTTGACAATTTTTGGGTGTTTTTTAATACCCCTGACTCAAGACGGTTTCAAAAACACCCAAAATGCAAAAACTGGAAATTTGGTTTAATGGACCTTAAAAAAACTCCAGATATGAAGACAACAATTTCTTCGGTAGCTGTGCACCCTTAAACAAAAGTCAAAAAATCATTTAAAATTTGTGGAATTTTTATATCAAGTTAATGTCAAGTAAAGCCTTTACATTAGAAAAGTTTCCTACGAAATTGGTCTTTTTTTTATTTATTTTTTTATTTTTTAATCCAGCTGAAACTTTTTTGGTGCCTTTCGGTATACCCAAAGAAACTATTTTGCATTACTGGTTCGTCCATATAATTTTCCATACAAATTTGGCAGCTGTCCATACAAAAATGATACATGAAATTTTTCCTTTTGTCACTTAAACTTGATTTGCAAAAAAAAAACACTATTCTTAATTTCTTTTTATTTTCTTATATGTTTAAGGAGACATCAATTGCCAACTTTTGAATATGAATTTTTGATTTGATCAGTGAATTTCGATTAATAATTTTATCAACAAGTTTAAAATATTGAAATATTTTTAAGCGTCTTTATAATTATTTACTAAAGCGGATATTATTTTTTTATTTTGTGTCACCACCCTATTCATTATGGTAGAATAAGTAAACGAGGATTATTTCAATTGGGGAAAAATCTCGTCCAATCTCGGATCGAATCTCCTGTGGAGGGCCTCGGACACTCGGACGTCAAAAGGGGAATATATCCAATGGCAAAATTAAATTGATCAAATGAAAATGACCCCTCACCTGGCTCCCTGCTCCGAAGCACAAACAATGTATAACATATCAATCAAACATTCCGAAGGCAATCAGAATGGCACCGGAAATTCCGACTTCAAGTGCAGAAATGCAATTTCTGCTCACAAGCCCTCCAGTGCAGATCGTTGACATTAATACCTGTTTTTCCCCTCGATTTTCTTTTCATCTCTCAACAACAGTACGAGCCGGTGTTTGATTCTGCCTCGAGTGTGCCCTACCTGAACCACATCATCCTGCACGAGTGCCAGGGCTCGTCACCGGAGCTGGAGATCATGTCGCGGGAAAATGGGCGCCCCTGCTACCAGGCGGACCGCTCCATCCTGACCTGCAACTCGATAGTGGCCGCGTGGACCCGCGGTTCGGAGGTAAAGACATTTGATATTTGTTAAAATTTATTTTAAAAATATTGATGATTCACATCTGCCACTAAGATTCAAAACATGTTTGCCCAACCGCTCAAATCTCTAAATCACTGCATTCTCTTTCTTGTTACTCGTAAGTCTCTGAAAACAACCTAACCTTTGCAGAGATACTGCCGTCCTGTTTGATAAAGCCACTCAATAAAAGAATTTATGCTTTTCAATCAAATTCCCATAAAAAATCGGAAAGGCGCAAAAACATGAGAGAGCCAGTGTACTTTTACACCGCCAACAAACCAGTGTTGGCTGGTGGGTTGTCGATGTTATTGTTTTATTTTATTATTCGCCCGTGTTTTTCTGTTGTGTTTGATCATATTTTTATGAGGCAAGACCTCCCCTATCTGAAGGCCAGGAGGCTTCTGGTTTCGACTTCTATGTACCCGGTCTTAACGTCGTGCGCCGCCGGAGCAATAAATATAATTTGAGTTATTGCTTTTTAATAGGCTAGTGTGTTCTTGATCGTTTATCGATTGTTTGCCGTTTTTACTCTTTTTGCAGGGTTTTTCATTCCCAGCCGAGGCCGGATATCCGCTGGACTCGAACCAGGCCCGGTTCTACCTGATGGAGACGCACTACAGCAGCAGCTTGGAGTTTGAGGAGAACTCGGCGAGCACCGTCAAGGGGAAGGTCATGGTGGACAACTCCGGGCTGAAGATCTACTACAGCAGTGCGTTGAGGAGTCACGACGCGGGGGTGCTATCGGTGGGGATGGACCCCAACTGGAGGCACATCATCCCGCCGGGGCAGGAACACGTGGTTTCCGAAGGGCACTGCGTTGGTGAGTGCACCCAGAAGGCGTTCCCGCGGGATGGGATCAACATTTTTGCGGTTATGATGCGAACGCACCAGATTGGACGGCAGATCAAGCTGAGGCAGATTCGGTACCGGGAAGAACTGCTGCCGATTGCCCACGATACCAACATGGACTACAACTACCAGGAGTACCGGAGGTTGAACTCTCCGACGAGGGTTCTACCGGGGGATCGCTTGATAGCGGAGTGCATCTACGACAGTTCCAACAGGGCGGCGATCACCTTGGGAGGTCTGACGACCCGCGAGGAGACCTGCCTGGTACTGACCTTGTACTACCCAAGGCAGAAGGAACTGACCACGTGTCACTCGTTGCCCAGCTTGCCGACGGTTCTGCACTCGTTGGGCATCAACGAACTGGTACCGTGAGTATCCCCCAGCACAACATGTCCTCCACTTAATATCCGGACATTTTCAACTAAACAAAAATGACCTTTCTTTATACAGTGGTTCCAACCCGGTCCAGATCGCGTCCCCGACGGCGCTGGCCGGCATGACGCTCGAGACGCGGCTCATCTCGTACGACTGGCGGCACAACTTCAAGAGCTTCCAGTACGTGACGCGCAAGGGGTCGTTCAAGCCGCTCTGCTGGAGCGCGAAGAACCAGCCGCTGGCGGTGAGTTGATTTGCACTTTTTTTCTGTTGATTTATTGGGATACATACATGTACAAAGAAGTTAAAGTTTGGTATGAGCGCACACTTCAAGTTTTTTTTATAAATTTGATTTCAGGCCATTAAAATATACACATTTCCATTTATTAGCAAAACAAACTTGAAGACATTTCGTTGTATCATTGCCGAGATAACACTGCTTTGACCATTTTGGCTGAAGACTCGTTTGGCTGGTCCCATGTGCATGATAAATGCCGATTTTCAAAACAGTTATCGAAAAAATATATTTTTTTTATTTTTTAATATAGGGGTAATTCTTCGCCAACTAACACAGCAGTTGCCCCGACCCCTCTTCGATTTGCGTGAAACTTTGTCCTATGGGGTAACTTTTGTCCCTGATCACGAATCCGAGGTCCGTTTTTTGATATCTCGTGACGGAGGGGCAGTACGACCCCTTCCATTTTTGAACATGCGAAAAAAGAGGTGTTTTTCAATAATTTGCAGCCTGAAACGGTGATGAGATAGAAATTTTGTGTCAAGGGGACTTTTATGTAAAATTAGACGTCCAATTCGATGGCGTACTCAGAATTCCGAATAATTGTATTTTTCATCGAACAAAACACTTAAAAAGTTTTAAAAATTCTCCAATTTTCCGTTACTCGACTGTAAAATTTTTTGGAACATGTCATTTTATGGGAAATTTAATGTACTTTTCGAATCTACATTGACCCAGAAGGGTCATTTTATCATTTAGAACAATTTTTTTCATTTTAAAATTTCGTGTTTTCTCTTACATTGCAGGGTTATTTTTTAGAGTGTAACAATGTTGTATAAAGTTGTAGAGCAGACAATTACAAAAATTTTGATATGTAGACATAAGGGGTTTGCTTATAAACATCACGAGTTATCGCGATTTTACGAAAATTTTTTTAGAAAAAGTTGGTCATCATCGATCATGGCCGTTCATGGTCACCCGCGACAGACACGGACGACGAAACAAAGAGAAACGCAAAAAGTAACTTTTTCAAAACTTTTTTTCGTAAAATCGCAATAACTCGTGATGTTTGTAAGCAAACCCCTTATGTCTACATATCAAAATTTTTGTAATTGTCTGCTCTACAACTTTGTAGAACATTGTTACAATCTAAAAAATAACCCTGCAAAGTTAGAAAAAACATGAAATTTTAAAATGAAAAATTTTGTTCTAAATGAAAAAATGACCCTTCTGGGTCAATGTAGATTCAAAAAGTACATTAAATTTCCCATAAAATGACATGTTCCAAAATTTTTTACAGTCGAGTAACGGAAAATGGGAGAATTTTTAAAACTTTTTTAGTGTTTTGTTCGATGAAAAATACGTTTTTCGGAATTCTGAGTACGCCATCAAATCGGGCGTCTAATTTTACATAAAAGTCCGTTTGACACCAAATTTCTATCTCATCACCGTTTCAGGCTGCAAATTATTGAAAAACACCTCTTTTTCGCATGTTCAAAAATGGAAGGGGTCGTACCGCCCCTCCGTCACGAGATATCAAAAAAACGGACCTCGGATTCGTGATCAGAGTCAAAAGTTACCCCTTAGGACAAAGTTTCACGCAAATCGAAGAGGGGTCGGGGCAACTTTTTCCGATTTCGTGTGAGTTAGTAGAGAATTACCCATAGAAAAAACCGTCAGTTTTTGATTTTTGTATTTTTTTAAGAGCAACATTTTTAAATCGGCCTTGATCATGCACACGGTATATGTCTTAAGAGTCTTAATTTCGTAGGTTATGATAAAACATTTTCAGAAAAAATGGTACGCGGAAAAATTTAATTCTTGAAATACGTTTCATTTTATTTCGATTTTTGATATTATTGCGGAGATTAAAAAAAACATACCTTTTGATAAAATTTAGAATAGGACAGAATCTGATACCACAATTTTTTTTTTGTAAAAATAATAAATTATTGTGAAAATATTTATTTATTCATGTTTCAGCGTTTTAAAAATATGTCACTGTATGAAAAATTCTATTTTCAAGAATCGTGAAAATTTCCAGCAAAATTTCTTTTATTGACTTTGTTGAGTCCGATCAACTGATTGCTGATAAACAGACTGTTTAAGTTAATTTTTTTTTGTTTTTTTTTTCTCTATTTCATCTGAAAATTCATCAATTTCAACTCACAATAACTTGGAAGCAATTGATTCGGTTTTCAATGTTTTAAATTGAAACAATTGTGAAATATTATGTTCCTCTTAAAAAAATAGTTCAATATTTTAAAATCTAGCCTAATATTTGAATATGTCCAACAACTTTTTCAACCAACTAAAATTCAAAATTGATTCTAAAATGTAGATTTTTTTTATAGAAACGTGGTGAAAACTTCACAAAAGTTTTTTTACCAATGAAAATAAAAAGAATCAGGTAACGCGAGTTGAAAATTTGGACTAAGATTAGATGAAATCTAAAAAAATATTTATTTGCAAGCTTTATTGCACATTTAAAAAATCATGGTAATTTTAAATCTGGGAAAGAAAAAAAAATTACCTCTGAAAATGTGTAATTTTTCTTTTCTGTACATTTCTGGTGTAGTGCCACTTTTTCAGTCTAAATTGAGGTAAAATTACATCATTATGGAGGTTATATTCAACCTTCCCAATAAACACTATTTTTTAATGTGTGGCATAAACAAAAATATTTAAAAAAATAAATTACAAGTAACATGTAATTCACGCCACTTCAGTTGTTTCGCAATCAAAAGTTTCTAAAATATCGAAATATTGATTGGATGGATTGAGATTGAGATTGAGATTTCCAAAAAAGTGTTTTCATGGTTAATGAATAGTCCAAAAAAATATATTCAAAATGACCTTTTTGACATAGGCAGGGTAACCAGACATGAGCAGGAAAAAATTGGCAAGCCGATTTTCTTAACCTTCTGGGGGAATTGAGTTTGAAATTGGTGTATTTTTACTTTTATAGCTTCACAAAATTAATTTTATTGATTAATTTAACTTGGTCTGGAATAAATAAAGGATTTATTTATTTTTTTTATTAGAGAAAGTGAAACTTGAATGCTTCTAAAACCACAAATAACTTGTTTGAAGTTATCGTATTGATATGCTACAATGTTGGATTTAAAGTTTTTCAAACATTTGAGTACTTTTCATGCAGACACTAATCAAATTTATAAGGGATTTTTCGAAAGGTTATTTTCGTTCAACAACATATCTCAACATTACCCAGCATACAAATAGACAAGAATTGTTTTACTAACAAGATTTTTTCAGAAAGTTTCCTTAAGATGTCCTGAACACAATCGTTGCAACAAATATAAGTTTTCTTAAACAAAATGTGAGAAATTGCTAAAACCTTAAAAAAAAACATTATGACCCACTGACGGTACTGTAGCAATATTCAAACAATGACCAACAAGCATAAACTTCTTTTAATTTCCACACAAATTTTGTTCCAGCAGCACTTTACATTCACTCTGATTGCACACAGTCAGAATTGCCGTTTTGGTTTTGAAATTATTGCTTGCAAAATCTCGAACAAATTTCTCGCTATAAATAAGTTAAGTGTTCCACTCTTCTTGTCCCACCCAACATTCCCATGCAAAACCTTCACCCAAAGCTCGTTTCCGATACATGGCATAAATCCTGTGAAATTTATTCATCCGCAAAAGTGCTTATGCTCTGTACTGTCCGAACGACTTGCTGCCTGCTTTCCTGCGGCCTGCCAGCAGTCTCTAAAACGTACATGGAGAAATTAAACAAAGTACTTGTACAGAATGTCTGTCCCTTGTAGCATGACTTGGCCGGTGAAGGTCTTTGAAAGTCTCCGGAAGGCTCAAAACCGGAATGCAATTCCTTCCGGTTGCTCCCTCATACCTCCTTGGAATTTGTCCGGTGAAAATCGATCGAGAGCTTGGAAATTGCTAATTTTTGGTTGGCGAATAAATTTTATTGATAGAACACTTAAAGTGGGGAAGCCTTTGGTGTGAATATTTCAAAATTGAAATCCTATCGAACACCGGGAGCTGCTCTATTTATGGCCTTCCGGCCTGTGTGCTACGAGCATGGGGGAGGGGGGTACGTACAACAATGTGTTGGCCTTTGGGAGCCGAGCCATGTGCCAGGCTGGAATCTTTTAATAAATATTCCAAAGTTCTTCGTACGTTCGACGGTTCGATTGCTCTCCAAAGAGCCAAGTCACAGCCCAGTGAAGTCACACACACATCAATAGGGACCGACATTTTAAGCTCCCAGTGTCTCGGAGCAAGGAGCCTTTCGTAATTTTCGTTCATTTTCGCCTCATGTCTGGAAAATTGGGTGGAAAGTGGAAGGGCTCCACACAGTGATTGTGCATCGACTTGGTTGCTTTTTGCTTGCTCCATCGAGCGTGTCGGAGGGATCCGGTTTTAAATACCAGGCCACCTTTTCTGCCATAGTTGGGTGGGTGGGGGTGGGATCCTTCCCGGATGGAATGGGGATGCTTGTCCCGGGAAAAATCTGGGAAGCACTTTTGGGAGCACCTCGTGTGGGTGTGTAAGTTTTGCCGAACAAGTGCTTGGCAAATAGCAGGGATATCTCACTATTTGGGCAAGTAATGGATTTTCTACATGTGAAAGCTTGGAAAACTTTACTGAGAGTGTGTAATATGGAGTCTTATTATGCAAAAAATAAATGCAAAATTCGTTTCCGTGTTTTAAAAGTTATATTAGATTCTAACAGTTCAATTTCGTCATGAATTAGAATTAGGAAAACAAAGTTCAAAATACCTTTTCCGATAAATTTTAAAATTTACTAACATGACCTTTCCTCGCCTATTTTCAAACTTGTGATAAACAGACATTGTAAAACAGAAAGAACTTCAGTGCTAGACGGTTATCGCTACTCCGGTGGCGATGTAAGGCAAGAGAAGTAGTGATTTTTAGCCAGAACTGCAACTCGCAGCTAAATGGTAGCACTAACTGCAAGCTATGCAAGTTTGCCTCTTTTCAATGACATAATACTGTTGAGTAAAGAGAAATCATCTGAATTTTCTTCATCGATTCGCACACTTGAGCACAATCAAATCATTCCGGCTAACTTGGCGTTACTTGAAAGCTGAATTAAGAATTAGATAATTCAATTTTGATAAGACTTCAAACAAATAATAAAACTAAAAATAAAAAAAATCAAAATATAAAACCAGTCACGGTTTCAACATATTAATGAAAAAAAAAATTATAAAATGAAAAAAAAAATACACTTCATCCAAAATATCTAAGTATTGATGACTTTTTTTTAGCAAAAGAAATGTTTGCAGTGGAATATCATGAAAGTTCAAAATATGATTAAGCGATCCCAAACATGCTTAATATGATTACAAATGCAGAAAATGCATTTTTGACTATTTTCAGTTTATTAGATAAGATTTCAGATTAGATTTTATTTCCACCCGAAATTTAAAGTTTTTATGATATTTTTTGAGCCCTTATTTTTCAACAAAAAAAATGAAGGGTGTACGCAATAAGCTTTGAAAAATATTTGCATTGGTATAAATAATAAAAAATATATTTTAAAATAACCAAACACCTTGTTTTAATTAACAAATGTTAGACTGGATTCTATTATTCCGAAATATTTTTTATAAAAGTCATTCGTCATTCGGAACAAAGATGAGAGCAATTTGGGCAAAACTAAAAATATCTCTTTTTCTTAATAGGGTAATTCTCTACCAACTCACACGAAATCGGGAAAAGTTGCCCCGACCCCTCTTCGATTTGCGTGAAACTTTGTTCTAAGGGGTAACTTTTGTCCCTGATCACGAATCCGAGGTCCGTTTTCTGATTTCTCGTGACGGAGGGGCGGTACGACCCCTTCCATTTTTGAACATGCGAAAAAAGAGGTGTTTTTCAATAATTTGCAACCTGAAACGGTGATGAGATAGAAATTTGGTGTCAAAGGGACTTTTATGTAAAATTAGACGCCCGATTTGATGGCGTACTCAGAATTCCGAAAAAACGTACTTTAAAAAAGTTTTAAAAATTCTTCCATTTTCCGATACTCGACTGTAAAAATTTTTGGAACATGTCATTTTATGGGAAATTTAATGTACTTTTCGAATCTACATTGACTCAGAAGGGTCATTTTTTCATTTAGAACAAAATTTTTCATTTTAAAATTTCGTGTTTTTTCTAACTTTGCATGGTTATTTTTTAGAGTGTCACAATGTTCTACAAAATTGTACAGCAGACAATTACAAAAATTTGTAAATGTAGACATAAGGGGTTTGCTTATAAACATCACGAGTTATCTCGATTTTACGAAAAAAAGTTTTTAAAAAGTTGGTCATCGTTGATCATGGCCGTTCATGGAAACCCGCGACGACGAAACAAACGACGAAACGGACGACGAAACAAAGAGATACGCAAAAAGTAACTTTTTCAAAACTTTTTTCCGTAAAATCGCGATAACTCGTGATGTTTATAAACAAATCCCTTATATTTGTATATCAATTTTTTTGTTATTGTCTGCTCTACATCTTTGTAGAAAATTGTTACACTCTAAAAAATAACCCTGCAAAGTTAGAAAAAACACGAAATTTTAAAATGAAAATTTTTGTTCTAAATGAAAAAACCCCTTCTGAGTCAATGTAGATTCGAAAAGTACATTCAATTTTCCATAAAATGACATGTTCCAAAATTTTTTACAGTCGAGAAACGGAAAATGGGAGAATTTTTAAAACTTTTTTAATGTTTTTTCGATGAAAAATACGTTTTTTCGGAATTCTGAGTACGCCATCAAATCGGGCGTCTAATTTTACATGAAAGTCTCTTTGACACCAAATTTCTATCTCATCACCGTTTCAGGCTGCAAATTGTTGAAAAACATCTCTTTTTTCGCATGTTCAAAAATGGAAGGGGTCGTACCGCCCCTCCGTCACGAGATATCAAAAACGGACCTCGGATTCGTGATCAGGGACAAAAGTTACCCCATAGGACAAAGTTTCACGCAAATCGAAGAGGGGTCGGGGCAACTTTTCCCGATTTCGTGTGAGTTGGTAGAGAATTACCCAATATTTTTTTTTATTATTTGCCTGGCCATTTCTCGGTGTTGTGCCTATTCTGAAATTTTCTGAAAAGATGGCATTTTATGTCATTTTATTTAAAATAAAAACTATGATTTTCACTGAAATCAACTTTAAGCAAAAAACCTTACTTAATCCACCTTTAGGTGGTTGGTGCCTTCCTCTCATTTATAGAGTAATTCAAACCCCCCTAAAGTGTCCACATTGTTTATGGATCTCCGCTAACGTGATCGAGGTCCTAATAAAAATAAGTGATGAGTAAAACAAAACAGACTACCTACAGACTTTTTGTCAAGATTATACAGACATCGCCTTTGAGGAAAATGGCATCCCTCTACACGGCTTTTTCGAGACGATCAGACCCGACCATTTGAGGTTATGTAAATTCAGACCTTTTTTAAACTGCTTGTAAGTTTTGATAGGTAAGCCAGATCCTGAAAATTCTTAATCCACAAGAAAGGTCATATCATAAGCTTTCTAAAAATATATAATATGACAGGTTTTCATGCAAAAACCACCCTTTTTTGCAAATTGTGAAATTTATATGGAGCAGTTTTTTAAGCATAACTTTTGAAATCTTATAAATTTCAATAGGGGCTTATGGGACCCCAAGACGAATCGAATGAGGCCAATACGGTCAAAATCGGCTCAGTCAGTGACGAGTTATTCCAGTGACATTGATTCGGTACACATTTCTACATACAGCCTACACAGAAAAAAATATGTGAATTTACTCGACACGGAAAAACTGAATCATATGTAAACTCAGTTGATGTAAACTTGAGATTCGATGTAAACGGTTGAATCACTCGTAAAATCATCATTTTACGTATAATTTGTTGCAAATTTACATCAAATTGCATTTGAATTTAAATGTTTAATGACGTGCAAAAGTGTTACATCATAAATGATGTAACAATCAGAAATATTTTTTTGTGTGTAACACATAGACATTTGCTCAGCTGGTGAATCTGAGTCGATATGTATAAATGACGGTAGGTCTAGGAGGTCTAATTAAAAAGTTCATTTTTCGAGTTATTTTATAGCCTTTTCTCAGTAAGGCGAGGAAGACAAAATAAGTTAAAAAATGTGCAATTTTTTTCTGCGCATATTTTTTTTGCAGCGTAGTCTTCATTTGTACTTACAATTTTTTTGAAGTCTATAAATCGTCCAGATTTTAGAATGTTTACATACACAGAAAAAAAATTAATTTTGGAATGTTGAAAATTTGGTAGGTTGAATATTACCTCTTTTTTTGAGTTATATTCATCAAAAACTGATGAAAATTCATCGTTTTCTGGGGTTAAATTAATCATTTTTTTGTGACACAAAATCTGTCACCATTTCCTGATAAATATTACCATTTTTTTTGTGTACCGTAAACCAGGGTTGCATGAATATTATTTAAACTATTTTTTTGATTTTAACTCTGGAGTTTTTTTTTGAAAAGGTCCAATAAACCAAATTTCCAGTTTTTGCTTTTTGGGTGTTTTTGAAACCGCCTTGAGTCAGGGGTATTAAAAAACACCCAAAAAGCAAAAACTGAAAATTTTGTTTATTGGACCTTTTCAAAAAAAACTTCAGAACTGTGCAATACTTTGGTTTTACGTCAAATGTACTTTTTCTTAGGTTATAGTTTAGGAAAAAAGGCAATGTTTTTATTCTAATCTAATCTAATCTAATCGAACACAAGCGCAGCCAGTCCGAAGAAAGCATCCGGGAAGAACTTATGGTTAGATTACGCCTCAAGTTCTTTCTTGTCATTATTAATGATTGCAGTACTTTCGAGAACCCCCGAAATGTATTACACTCACTAAAGCGGCCCGGCCTACTGCGTTGCATTAACCGCAAGAGACAGATTCTATGAACGGAACCCACATTTCATGGAATCATCAGGGGAAGAAGAAGAAGAAGTGAGGACATACCGTACCAACCACTTCGAGTTATTTATAGAATATGGTGTGTAGTGTGTGTAGGGGAATCGTTGGGAAGGGATTGTTGTATTATATAGTAAATGACCTTGTGACATTATTTCACCACTACGGATTAATTCACTAAAAGGGTGTCAACCCCTCGGTGGTCGAGTGGCTAGAGCATCTGACCACCAATCCAAAGGTGTGAGTACGAATCCCACCTGATTCCATGCGTTTTTTTGTTCATATTCAAAGTTCAATTATAGTCGAATAATTTCAAGGAGACCGGTCGGGAATCGAACCCGGAACCTTCCGCTTATGAGGCGGGAGCCGTAGCCATTAAGCCACGGGTCGGTCGAAAAAAGGCAATGTTTTTATTTAGGTAACTTAGTTCTTAGCTTTTAAACAAAATACCCATATTTTTAGGAAAAGTGGTAAAATGAAAGTTGCCTAAACATCGTTAAAACAAGTTTTGTTTATAAAAAAATCGATTTGTATTGAATTTTAAACTTGTTCTGAAAACGGATCAACAGTTTTCACATTATTTTTAATAGCTTAAACTTTTATTAGGGTAATACTTCAATGTAGTTGTGCAATGAAAAGTTGTTTTATTTTGTTCACTTGACAATATTGTTACACATTTTGTTAAGAAATCTGGAAAACTGATAGTATTAGTTTGAAAATTTGTAAGTGTCGTTCAACTATTGACATTGAAGAAGCAGTTGAGAACGTTGCAACAAACCCCCATCAAAATATGTCAAATCTAAAGTGTTGGATTAAGTGAAAAAATTGCACAATTTTCAAACTCAAATAAAAAAGTTTTCCATCCTGATTTCGATTCGATTCGACCTAAGCTTGTAGGGGGGAAAAATAAATAAAACGCTTTTTATTGAAATTGCATTGTATTTCTTTTGTTCCAATTCAAAGGACTCTAACAAAACTTAAAAAAAAAACACATGACGTATTCGAACTATTATCCAGTTACACAGCGATTTCACGCCAAAAACGCGAATCAAATTCAAATCTTTTCCAATTTTTCTTAAATTTAGGCAGGGAGTTATTTGGCCAAAATAACTGGGCCCTTATTTTTTGTTTGGTAATTATCAGGCTGGTCTTTGTCGTGTTAGAGTGGTTAAAAAATGGGCGTTTTTTTAGATCAATTCCAGCTTGCTGAGTTGCAATAAGTGATGCAAACAAAAGTTGGACAAAAGAAATAAATAGAAGTTTAATTATTTGATAAAACAAAAGTTAATATTTTTAAACAGGATTTAGAATGTGATTTACTGAAAAAAAATAAAGATCAAATTTGGTATATTGATCGATTTGTTAAAATTGATCAATAATGTGAAATGTGAAATATGTTATTGGATTAAAGCCCAAAAATCTACGAATACAGCATGAATCGAAAAAAAAAGCTGTCCGATCGGGCTCAAAATTGGCTTTCCCGAAATAATGAGACTCTTATTTCTTTTTAGTTTGGCCCTTAGGGTGACCTGCGCCATGACTCCGCGATTTTGGAGGTCTCTGGACAAAAGAGCCTTTGTTTGAAAATATTTTTAACGGGGTCCTCGAACAATTTTACTCGAACATTTACCAAAATTGTGAAGTTTTGCAAATGTACAATATTTTATTAAAATATAATTTCTCTTCCCCTGTTCACAGGGCACCGAAAGCCTGGACGGATTCGCCCCCAACATCACCAAGTCGTACAAGCTGCCCAAGAGCTGCAGCTTCCGCAACAAAAACAGCGGCGGCAAACACGGCGGCCCCAACCTGGCCAACGTGTACTTCCAGAACAGCCGGAACCGGTACGTGACCGAGTCGGAATCGAGCGTCGGTCAGTCCGGCCTGAGCGACTCCGATCTCGATCCGGACCAGCTGGACGGGGGGCTGGACAACAACGTGATAGAAGGTGCTGCGCGGAGCAAAGTGTCGCGCAGCTCGGCCACGGAATCGATGGGCCTGGCCCGCGGGAGTTCACTGCTGGTGGCCACCGGCGGTCTGCCGGTCCAGATGGTGGCGTACTTGCTGTTTATCATCTTCCTGAACTCGTTCCGGATAGCGACGGTGGCGGAGGTGTAGGGCGGGGGTGGACTTGAGGGGGTGGTCGGTTGAGGAGGTTTCCAAAGTTCTTTTCTTTTTTTTTGTCGCAACTTTTCTACCCTTTTCTTAGGTTTTTTCAGCTTTTTTGCTGAGGAAAGAGTCCAAGACGCGCCCCGGTTGGCGAAGAGGGTAGAAAAGTTTAGAACCATTTATTGCGCATTTTGCACTTTACTAGAGTCTTGCGCAATTATTTTCATCACAGTATTTTTTCATCACAGTGATTTTTCTTCACAGTGATGACGATGATATCCGTTGCTATGGCAGGCTGTTTATTTATTTATTTTTGGAAGTTCAGAAAGCTCGTCCAGCCCAGAGAAAGTGTGTTCCCACTTGTTCCGACTGTGGAATCGCGGTCTTTGGTGCCGGGATGCAGTGGTGTTGCGCCGGCATCTTGGCTTGCGGTGAATCTTTGGAGTCAAATAACGGCTGATGGCTGTTGCTGCTTCGAGCAGGATTCCGTCGAGCGGGTGTTGCTGGGCTTCCGCGCGGCTTGGCGTCTTCTCTCAGTGACGGTATCGGCCAACCCAGCTCCTAGCTGATCTGGTTAAACCGAGCGAGGAACCTCCTCGACGATGATGGCGCGTTCCGCGCCAGAGGTGAAGATGGTCCACGCCAGAGATGAAGATGGTCCGCCAGAGGTGGAGATGTATGGTGGACGTTTTGATGCAGGCAATGGCCCTATGCACTCACAAGCCTGGACCGACTAAAAACCGTGGGTTGCCGAGGTCCTGCGGATTATTGACTTCCGCCGGGGCACTTCCTTTCCGGGATGCAGAGCGTGACCAGTACGAAAACGGGACTGACACTGGGACACTTGACTAACCACACAGACGCCTGAATGGCAAAAGATTCCGATCTTTGCAATCGGTGATAAAATTCCACTTCTCCCTTCTAATCTTTTCCGGAAGGAAACTCCACCATTTTCAATCCAACCCATTTTTGATGCAGTTTCGACGCAGCGCTGTCGAGCCTGTCTTAATTGCAGTGGTACGCAAATACCTTCGCTGCTAGTGTAGTGTGTAGTATTGTAGGTTGAGGAATTATGTTAAAAGTAAAGGTTCGTTCAAGAACTGTGACCAACGGTTACAAGATTGCCGATATAATTATGGCCTCGAGCTTATTAGAAAAAATAACCCGTAAAAAAAACCCAAAAGTGTCAACTACAAGAATCGATCCGAGAACCTTTAACAGACCATCTCAAGACTTAACTGCCACGGCCACCACAGCTTGGTGACTAGATTGGGGTCAGAAGTCGATGCATTGCACTTGTTTTGTTTAGATGGTGTGATAGTAATTCAGTTTGCCAACTGTGATGAAAATAATCCCGCAGCACTCTACTGAGGTGCAAAGTGCGCAAAGTTGACAGTTCTCAGTCCTGCAAAGCAGTGTGATGAAAAAATCTAGGCCTAGCACGATTGACACAAAACTCTAGAAATTGCTGCAAGGCGCAATAACAATAAGTAGGCAACAAATTGCACACTGACTGTGGAGACTGGCAACAACATAAAAGCTCGGAAGAAAAGTTCTGATGAAGCTTTTCGTTTTTTTATTCTGTTCACGGAAAATAAAAGAAGGGAAATGGCCATCATACCCACCCCCCCTACGAAGAGACGGAAGATCGAAATCGTGTAAATAGCAAAAGAAACCCGAAATGGTGGAAGGTGCGAAGTGGAAAGTGGAAACTTATTTTTAAAATGAAGAAAATTTTCCCCTGAAACTTTCCCATTTTGTTGGCTGTTTTTTATTGTGTTTTGTAGAAACGATTTTCACCGAGAAAAAAAAAGAAATCAAGCAAAACAAAAAAGCTAGAGAGTCCATAACCTTACCGGGAAGTTACACCCAAAAAGAAAAAAAAATCAAAAATAAAGGCAGAAAAAAAAAATCATAAAATCGCGTCTGGACTGCAACTTTAAAATGAAGATACTTTTGTAACGGCTCGAAAGTTTTAGGTCGGGTCCGGTACTCGTCGTCGTTGTCGTCGTCCGGAAGTAAAGTGTTCTGTAAATAGTCCGTAATTGTCAACCCCTGGAAGGAAAGGGGGCAAAAAAACAGAGGTAAAACTGAAGAAGCTGTTTGTAAATAGTGTTTTTGTACCGCCCGTTTGCAGAGCCTGGAAGCTGCACTGGTAATTTTTAGGTGTTGAAATCAGAGGAAAACGGGAGTGAAGTTCTACGAAAACTGCTTTTTTTTCATTTTCTGAGCATTTGTAAGCTACATTATTATTATTTTTGCAATTTGACAATTATTTCTGTTTTAATGCCATTTTTTACTCTTTGTTTAGATTTTGGAAAAATAAACATATTCATTTAATATTATTCGAATATTTTAAACACTTTTTTCAGATTGCATTTTGAGGTTATCGATATTTACTGAAGATTTAAATTTCAAATTTTAGTTCATGTATTTGAAAAATATTTATAAACAAATATTAAAGTATTCAGTTTTGATTCTAAAAAACAACCAATATTCTCGATGAAATGAAGAATTCTTTTTGGGTTTTTTTTGTTATTTATTTTTGTTGCAAGTGTTTTCTCTATTGCCAATAATCAAATATTTTCGCATAAATTAAGCAATAAGGCTGGTACAAATTTTATATGAAGTTTTTGTCTCCCCCCATTCAAAATTGGCCCGAAATATCAAAGAGCAAAAATAGTTTTTTTTTTCAAAAAATCAAAATTTCAATGAAAATTGAACTGCAATCAGCTGAATTTAATTTAAAATGCATCATTTGATTTTTTGAAAATTTTCTATGTTTATTTTCGCAAAATGTTCTGATTTTGCAAAAAATTTTGTTTTCGTCATATCATACTTTTTTTTTGACATCTAATGATTGCAAAACAACTGAACTAGTGAAAAATGCATTTTTAAATACTGTTTTATGCAAATGTTGAAACTTTGACTTGTTATTGCAATATTTATATTTTTTTAAGCCTCCCCCCCCTCGACCACGGCCAGAGCCGTGGGACAAAAACTTTGAAAAATATTTGCATCAGCCTAGAGAGCTGAAAATAGAAAATAATGCCCACATTTAAAAGAAAATTACAAGAAATACATGCAAATGATTTAGTAATTTCCTTGATTTTCTTTTTTGAAATATTTTTTTATGTTTGCATTTTTGATAAAATTTGAAACAATTTTAATTTCATAAAAGTTTAAGCACTTTTACAGATTATATAATTACAAAAATTAAGGTAAAATTTTATTTGAAACATACACAATTTGAATGTTTGTATGAAGCGTGCAAATTTTGCTTCGTTTGATACCCATATTGCAAATTTAGAAAATTTGAGTTTTTTCAAAAAATACGGTATTTTGTGAAAAATATCGTATTTAAAAAAATCAATTAAAAAGTAAATAAGCTTTTAAAATTTTGCTTCGTTTGATCTCTGAATTGAAAATTTTAAATACTTTAGTGTTTTCGAAAAATAGGTATTTTGTGAAAATTTTGGGATTAAAACTTAAATAAAGCAAAAAGCATACAAAATTTCGCTCCGTTTGATACTCACATTGAAAATTTTAAAAATATAAGTATTTGAGTAAAATTCGGTATACTGTGAAAAATTTTGTATGTAAAAAAAATCTTACAATGTGTTAAAGCAAATAACATTTCGCTTTGTTTGAAACTTGTATTACGAATAATAAAAACTTAATTATTTAAAAAAATCGTTACTTTGTGAAAATTAAAGTATTTAAAAAAAACTTAATAAAGTAAAAATTATTAAGAAATTTCGCTTCGTTTTTGCAAATTTTTAAAATTTGAGTATTTTCAAAAAGTCTGATATTTTATTAAAATTTTTGTATTTTTCATAAGAACTAAAAAAAGCATACAAAATTTCGCTTCGTTTGACACCAATTATGCAAATATGAGTATGGTCATCAGGGGTGAGATTGGGTCATACAAAAATGCTGAAATTTGTATGACCCAATTTCACCCCAGATCCAATGTCACCCCTGATGACGGTACTTTCCAAAAAACGATATTTTTAGATTTTTTTTTGAGTTTTTATACTTTGAAACTTACTACATTTTCAGACAAAAATATTCTTAGAAAAGAACGATAGAATTATCGAAGTAACGCTATCGATAGATTATCGTTATCGTCCTGACGATAACCATTACCGTTAACGTTAGAGGATAATATTATCGATGATTATTTCGATCGATCGAAATATCGATCGATCGATTATCGATTTGCCACCTTGTTTTACAGGCATTCATCACCTATAAACAATTTAATTTCAAACGTGATATTTGCTTATGTAAGCTATTGTGATTTCAATTCAAAGAAAGTGGCAAAAATACACAAATCTGTTGAGTTTATAATTTAATAACAATTATTTATTTTGTTTGAGCTGCAAAAAAATAGTATTCCTTTGAATTTCATGCTTTCATTATTGCTGTGTTTGTTGAATTCTTCAAATTTTTAAGAAGTTAAATTGATTTAATTGATTAAATTAAATATTTATTTTTTGGCACTTAATTGTTACATAATTTCACAAAAAAGAAATCAGTAAAATAATTCAAAAAAAGCAGTTTTCGCAGAAATTCAAGCCCCAACTAGACTAAGCTAGCGAACCGTACCGTACTTCTAGTCAGTAAAGTGTCAGAAACGAGATAAGCTAAACTGAAATAAAAAGAAAAAAAACTCCTATTTTTGTTATAGCGGCGCAAGTCTACCACTGTACAGCTTGTTTTTGCTCTCTATATATTTTTGAAAGAACGAACAAAAAAGAAAAAAAAAGGCTAAGAGTTTTCCCTTAAACTTTTTCGCCGGCATCCCACGTTGGACGCCATAGGTTTCCACACGTTTTTTAAGCGCTTTGTTCAAGTTTTTGCTTTTCTAGCCAGGGATAGATCAGAGTTAAGAGAGGGGAAAGAAAATTGAACCACCCAACTTTTTCCGCCAAGAATTCGAGGAAGCGCGCTCGAATCAGCGGCGCTCGGTGTCTTTTGGAATCTCGAACCGTTACTGTCACGTTCCCCTCGTAGTTTTCACGGACAAATACAGAAAAAAAAGAAGGAAAAAAACGAATATCTTGTAACCAATATGTTTCCTGGGCCCGCATGCCGTTACCTTAAGCGAGAGACAATCATAAGAGGAAGAATAAAATCACCACAGCAAAAACACAGTCAATAGGAAAAATCGCGGGAAAACTAGAGTGAGAGAAAAAAAAAATCTGCAATTTATGAAGAAAATGAGAAAACTTTACTGGTTTGGATCGGGAGCAGGAAAAACTGAGAACTGTGTCAGCACTTTTCAGCAGCGGGGTCTCCCCACGCTATGAGCTATCGAAAGTGTTGGGGTGACTCCAGCACAATATCGAGGTGCAGGAAGATACCTTCATAATTTGTTCGGTCTTTTGTCCGGAAGGGCATTGAAAGTATATCTTCTGCGAGAAAGAAATTGTTTGTGAGTTATTTGCACGACGAAATAGACAATTTCGCCCTTTTTTGTTTTATTTAGGATTGAAGAAGGCAAATGGAAAACTTCGAGTGATGTATCACTTTTGGGGAAAGGAAATGGAAAGAGGAACATGGCTTTTGGAAATAGAGAATACTTTGCAAATGTTCTACAGCCATTTGAAAATTTATGAAAAAATAAAAGCAGAATGGTGCTTTGAATTATTTTAACATTGAGTTAGTCCGTTGCTAATATTTTTCAAAGTTTATGTCGCCTTAAACCCCCCCAATCGGTTTGGTTCGAAAAATCAGGGGTTCGAAAAATCAGGGGCAAAAAAAATATCAAAAAACTTCAAAATTTCAAAGAAAATAATGTCTATCCAACGGAAAACAATTTACAAATGCAATTCCCTGCGTTTGAAATCATATTTAGCATGCCTGGAATAAAAAATTGCTTTCAATTTTTGTGCAATTCCAATGTACAGCACCGTAAAAAGTTTTTTTTCGGCGATTTTTTTTTCAATACTAAGATATTTTGAAAACTCATGATTGCAAAACAACTAGGAAGGTGTAAAATGCAATTTAAAACACTTTTTTTTATTCAAATTTTGAGACCATGGCTTGTTATTAAAATTTTTATTTTTTTTTTTATTTTTTTAGTCAGAGTATCAAAATGTAAAAAAAATCAATACTACCGTAAACCTGGGTGGCATTGATAGCATTTCAATCAATACTTTTGGAATATTTTCCAACTGTTTAGGTTTTTCTCACGATTATTATTTTTGAACATGTACTGGGATAGGCCACACAAGGTCCATGCACTATCTTTGAAAAAAAGTTTTTTCAATAGAAAATTTTTATTTTGAAATCCGGGGTGACTATCAAAGTCATAGTTTTTCTTGTTAACATCAGATTTAAAGTGTTCAAATTTTATTTCTACGTCAAATTAATCATCGCTAAGGTTGGAAATAAAGTTTTAAAAAAAATCATTTTTTTATTAAGTTATATAAGTTTATAAGCTTTTTAACAGAACACATATAAATTTTAGGTATAATCGTTTAAAAATCTAAATTTTGCCTGAAATTCGTAGAAATTATTTTTTTAATAAAATTATCAATTCATATTGCATTTTCAACTGAATTCGAAGCAAGAATCAAAAGTTTTCAAACTTTATATGAAATTTGTTCTACTGAAAATGCCTGTAAATTCAAAGATTTTTTATAACTATAACTATCAATTTGCCTTTAATTCTTTTGAATGCATTTTGAATTTAGAGAAGTTCTCCCAAGAATGGGCAATTTTATTGCAAATTAAATAAATGTATTATTGATTTCAATAAAACTTTGTGTGTGCCTATTTTATGACCACAGAAAAAATAACTTCAAAGACATTGAAGAAAAAATCAACGGTTGCTGAGAGACAGCCTCTGACAGAAAATAAAAAAAGTTCGTTTTTCGAAATAAAAACCATAATTTTTCATCAAATTTATATTTAAAAAGGACCTTAAACACATTATGTCATTTTTAATAAACATTTAGTTCAGTTTTTGGCCACTTTAAAAATAATATGATTTTCGAATAAAAAAAAATGATGATATTTTTTTCTGAGATATTTAATGCAATTATTACATCTTTTTCTTAGACCCAAATTGATTCGAAAACCGTTCTCAAGATACAAAATTTGAATTATTTTAAAAGCCATTTTTGTAAAGACAGCTGCCAAACATTTGCCATGAAAAAATAAGTGTGAAGCTTAACTTTCAAATTGCTGAAGCAAAAAGAATATTAAAATGCTGAAGACAAAATCTCAGTTATGCTTCTGCTGAAAATTGACACAATTAAGCTAAGTTCATGTTTTTCTTTTTGCCCTCAACATGAATTTTAGTTGATGGATCTGGTTTTGGATGAAAAATAGAAGGAAACTAAATTTCAAATTAAAAGAAACCGGAAAATAATGATAAAATTATCAACAAAATGTTTCTTGTCTTTTTTAATATCTGAAAGTGCCTCATTATATTAAAAATAAATGTTGCTGAATTATTTACAATTCATTGCACAAGATTTTTAAAATAAATATTTGGTGAAGCTTGGGATGAGAATGGGGAAAATATTTTGAAAAATATTTTTTCTTCAAAAACGCTCAAAAATTGCTGACACAATTTCAAAGACTTCAAAAAGAATCAATAAACCAGTAATATCACACCAAACCAAAAGACACCGAGCGGCTTGAAACACCCACAAACCCAAATCAATTCTGAAATAAAAGGGGTGAAGAGAGCTAGGTATTTCCCAGGAATCTCCACCAACAGTCATAAAACAAATGCCGGAAGTAAGTGAAAGCGCAAAAAATCACCCCAAATTGTCGAGGGGTTGGCCAGCGAATAATAACATCAACAAAAAAACAAAACAATTCCTTAAACAACTGGCTTCGATTAACTGGGGTTTGTGACGGCAGGAAAAGGGGGTTTTTCGATTGGACTTGACCTGATGAGAGTTGATGGAAAAAGGGGGAGGAAGCAGAGCAAAAGAGAAAAAAAAACACCTACAGAACTATAAAGTTTATTTTATATGTATTTTCTATATGGAAAGGAAAACGAGAAACACGAAACTATCGTAAAATCATAAAAAAGAAGAAGAGGAAAAACTCACAAAAAGGAGTAAAGAAATATATGCAAATGTGATATCGTAAATTAATCTAAATAAATGAATGAGAAACTAAGTGGATGTAAATACGTTTATAGTGAACTATTGTGTAGAAAACGTGAAAAAATCAAGATAAACATGAGTCATAGGTTTTCACTACAAGAGAAAACGATACAACTGATGAGCAACAAGAAATCCTTAAATCGGTTTTTAAGGGTTAGAATTCAGCAGTTGAAATCATGCAAAAAGCTTAAATTAAACGCTAACAATCGTCCATATTGCTTTGTCTCTATTTTGGTTGCTCGCGCAAAAATGATATGGGTAATTCTCTACCAACTCACACAGCAGTTGCCCCGACCCCTCTTCGATTTGCGTGAAACTTTGTCCTAAGGGGTAACTTTTGTCCCTGATCACGAATCCGTGGTCCGTTTTTTGATATCTCGTGACGGAGGGGCGGTACGACCCCTTCCATTTTTGAACATGTGAAAAAAGAGGTGTTTTTCAATAATTTGCAGCCTGAAACGGTGATGAGATAGAAGTTTGGTGTCAAAGGGACTTTTGTGTAAAATTAGACGCCCGATTTGATGGCGTACTCAGAATTCCAAATAAACGTATTTTTCATCGAAAAAAACACTAAAAAAGTTTTAAAAATTCTCCCATTTTCCGTTACTCAACTGTAACAATTTTTGGAACATGTCATTTTATGGGAAATTTAATGTACTTTTCGAATCTACATTGTCCCAGAAGGGTCATTTTTTCATTTAGAACAAAATTTTTCATTTTAAAATTTCGTGTTTTTTCTAACTTTGCAGGGTTATTTTTTAGAGTGTAACAATGTTCTACAAAGTTGTAGAGCAGACAATTACAAAAATTTTGATATATAGACATAAGGGTTTGCTTATAAACATCACGAGTTATCGCGATTTTACGAAAAAAGTTTTGAAAAAGTTGGTCGTCATCGATCATGGCCATTCATGGTCACCCGCGACAGACACGGACGACGAAACAAAGAGAAACGCAAAAGTAACTTTTTCAAAACTTTTTTCGTAAAATCGCGATAACTCGTGATGTTTATAAGCAAACCCTTATGTCTATATATCAAAATTTTTGTATTGTCTGCTCTACAACTTTGTAGAACATTGTTACACTCTAAAAATAACCCTGCAAAGTTAGAAAAACACGAAATTTTAAAATGAAAAATTTTGTTCTAAATGAAAAATGACCCTTCTGGGACAATGTAGATTTAAAAGTACATTAAATTTCCCATAAAATGACATGTTCCAAAAATTTTACAGTCGAGTAACGGAAAATGGGAGAATTTTAAAACTTTTAGTGTTTTTTCGATGAAAAACGTTTATTCGGAATTCTGAGTACGCCATCAAATCGGGCGTCTAATTTTACATAAAAGTCCCGACACCAAATTTCTATCTCATCACCGTATCAGGCTGCAAATTGTTGAAAAACACCTCTTTTTCGCATGTTCAAAAATGGAAGGGTCCGCCCTCCGTCACGAGATATCAAAAAACGGACCTCGGATTCGTGATCAGGGACAAAAGTTACCCCTTAAGACAAAGTTTCACGCAAATCGAAGAGGGGTCGGGGCAACTTTTCCCGATTTCGTGTGAGTTGGTAGAGAATTACCCATATACGATTTATTTTTCCAAAAATGGTCCCAAAAACCACTCACAGTCAATGGTGCTTTCGTAGAAGTCATTTTTGCACGGGAAACCCGAGTCTCTTGATAAGTTCTCCACAAAATCCTACCTCTTCTAGTGTCTCACACACACAAAAAAAGAACACTCCTAGCTAGGTGCAGAAGAAAACTAAATTTTCCCATCCAGCGTAAGCTCTGTACAATTCCCCTCCTCTCAAAATAATGAAGACGCAAAAAAAAGTTTAAACAAGAACAGAAAAAACGGTAAATCCCCGCGAAGCACAGAATATGCAAAAGAATAAATTTAACAAAAATAGCTAGAGAAGAAAAGCCACTACTAACACTACTACATCCACCATAGCACAATAAAAAGCGGTAAAATATTAGATGAAAAGAACCAAAACATACAGAGAGAGACACACATACGCAGAGCAAAAAACGCAAAGCAAAATAACGAACATGAAAAAAATCAAACAAAACAAAAAACGCTAAATAAAACTAAAACAAGCAGAATCCTTTCACGACAACCGGTTAAAATCCACAGCTTTTGTGTTCCGATTTTTCCCCGGGTTGCGCGGCGAGCCCTTTGTTTGAAAATATAAAAACTGAGGAAAATTTCATTTGAATTTTCACCCAGAGCCAGCGCACTGAAAATTAAATTATATTCAAATGAGTATTCAAACCCAAACACATATTCACACTGACACCCACACCACCCCTAATAAAAAAAAATGCTGCTAGAAATGACGAAAAAACGATTCCATTCTGTGTGAGAGCACGAGAGGACAAACTGGATAAATTCAAATCAGACTAGAAACGCTAAAAAAAAGTCGCTAGAGGAGTTAAGACATTTCCTGGAATGAAAAAAAAAAACAAGCAAAGTAAACAACCAAAAAAAGCACAATTTAGTAAACTTTGAGTTCTTTCCGTACGTTTCAAACCCACCCACACAATTAGCAGTAGCGTAAAACCAGCAGCAATCAAGCAAAAAGAAAAACGTCGTGAAGATTAGAGAAAAAATGTTTTGTCCAGCGAAAAAAAAAAACCGTTAAAAGAAATCAACAGTAGCGAAAAATTTAAAACGAAAAAAAAAGTCCAAAAATAAACACAATGTCGTGAGACGGGCAGATCCACCCGAAAAAAAGCATAGCAAGTAAACAAAACAAAAAAAAAAACAAGAATCAGTAGCAGTTTGTGAGCACATTAGAGCTCCCCCTGGATTAGTGAGGAAGAAATGAAGACGCTGGGTAGATGGTTGTAGAAAAACAAGTAACATAGCACATGAGAGTGAATGCGAATGTGAGGGATGCGATTTTTAAAACATGAGGGTAAGCTAAGGGTTATGAAGAGCGGTGCGAAATGGGAATACGTGTGAAGATGAGCGGAAGAGCGAGAACTACATTAGAGTAAAAAAAAACCAAAAAAGTATATAGTTACTGTAAAACATGAAAAAAACGATGTAAAACTCAAACATTGAATGAAAACAAGTGGAAAAAGCAATACGAAAGTGAAATAAATTTAGATATCAAAATAAAACTGAAAATGTTGGTTTGATTGTAAGATATCCGAAAATTTTAGTTGAAGTGAAAAATGGGGAGGCAAGATCCCCTTTTATATGATTCGCGCAAATTTCTCTCAATTCCATTTAAAAAATATGCGTGATGCTTTGCCTACCAAGAACAATGGATTAATAGTAGTTTATGCAACAAGTTCCAAAAATAGGATTTTTTCAGCACGAATCGTACATTTATCCAACGAGGTTCACCGAGTTGGATAAATACGAAGAGTGCTGAAAAAATCAAGTTTTGCAACGAGTTCCAAACAACATTTTTTGTAATTCTGAAAAACACCCATTGAGTGAAATTGTAAGTTAAATTTTCATGTATTCTGTCAATAAATCAATTAAATCAAAAAAAAAAAATGTTGAAAAGTTTTGCTTTTCAAAATGAGTGCTGAAAAGTTCAACTTTTAAGCCAAAGTTGAACTTTTCAGCATTTATTTTGAAAAGTGTTGCTATTCGATTCTGTTATTTTTGGTACAGAAAAGTAGGCTATTTCGTCGTTCAAGAATGACAGGAAAAGTAAGTAGTTTCACGACGAAATTGCAAAAAGTATTTTGTGGAATTCTTGCAAATGTAAGTAACAAAAAGTTTCAGGAGTTCTGCAAGAGCTCTTCAAGATAGCTACAGCATAGATATTTGGACCGCGGCAGGATAAAACTCTCTAGAAGAACACTTCCAAACTCTACAAGACGTTTTGAAGGGATTTTTTTCCTGCCGCGGTTCAAATTGCTATGCTGTAGCCATCTGAAGAGCTCATGACATATTTTGCTATTTGATATCGAGACATATGTTGTATGAAAATAAGTTCAAATATTGAAATTATATAAAGGGACTTATTTTAGGAATGCTCAAAAAGGCTGTTCTTTCAGAACCAGAATATTGAAAAAATATGTAGGTTTTATTTGAGTAAATAAATTAAGTAGTTATTAAAATGGAAACAATCTTCCAAAAATCAAGGGGTTTCCAGTTCAAGAATAACTGACCAGTCTGAAAATTCAAACCAGGAATACTCAGTTATATGCGACGGATTACTTTAAATTTCTCAGAATTACTTGGAATTACCAAAAATAACAACAAATCAAGCATCCCGTATCGGGATTATAAAGTTTAAGCTAAAAGAATTTTCTTGGAATAAAGCACATATTTTTAAATGTCTTTGTAAGGCCCTCGATGATGTCATTAACTTTTTAAGAAATTACTGTTAAATTGCTTTATATTTATATAATCGCTTAGAAAACGTATCAATTTAATGTGCTACTCAAGATCTTTCTTCTGCGGATAATTTTCGTCTGAAAAACTATTTTGGAGCTATAATGTAGTATCAAACACATTCCATATGACAAAGATATGTACGCGATGGAGTTTAGTGCTGAGCCCGTGGATTTTATGCTAAATTTTTTGAGCTTAAAATTTCAGGTTTCACGGGGATATTCATATCAGATGTACTCATTTTGCAAAATTTTCAAGGTACTCAGAACAAATCATAAAACTAAAAAACTAAAAATTTGAAAGCCTTTTTCGGGTACTGCTTAAAAACTGGAAATGAAATTTTTATTACACGGAATTCAGTTGGCAATCTTTCATTACAATGTTTATTTATAGTCATTTTAAAAAGGTTTTAATTTACAAAATTTATCATTTACTTGTGTGTTTTTAACGTTTTTATTTGACGTCCTAGCCAAATGGTATCTTTTGTAGAGTTGCTTACTTGACAAGGCCTATCTTTTTAAGCTATTAACATACAGAAAGACGACCTTAAATGGTGTCAACCAAATTCTTACTATGTTGGATGAGAAATTTTAATGAAAGTTTGTCTGAAATGCCAAATTTCTAGCTCTTGAACTAATCGAGATAAACGCCATTTTTTGCAAAAATGGTATAAAAGCACCTTTTTTGGCGATAACCCAAGAGGTTAGCATTTTAGAATGCCGTTGGCCATTTAATAATGCCTGATAAAAACGCAAAAGTAAACGATATTGAATGTATATAGCTTACAATCGATTACACTTTTTTTAGTTTTGAACTAAAGAAATCTCAGTCTTTCATTTTCAGGACATTTTTCAATGGGATGAAACAAAAACATTTAATGTAATTTGCATTGGCAAAAGTTCTCTTCGCATTTTGACAAAATTGTTATTTTTAAGCACAACGTGCACAATTGCTGAATTTCCCAATTTTTACACTGAAATCGTGAAAAATTCACTAGCGCTATTTTATTTATTAGCCCTATTTTATTTATTTGTTGATATTTTTTCAATAATTGATAGTTGTTACTTTTTCATATATTTTTGAAAAATTTGCAGACTAAAAAACAAAAATGATCATTTTGGATTACATTTCAGTTTTAATGTTAAGTAAAAAAAAGCTGAATATGTATTTTTCCATTGTTTCACCCTAGTGCTTTGCCAGATTTTATCAAAAAGATAAACCAGTAAATAATAGAATTTCTAAGGGATTACTTCAATGTCATGTTCAGATTACATGTCACCATTTTCAAGATGTGAAAAAATCTTTTAAATTTTAATGAAAACACATTTACATTTAGCTAATATTTTTTTAATCAAATGCCTATAACAATAAAATCAATAATATCGAAATAAATCTGCCATTTTGTGTTTTCTATAAATTAAAATTTACAAAAAAGTAAAAAGAATAACAGAAATAAAAAAACAATTTAGTCAATTTCGCCTACAAGCTCATTTGATCTTAAAATTTGGCCCGGCCTCCAAAAACTTAGAGCACCCCTGTTCTAAACCATTCCTTACGTAGGGGAAATATGCCCATTTTAAGCCTAATAAGCGGTCATGTTTGATGATGCTGGATAATCTGGATTGTTCCTTGAAATTCACTAAAACCAAGTACACCAACGAGTAGAGCAACTTTTTGTGAACATTTCTGTTTATTTTCACTTTTATTAAAGGTTATGCTATTCCTTTCATAAGCAGTAAAAAAAAATATTTCAAAAATGCATTCTAATCAGTCGAGTGCATTGGGCCACGCCTATTTTTCTATTTTCAGCTTATATCTTTTTTTCTTCCAGCGCTCTTTTGGGTCTCCTTAGTGCTGCCAAAATTGATGAAATTTTAAGCGAACACTCACGAAAAGTAGCATTTATAGCGACAGTTTCCTGGCAGCACTTGCTCACTCCAACAGGCGCTGCACCAGCATGTTGGTGGCGTTGGTGGCCACCCTTTGTTCTTTATTTGCCTTCGCTCCTCGCTCGGTTTTCTTCAGCCTTCGATTAGAATTGGTATTCAAAATTGAAACGTCAATAGACTTAGCGCGTTTGTTTTTTTGTTGGTGCTTGCTAATTATTTACATGTTTTGGGATTATTTTTCAAATGAGTGACTAACTAATGGGCAAAAGAACATGTTGCCGATAGTTGGAAGCAATTTTATATCTTAAGCGCTTTGAAATCGTTAGCGCAAGTGTAAAGATATTGATGGCGACTTTCGTTAAGCAGTTAACCTCTCATCTTGCGTGTGGATGTGTGTGCCACCAAAATGATGAGAAATGGTCTCGCAAAATAGAAATTATGATCAAAAGTTCATTAAATTTGATCTTTTTGGCCAGTAAATGGCATAAATTTGCGTGCTTACTCGAGGCGGTGCTGTTGCTGGTAAGTTTATAGCCTAAATAGTATTTTTGGAGCTTAAATCGAGCTTGATGCTCGACTCTCCATATGACGAAGATAGGTGTTTGATAAGAAAGGGTATATTTGCCCTATTTTAATTGTACTCTTCATTTGCGCAAACCTATCAAAGTCACCCTTGGCTATCAAAGTCACCCCATTTAACGGTAATTCTGGATTAGTCTGATACGAAGCTAGATAACCCATTGTGAAAAACTATATAAACTATATGAAAAAATCAGGGTTGTTCCAGTGACTCAAAAAATATTATGATAATGTCACCCAATGCACAGTTTAAGACAACCTCAGTAAAATTCAGAGGAACTATAAAATTAGTTTCAATTTGTAACAGTTATCAAGATTATAAACCATTTTTTTTCAACATTCTGAACACTTTATTAATTTTAATCTGACACTGTGCACATTAAGTTTCAGTCTATTTCACACAACTTTTTTTTTAAATGTATAAACACTGACGAGTGCCGCGACCGTGGTGTAGGGGTAAGCGTGATTGCCTTTCACCCAGTCGGCCTGGGTTCGATCCCAGAAGGTCCCGGTGGCAAATTTTGAGACGAGATTTGTCTGATCACGCCTTCCGTCGGACGGGAAGTAAATGTTGGCCCGGGATTAACCTAAAAAAAAAGGTTAGGTCGTTAGCTCAGTCCAGGTGTAGGAGTCGTCTCCCTGGGTCCTGTCCTGATGGAGTCGCTGGTAGACAGTTGGACTCACAATCCAAAGGTTGTCAGTTCGAATCCCTGGGTGGATGGAAACTAAGGTGTAAAAAGAGGTTTGCAATTGCCTCAACAATCAAGCCTTCGGACACCTAAATTCGAGTTGGAATCTCGCAATCGAGAACGCCAAGGCAATGCTGTAGAGCGAATAATTTGAAACACTGACGAGATTTAGGCTAGGGTTCAAGTCTTTCTTCTCTCCGTTACACTGAAACAAAAATAATACGAACGAAATTCCTATATTCTAGGAATGTTGCCTCCTTTTCTTATTTAGTAATTCTAAAAACCCAATTACTAAACAAGGAAAGGAGGCAAAATTCCTGGGGTAAAGGATTTTAGTGCTATTATTTTTTTCAGTGAATATATCTCTAAATGTCATGTTTCTTATATTGTTGAGCTATTTTTAAAGTTTTTGCTACGCAAAGTGTCAAAAATTGATATACTTCAGCATTTCAAGTTAAAAAAGAAGCTTTATTACTATGACCAGCACTGTTCACCACCAAACACTAACCAAACCTTACGTAACATCCACTCCGCTTTAAGCCCAGATTAATTAGAAGCCGCTCGCGTCAAAAGATTACCGTGTTAGGGCAAAACCAACTCCCAGCTGCTGCTGTTACTATGCCTAAGCCCTTCTTTAGAGCCTGCTAATCCGAAGAGTTCGTGATCCCTTTTCGCGCACAATTCGCTCCAACCATAACCATTATCCCCAGGTTGGCGGAGGAGAACCATAAAATTCGTCCAGGAAAACACTTCAAGAGGTGCGCCGAATGAGAGCTGTTGAGGCTTTCTTGAGCGGTAGACACAGTAGCGCCAACTCCGAGTGCAATGCCAGCCGGTGAGTTAGGAAACCCCTTTAAGGGTTGAAACAAACAGCAGCAGCAGTACCTGGTAGGTGAGTTTAAGCCGCCGATATTTGCACATTTCACAAACTACCGGTATCGGCAATAGCTCAAGTAGTAGCAGTTACTTATAATTCCACGGTGGTCCTCGGTGTACGAAGCGTGAACAAAATGTCGTAATCCAAGAAAAACCTTCGGGGATGTTCGTCAATGGAGTATCCGTTGCAAACCATGCGGCAACCTAAGGCCGATGTAAAGCTTGGTTTGTAACAACCGTTATTAACGGGTGCAGTCGTTTGTTTAGTAGGAAATTTTATGGCAGAAAATTGATGTGATTAGGAATTGAGTAATCACATGGCACGAAAACGATGGAATGCTGCGTCAGTGAGAATTACATTTATAAAATATGTGTAGCTTTTAGAAATCTTGTGTTTTTTTAGAAATTTGAAGTATCCTGTATTTTTGATGGATATTTGAGCTTGAGTAGTGTTCAAAATTTCCGCAATGTTTTATATTTAATTGACTGACTGAGTCTTTTCTATCGATTGAAGTTCCCACAGCCCTTTTTCCCAGGAAAAGTAGGATTGGAAGACAGTTCCCTTCCCTCTAGCCAAAGCAAGCAATTTTCATTTCAAGTGGAAAAAGGTCACCCATCTTTCTATCAGTTAGTGATCGTCATTCGTCCAGTACCAGCCGCAAACCAGCAGCACTCAGAGTCAGTCAGTATCCCTTCTGGTAGCGAAGTAAACTAATTTAAATTTTCAATTAAAACTTTATCAATCAACTTCCTTCCAGAACTCCAGTCCGATTGCGAGCAGCAGTAAACCCTTGCCCATTCCCATTGTCAAAGCACAGCTTTCTGGAGCCCGCGTACGACCACAACAAACGACGAACCCCCTTTCTCCTTGCGATGGAGGGGAAACCAAACCAGAAGGAAAATTTATTCTGACCTTCTTTTTCCTGCTGGAGATCCTCCTCCATTTTCCCCGAAAGGCACTCCGACTTTGACCCTTGTGCATCGACGAAGCCGTGGTCAGAAGTGGTACTGATTTCGAAATCAATTGAAATTCTAATAAATTTTCACTCCCCGGGAATTGCACCGAGGCCCCTCCTGGTGGTATATATCATTGTCGGGAAAGTTTTGCACCCGGGTATAGAGCCTGGCCCTGCACACCGCACAAGTCGTAGAGTATAAATTATTCAGTTTGATGCACCTCGGGCTCGCTCCCGGTCGCTCCCGTCGTACAGACAGCAGCCGGACAGACATTGTTTGAACCCCGTGCAAGTTTGGGGTGAAACGGCTTATTTTCGTCCCACTGACCAATTTTCATCCCATCGAAAGGTTATCGGAGAGCCGAAAATGCGGTTTTCTCAGATTTTTTTTTTTTGAAATTTAAATTACTCAAATTGAGTTTGAATGTGCAAAAATTAAAGTTTCTCAAATAGGTCCAAAATAGGAACATTTCCAGGCTTGCGATCGGCCGAAAGTGTATAATTTTCCTTTCAGCGATTCGCTCACATAAGTGATAGATAGAGAAGGTGGGTCTCGGTGACGATGGCCACTGGTGGTCGATGGGTTGTGTTGTTTTGTTATGGATTTTATGCAACGAAGGGTAAGTTTTTATGCAAAATGAGGTTAAACTGCTTTGGAAGTCGGCGAGCAGGTTAAGTGACTAGATATCTGTGCAAAAGATCAAGTACGTCATTTGCTGGAGATGATTCAGAAGCAAAGTTTGGGGAGAATTCTAAAATTTTAATCAGTTGGGAATTGATTTTAAAATATTTTCTCATTTTGAATTTTTCTGGTGAAGCCGTCAATAATTCTCAAAGAAAATTGAGCATCACTCTCAAATGCTCTTTATTCATTAAAATTTTACGAATGTCTGCACCTAAATGAATCAGTTTATGCCGGTTGTACCCATCTAAAATGCACTGAAGGATGCATTGATCTAAATCAGCGGTTCTTTTTCTTGGCCAGGTAGGGGAAATATGCTAATTTTAAGCCTAATAAGTGGGCAGGTTTAAATGATGCTGGATAATCTAGATTGTTCATTGAAATTCACTAAAACCAAATACACCAACGATTAGAGCAACTTTTTGTGAACATTTCTGTTTATTTTCACTTTTATTAAAAGTTATGCTTTTCCATTTGCAAGCATTTAAAAAAAATATTTCAAAAATGCATTCTAATCAGTCGAGTGCATTGGGCCACGCCCATTTGTCTATTTTCAGCTTAGTTCTTTTTTTCTTCCAGCGCTCTTTTGGGTCTGTTTAGTGCTGCCAAAATTGATGAAATTTTAAGCGAACACTCACGAAAAGTAGCATTTACAGCGAAAGTTTCCTGGCAGCACTTGCTCACTCCAACAGGCGCTGCACCAGCATGTTGGTGGTGTTGGTGGCCACCCTTTGTTCTTTATTTGCCTTCGCTCCTCGCTCGGTTCGCTTCAGCCTTCGATTGGAATGGGTATTCAAAATTGAAACGTCAAACAACTTGGTGCGTTTGTTTTTTTGATGGTGCTTGCTCATTATTTACATGTTTTGGGATTATTTTTCAAGTGAGTGACTAACTGATGGGCAAAAGAACATGTTGCCGGTATTTGGAAGCAATTTTATATCTTAAGCGCTTTGAAATCGTTAGCGCAAGTGAAAAGATATTGATGGCGGCTTTCGTTAAGCAGTTAACCTCTGATCTTGCGTGTGGATGTGTGTGCCACCAAAATGATGAGAAATGGTCTCGCAAAATAGAAATTATGATCAAAAGTGCATTAATTTTGATCTTTTTGGCCAGTAATTGGCATAAATTTGCGTGCTTACTTGAGGCGGTGCTGTTGCTGGTATGTTTATAGCCCAAATAGTATTTTTGGAGCTTTAATCGAGCATCAAACTCTCCATATGACAAAAATAGGTGTTTGATTAGGAAGGGTATATTTCCCTACTCCTTTTCGTTTTACTCAAGCTGCTGAAACCTCTGAGCACAGACTGTACTGCCCATGTTCACATAAATGTCTTATATGCAAAAACAGCAAACTGAGAAAATCGCAAGGCAAGTTTGCTTCACACTTAAGGCTACGAGTTAAATTTTCGCTAAAAAACTGAATTTCCTCTTGATTTCTAGAACGAAGTACTGGATGTTGTAGGCTCTTTTGAAAGTGCACAAAAATTTGAACCAAACTGCATCAATTGCTCAAAAAAGATGTAATTGCGAATGGGACATTTATGCGATCAGGGGCAGTGTATGTGCCTTTAGTGTTCATACATGATTTTTCGTCTACTAAGTTTTATTTTTGGTATTATAAATCATGGATTTTTTATCACTAAACATTTAAATTTGAAAAAGTTTGTTTAATGTTCTGTTACCGTTATCCAGGTGACATAAATAAAATATGAATTAAAATATTGTTTAATATAACATTTGAAAATCATTGTTTCATGTCTACATGATGAAACTTTTTCAGAAAAAAAAACAGATTTAACTGCCTACATAACTTACATTAAAGCAAGATGAAATAAAAAATTCATTTAATTAGAAATTTGAACTGGAAATTCCAAACAAGCCTGTCTTTTTTAATTTCTTGTACTGGACTTAAAGTGTTCGGCTGATGATTGCACTGCTATGCACGTTTGTGTTTGTTTTTTGTTAGATTTGATTAGGATGTGTTCAAATATTACGTCCAAAGATTTTCGTGTTTTTAGAATGGCCGAAATAGCAAAAAAAGTTTTTTTTTCAAATATTTTTATTTTCAAAGGCACTGTATCTTTATAAATATTCAACTTTGAAAAATGGTCAATACTTTTGTGTACAATTGAAAATTTTTACGTTTAGAACACTTTAAAAAAACAGTTCTAGAAAATGATTTTTGTATTTTTCTAGGAGATTTCCTCCATCCTGCAGTTTTCGTGAATCTTTTTGTAACATCTTAGGCTATCACCACAAAATTTTGAATGAAAAAAAAAAATCGTGGGCTCTCGATTAAATTTGAATTATAATATTAATGTTCGAAAAATCTCATAGAAGTGGCATGTTTCATTTTTCATTAATTTTTTTATTTCTTTTCGAAAAGCCCGAAAAATTTCCTACAAGTTTGTCTCTGACCACTTTTTGATGTTATGCAACGTATCGAGATACAGCATTATTTAAGTTACGAAATACAAAAAAAATATTGAAATCTTTACTGTCTTATATAAACATAGGAAAACATGTCTACAAATTTTAATTGATATCGGATAGGGTAGGGTAAAAAAAAATCCAAAAAGGAATGTTTTGAGCTGGAATTGCTCTTATACAAAAATTCATTATACAAAAATATGAGTAAATCTCACTACACTGTTGTTTGAGTGTTTCACATTTTAAATAAGATCCAAGATTTCATCAATTAAAAAATTGGGATTAAATGATTGAAAGACTAAAAAATGTTTCGTAAGTTTATTTTTTCGGCAAAATTTATATTTCAGCAATTCAAGGTCAGAAAAACAATTTTTAAAATAGAAATCATTTGAAACGCTAACTTTTTGTTTTTTTTAAAGAGGTACTTTATACAAATTTAAAACGAAAAATTATAGGAAAAATATAAAACTTAATTTTTTGTATTGAGGCACTTGCAAGTATATTTTTTTAAGTTTCTCACCAATGTCGAGGGGGCGAAAAAATAAAAAAGTTTAGAAATTGAATTTCCGAGCCATGGTGATAACATTTTAATGAAAAAAGTGTTTAAAAATGCATTATAAACCTTTTTAGTTGTTTTGCAATCATTAGTTTCCAAAATACTTAAGTATTGATGATTTTATTTTTTTTTTTGCATAAAAAGAGATTTAGCGGTGTTGTACATTGGAACATCATAAAAATTCAAAATATTTTATAGCCAGCCCAAACATGCTAAATATGATTATCTATGCAGAAAATGCGTTTTAGATTGTATTCAGTTGATTTGACTTCTATTTTCATTAAACAGAATGGAAGTTTTTTGAAAAAAATATATGTTTTGACCCATGATTTTTCGGACCAGTTTTTTGTCCAAAATCTGATCGTTTTAAAAGTCTTTTTTAATTTTTTTTTCAAATATCCGCCATTACAGGGTATATTTTCTGGTACCTCCTAAGACCACTCGTGGAACCCCCAGGGGTACGTGTACCCCAAGTTGAGAGCCACTGATCTAAATCAAATGGGCCTCAACATTTATAAAATTTTGTGATGACATCATTGACCTTTTGGTTGACAATCAGATTTTTGAATTTGATTACTGGAGTCTCGAGTTGTAACTGAAAATGTTTACGGTAGTCGGCCCGTTCCAGTGTCAAACGCGTTCTGACCTGGAATCCATTTGTCCAATTTTCGCACACTTAGGAGCCCAGGGCGGCGAAGTCCTTGTAGTTTAACTAGTGGTGGACACTAGTGGTTGGTACTAGCAATAGTGGGCGACAGCTGTATAGTCAGTCAACTTCGTTTTTTTTCCTAAAAAGTATAAATAATGCCAAAGTTTATCATAAAAAAAAAACAATTGATTTTTGGTGGTAGTTCGAAAGTTAAAATTACTTGCCTCCAAATTTTTAAACACCCTTGGATAAGAGAAGCCAAATCATTTTAAAACCCTGGTTTTTAATTTTTTAAGCTGTGATTGCAAGTTTTTAAGATGAATGAACTCTCAAACTTAGTGATCGTGTCGTCAATTACAAATATTGAGATTTTTTACAAGTTTTATTTTAAACAATCCTAATCGATTCTCTCCCCTAATGTGCCATATTCAAAAATTCACTCCAAATTACACGCACATTGAAATAAAAAAAATCGGCTCAAAATGGCGGCAGTTAAACTGTCTGTTAAACTCGTGCTCGACCAAAAGCTGGAACCATTCTACCGTGCTCCACACAAGACGAACTTTTCATAGAGTTCGAGTCGCTCACAAAAAAGTGCATTTTGGATGGTGTGGCAACATATAAAGTACCTATGTACGACTGGAAGTTTACTGCCATTTTTGGGAATGTGCTGTTCGAAAAATCGAATGGAATTGGATTTTATTGCACTGAATCTAAAGAGCAATGGGCAAAATTGCCGAGAGAGCTTTTATGATTTCTAGCTGTGTTTGCTGGTGTTCAGCGTTTTTGATCATTTTCGCTACAAAAGCAAATCGCAAATGATGCGGATTATGGAGTCGTCAAGATATGATTGCAGAGATTAGTTTCTGAATGTGGTTTCGGTTAGTTGAGCATCGGATTAATTTTTTTTTTTTTTGATAAAAATTTATTTCAATTCTTTGTATTTTTTTTCGAAAATTTACTGTAAATGATTTTTGTAACTAGGCGCAACAAAAATAAATGTTTAAATTTTTATTTATATTATAGTTCCAGGGAGTGCTCGTTGAATTTGGTGTTTTTCAGGATGTCACCCATCATAGTGTTCAACGGCAATATCCCGTTCCGCAGGATGGCATCGATTCCACCCATAAACCCCCTCCCCTCCTACCTTCTCCTTCAATCCCCCAGATGATTCACCACCAAGTAGCGCACTAATTAAAATATAAACCCAAGATCGCCGTCATCGTTGTCACTGCACGAGTGACAGTCATGTGGCCGGTTTTTCGTTATCGGGTTGGACAAGCGCAAAAACAAAACCACAGGCCACCACCGTTCCGTTCCGTTCGAATCAAACCGACCGACCTCAGCGGGAACCGATAAAACGATGTCAGCGTAAATGATTGAAGTAATCAATCAACGGATACTACGCTGTGCTCGCGAGGGGCACTGTGGGATTTTGTGGTGGTCAAAATAGAAATAGATTAATTGATTTGTTTCTTTAGCTATCTAAAATATTTCAAGATTTTGTTTTGAAACTTAAATTATTTTTAAACAAGCAAAATCATGACAATCAAACAACGCATTTTTCCCATAGTGCCCACAGCTGACCAATTTCCAGGCTGGACGAGACGTCCAAACCGGACCAATATCAATGTTATGACACCGAGTCCACAACCTCTCCCGGGGCAGGCCGCGCCATCTATCCCCCGAGAACACCAAGATCGCCACGATTGATGATGATAACTCGCCTGGACCTGGACCTGGTTATCCAGTTTCCTTCCCCGGTTACGACAACCGTGCGTGGACTGTCTCTCTCGGTGATCAACCAAGACCGACCTGCTGACTCAAAATAATGGCATATCAGATTTCCTTCCTTTCTTGGGGACTCTTGGGGACAGAGGGGCTTCGGAGGCCAAGATTTATTATTTAATGGAGTGGTAACGAGAGCAGGTTTTTAGCGTTGTGAATCTTGAAGATAGTTTGGGGAAGATTATAGGACGGTGGTGTAAGTGTTTCCAGCGTGACAGAGTCACCTGAAAGGAATTGGCATCAGTCAGTGGATAGTCGTATCGCTGAGCCCAAGTTCAATTGCTCGTCAGTGGTTGACAATTCGATTTCGATTAAAATTTAAATTTAAAGAAAACCCAAAGACATACATTTAAAACAGATTAGCAAACACAGAAAACACCTGAATTACGTAAACCGTTGCAGGTATATTTGTTTAATTGTTTTTAATAAGGTCAGACCATATTGCGCAGGAGATAGACAAATAAAAGACTTTCTTCTTGTTCAAATATTAATCAACTGAGATATAAATAGAGCCAGTTCCTTCTAATTTTTAAAAAGCTTATTGATGTTGCTATTCTTGCTTTGTTTTAATATAAAAAAAATATTATTTTAATATAATTATTTGAAACCTATAACAATCCGTACTTTCTGTGAATATTAATTGACATAAAAACAACTTGGGCACGATTGAGATTTAAAGGTGAAAATTTTTCAAAATCAATATAAAATAAATGATTTTGCTCGCCATTTTCTAACCTTATTTGATCATTTTTTTTTGTTCAGACTTTGGAGTCCACTTGAAATAAAAAAAAAAACTTTTTAGTGAAAACTTTGAACAATTACAGAACCTGCACTGCAAATAAAATTAATCAATCTGCAGTGCTCCCAACTCTACCTTAGAACATCATTTTGACGCAAAAAGCCAGACTCCACCAATTTCCACTACATCACGAGATTCGGAATGAATTGTCGTCTCCCAGTATTCCTCCTCCCTCAATCTAATCCTCCTTTGAGTAACGTTTTCCATTTCCAGCCAAATTTGTAACTCTGTTGCAGTTTTTTTCCCTCAATCCCCCAGCTCCGGCTTAACATTTCCCACTTGGGACCAGAAATGCCACCTGGAGAATCATCAATCAAGCTGCCGGGTTCGAAGTGACTTTCGCTGTTTTCAAGTTTTCCCAACTTTTGTCATCCAAATGGACTTCTTCGCCGCCGACAAAGCCACAACTCGGCAAGTGTGCGAAAATGTGTGATTTGTTAATTCATCAAAGTGTCAACCCTCCCCCCACAGCGCTTCCACACCTCCAGAAAAAGCGCCCCGCCCCCTTTTTTGAAACCACTTGTCGCAAAAGTTTTCGCGAAGTGAGAAATTGTCGCGACCTGACGGCACAACGGTGTTTACGATTTGGCTGCAGTAGTTTTTGGTTCGAAAGGTTGTAAATCCCAGCATTGACGACGACGACTGCACTTTCAGGTCGCTACAACTCATTGAAAGCAAGCTAGAAATCTACTTTTAAAAAATATTTAAGAACATTCGATCTGACTTTGGCAACCGCATGAAATTGACAAGTTGTTCAATTCGTCTTTTTTTATCCACAACTGATGCTTGTTATATGTTTACAAACAACCTCTGGAATTTCGAGACGATTTCATTGACGCTGTGAGATGGTTATGCCCTACTTGTGAGCTCAGCGTGATCAAACATAACAGATTTTTTGAAATTATGTTGGCACATTGTAATCAGAAGTTTGGCCAGCCCAACTGAGCAATTATCCACCAAACCCGGAAATAGATGATAATGAGGATGATGGCAGCTATTCATTGCAAGAATAATTACATGAAATTTTTCACAAAAATAAGTGTTTTTCCTGAATTTTGAAAATGCCATGTTTCTAAAAAAAATATTCAAATTATTTTTATTGCAAAATGGGCATCAAATAATTGGATTTTTCATACATTTCGAATTTAAAATCAACAGTTTTGAAAATACTCAAAATATTCGCAGAACCACGTATTTTCGAAAAAATACTCAAAATTATAGTTTTTTACAATATGGGTATCACACGATCGGAATTTTGTCAAAACTTGTTTTCGTAAAATCGCGATAACTCGTGATGCTTATAAGAAAACCCCTTATGTCTACATATCAAAATTTTTGTAATTGTTTATTCTACAACTTTGTAGAACATTGTTACACTCTAAAAAATAACCCTGCAAAGTTAGAAAAAACACGAAATTTTAAAATGAAAAATTTTGTTCTAAATGAAAAAATGACCCTTCTGGGACAATGTAGATTCGAAAAGTGTATTAAATTTCCCATAAAATGACATGTTCCAAAATTTTTTACAGTCGAGTAATGGAAAATGGGAGAATTTTTAAAACTTTTTTAGTGTTTTTTTTTCGATGAAAAATACGTTTATTCGGAATTCTGAGTACGCCATCAAATCGGGCGTCTAATTTTACACAAAAGTCCCTTTGACACCAAATTTCTATCTCATTACCATTTCAGGCTGCAAATTGTTGAAAAACATCTCTTTTTTCACATGTTCAAAAATGTAAGGGGTCGTACCGCCCCTTCGTCACAAGATATCAAAAAACGGACCTCGGATTCGTGATCAGGGACAAAAGTTATCCCTTAGGACAAAGTATCACGCAAATCGAAGAGGGGTCGGGGCAACTGCTGTGTGAGTTGGCGGAGAATTACCCGTGTATTAACAACATTTTTGAAAATACTCCAAATTGCCACAAATTACATATTTTCGAAAATAATAGTCCAAATTGCAGTTTTTCATAATATGGGTCAAAATTGATTTTTTTTTTTCAAAAAAACTCATTTTTTTTCAAAAAAATACGTGATTTAAAAAAAAACTCAATATTTCAGTTTTTAACAATGAGCCATTCTCTACGAAAACGGTCTTTTTTTCAATTTAAATTTTGTGTATTTTTTGATCCAGCTGAAACTTTTTTGGTGCCTTCGGTATGCCCAAAGAAGCCATTTTGCATTATTAGTTTGTCCTTATATTTTTTTGCAAATTTGGCAGCTGCTTTTTTGACCGATTTGGTGTCTTGGGCAAAGTTGGAGGTATGGATATGAATTAAACTGAAAAAATGATATACGGCAAAAAAATTCGTGATTTTTAATTTCACTTCACTATCAGAAGGGCGTAATATTGAATGTTTGTTCTTTTTGAGATGTAAGTCTTGATTTAAAATTTATGAAAATATATTTTTGGAAAAGATCGGAAAATTTCACGAATGTTTCATATTTTAACATTGTAAATCGGACCATTAGTTGCTGAGATAACAACATTAGAAAATGATGGGTTGTTTGGGTGAGACTTAGAAAACATCACTTTTCCTGTTTTTAAACCTTTGCATGGCCATATCTCAGCAACTAAGGGTCGTTTCAACAAAGTCCGAAAAAGCAAAATATAGAAAATTTTCTCAGCTTTTCGAAAATATTTTTTTCAAGTGTGTGCAAACATGGGCACTATTTTAAAATCAATAACTGCGACTATTTTGAAAAAAGTTACATAAAAATAGCTATAACTTGAAAACGGTGCACTTTATCAAAATTTCACTAAAGTACTTTTTGATTGCAAGTTCTATTTTACATCGAAAATGAAATTTAAAAAAATTTGCGAGCAATATTTGGATTTGTTGAAAACAGGGCTGTGGAGTCGGAGTCGGAGTCGGAGCCGGAGTCGGTGGAGTCGGGTCTTTTTGGGTACCTGGAGTCGGAGTTGGAGTCGGAGTCGTCAAAACTCGAACAGCTGGAGTCGGAGCCGGAGTCGTAGTCGGCTAAATTTTACGAGATGGAGTCGAAGTCGGAGTCGGAGCCGAAAATTCCTGATAACCCGGAGTCGGAGTCGGAGTTATCTAAAATTCAACAAAAATTATCTTTTTTTTTATTGTTTAGTATTTGTTAGAATGCAGGTTAATTCATAAAACTTTTTATTTTTTAATTCTTTTTAAAGTCGCATGCATTGCGTTGCCATTTTTTTCTTTTTTTTTAAATAGATTTATCAGATGAGCAATTCTCTATGAAATCGGCCGATTTCAACCTTCTTTATTTTTTTTTTTTTTTGCTATTTGACTCAAACTTTATGGGGGCCTTCCCACAAGAAGCCATTTTGTGTCAATGATTCACTCATAGTTATCTCAATACAATTTTGGCAGAAGTTCATATAAAAATGGTACGTAAATATTCGAAAATCTGTAATTTAACTTTTCAAGAATTTTTTTTGTTTGTTTTGGTGTCTTCGGCAAAGTTGTAGATATTGTAGAAAACTATTGAAAACAGGTTCACGGACAAAATATCAAGCCATCCTGATGTATGAACCAAAACTTTGCCGACGAGTCATGATTTTTTTTTTAAATAGTGATTTATGTAAAAATTGAAAACTTGTACTTAACATTTTCTGACCTAATTATTGATGTAAAATTGAATTTGCCATCGAAAAGTATTTTACACATTTTTTGAGTAAGTACACCGTTTTAAAAATATATCCAATCCATTCAAAGCAAAATAGTGTCCATGATTGTCCATTTCTTAAAATATTGAATGTTTGGCCCTATTAAAATGTTAGTATTTATTAAAAAAAATTTTCCTGAAAGATCGGAAAATTTCACGAATGTTTCATTTTTCAATATTGAAAATCGGACTGCTGAAATATAGACATTAGAAAATGGAGGGTTGTTTGGGTTAGACTTAAAAAAAAATCAATTTTCCTGTTTCTTTTATCCGCTGTATCTCAGCAACAAGTGGTCAAATCTTCTTAGACGAAATAGAAGGAAATTTTCTGAACTTTTCGATAAAGATATTTTCAGGAATGAACAATCATGGACACTATTTTCGAAAATAAAAAAAAACCGGAATTTTTCGGACAATATTTAATTTTGAATACTATATTTTTAAAACGGTACACTTAATAAAAAAAAACTGTAAAGTACTTTTCGATTACAAATTCGATTGTATGCGAAAAATGAGGTCGAAAATTTTTAAATACGTGATTTATTTTTTTACAAAAATCACTATTTTTTAAAAATCATAAATCGTCGGCAAAATTTTGGTCCATACTTCTGAATTGGTCTTCTAAAATCCCTTAAAAACTGGAGATATTTTTTGATTTCTGTTTCAATTACGTTTAAAACTTGTTACCTGGAAAGTTTTTTTTTCACTTTTGTGATTCGAACTTATTTTCCTTGAGAAAAACATAACAATTAGAGAGTATGTAAGTAATCCTATTCAACAATGTTTTCATAATAATAGTCAACTAACTTTTGAAATTTTTCAAAATATGTGGAGTCGGAGTCGGAGTCGGAGTCGGCTAGAGTTTGTAGGCCGGAGTTGGAGTCGGAGTCGGAGTTGGTTCGAGCTGAAAGCCGGAGCCGGAGTCGGAATCGGAGTCGGCTTATCTCAGAAAGCTGGAGTCGGAGTCGGAGTCGGAGTCGTTTGAAACATGACCCGACTCCGCAGCCCTGGTTGAAAAAATGTATTGATCCAAAAAATCATAACACGGTCATTCTGGTTTAAAAAATACAGAAAATAATCGAATGACCAAAATCTCAGAGAATTGCTCTCATGTAAAATAACTTACTCCTCAGTTATTTTTGGTCAAATTTCGTCAAACGAAGCTAAACTTACTTGTTTTGATTTTGTTCAATTTTGTTTAGTTTTACGGGAAAATTAAAAATGATAATCTATTTTTTATGAAAGATTAAATTAAAAACGTTACGGCTTTACCAATATAAGTCTTATCTTATTTACAGCTACACGCAGCTCCGAAATGAGTTATTGATGATGATCACGAATACAAATTTGCTGTAAAATTTGGATTAAACTTAATTCTAAACGAGCTATATTGAACGAGCGCTTATCAGAACTTTAACGCTCATGCAAAACAATGCACTTCTAATTCTTTATCTTTACATGAATTACGCCAGCACAGAGTCAAACCTATATATTTCGAAAAACTAATTTATTTTAAAAAGTTCTACAAAATCTTACTCAAATTTGGGTGAATTTAATCCATGATTTATTCAAAGTATTCCGACTCTGACTCAAAAATAAGATGACTTCTATTAGCGTGTAGGAATTGTGCAGCAAAATTTTGACATTAAATTATCAGAAAACGTACTGTTTTAGACAAGCGTGTGCCCCAAAATTCCGAGTCGAGAGAATCGTTCCTTCAAAATTCATTGAGGGCTGAGCGCCAAAATCGAGAGAATAATGCTACCAACTCACATCACCATAACGCATGAGTTCATTCATCATACATCAACATCTAACCACTCCTTGTTCACCAAGCTGTGGTTGCCTAGGCAGTTAAGTCATTGCGTTTGTATGTCAAAGGTCTCTGGGTCGATTCCCGTAGTTGACAATTTTATTTTTGTTTTTGTTTTGACAGATGAACTTTTTGTTTGCAAATGAACCTCGAGAGAATAATTCTCTCGCCCATCTCGAGCTGTGTTCTCTGTGTCCGTGAATGGAACCACTATTCTCTCGTCTCGAGGCCATTATTCTCTCGAAGTAGCGCTGCCCAGTTTTGGGTGCAGATTTGTGATCTGTTTACAAAATTTGACATTTTTTTTTTTTTTTTTTACAGCTCCCTCCGTGTACGCACGAGAGCATGCAGCTAGTGCTCAGTGCTCCATCGTTTTTTCGATTTTTTTCGCCGTAATTGATTGTGGTTACCCGCGAGTTTGCTTCTCCAGCATGCCAAAGGCCGGCCGTGGCCGTGGCAGTTCGAGTGCGGCCTCGAAAACCCGCGAAGTTCGTCTACCGGCCGTGTGCAAAAGGTAAACAAACCAACGCCGTGTCGGCCGCCATCGCGCAGGGGAGCGTCAGCGCTGAAGGCATCGACAAAAAGTTACTACATCCTGGATATGTCCCAAGATCACCAGTGCGAACCCGTTCCGGTACTTCCGGTGCCACGACCAGTGGCACATCAACATCCGCCAACATCCCCATCAGGAACGAGTTCCAGATGCTGAGCGACGACGAAGAAAATAACAACTCTGACGGTAGCAGCACTACCGACGACGACGACGACGATGATGGTCGTGCACGGAAAAAAGTGCCGACTTCAAAAAAGAACAACTCTCCAGCGGAACGTAGACCACCTCCAATTTTTGTTTTGGACACGTTAGCGGACGATGTTGACGAGTTGCTGGAAGGCCTCGGATATTGTCTGAAAATTGGTAAGTCGGCAGTGCAAGTGATCACACTGACCAAAAAGAATTTCGACCTGGTGTTTGAAGAATTGAAGCGTAGCAACTTCAACTTCTACACATTCAACCCCGAGAAGCCCCCTGTTAAGGTCGTCTTACAGGGTTATCAAGACCGTCCGATCTCCGACCTGAAGGGTCACCTTTCGGACGCCGGAATAAAACCGCGGGAGATTAAAGTGCTCTCGCGCAAGATAACGGTAACAGGTACACACACACTGTACCTGTTGTACTTCGACCGCGGCACCGTCAAGATCCAAGACCTGCGGCGGACTAAAACGTTGGACGGTTTTTGGGTAAACTGGCGGTTTTACACCAAGAACCCGACGGACGTAGCGCAATGCCACCGTTGCCAGAAATTCGGCCACGGCTCGCGGAACTGCAACCTCCGGCCCCGCTGCGTGAAGTGCGGTGAGTCACACCTCTCGGAGGCGTGCGCACTGCCACGAAAGGCGGACTTGGGGGACAAGGCAGAACAAACCAAGCCGCGCGTAAAGTGCGCGAACTGTGACGGCAACCATACCGGCAATTACCGCGGATGCGTCGCGCGCAAGGTCTACCTCGAGGAGCAGGAAAAGAGAAAAAAGAAAGCGTCCCTCCCTCCTCAGCGAAGTACGAGCGCAGCCGTTCCTGCAGCTGGACAGCGTACGGTTCCAGCGGAAAACTCAGCGTTCCCTCCTGGTTGGGGGCGTTCGTTCGCCAGCGTGGTCGCTGCCGGTAGCGGCAGTACGGCCCAGCAAGAAGTCACCGGGAAGATCTCTTCACCCTGCCGGAGTTCTTTGCTCTCGCGGGAGATGATGACGCGGTTTCGGAGCTGCCGGAACAAGGCAGAACAATTCCTGGCCCTTGGGGAACTGATGATCAAACACATCTACAAAGGATAAATTTTCTGTGATCTAGTATTAAGCTTTCTCTTCCTCTATCCCATTTCCTTTGCAATTTCTGTAAGTTTTTTTTTATAGTTTTTTCTTACTCTTGCTAGTGCCTTAGTTAAAGAAATAATTGTTCCTAGATGGATTATGATGCAACACACAGCTGTAAGGAACTCCAAAACTCTGTTATGCACTTCAAAATAACTCATTGTATCTTGATTATTCACCAATAAAACCGAATTGAAATTGAATTGACATTTTCATGCTTGCTTAAAAATAGAAAACAAACAAAAAAAAATACACTCAACATTATCTCAACATTTAGCTTTTAGCCGAAAAAATGTGTGAAATTGAATCAAATTTGTGAATAATAACACAGAAATTTTATATTGTTGACGGATCACTTTTCTGGTACAGGATGATTTTGAGTCAGATTTTGACAGCATATTTTCCACACGCTCATTAAAATCGACTCATTTAGAGCCAGACCCAGAGTAAAAAAGTGCAAGGTTTTCAGCAAGAGGGATGTTTATTTTTTTAAATGAACAATGATTTTGTGAATAAATAGTGTTTTTTGGAAAGTATGGAAAATGCACGCAAATAAAAAAAAAATAATGTGAAATTCATAATTCTGGTAATTAAAAAAAAATGTCTATTTTAAATGGATGGTCCAGGTTCATGTTTTTTTTTCTTCATACATTTTTGCATTTTTTCCAAAAAAAAAAACTTCAGCGATCTATAGTGACCCCTAAAACTTAACCGATTTGGCTCAACATTGGCACAGTTACTTATTTTTGCAAATAAATCGAGTCAGGAGGTCGATTTTTTTATTGTTACCCTAGTGTTCAATCATTTCTATTCTCAGGAAACGCTTACCGGGGTTGACCGGGATTGAACCCATCCCATCTGCGGCTAGAGATCTACGTCAAAAGATCAAATAGGGTTGGACATCTTTTAAATCAAATTTATTAATTTTTGACTAAGGCGATACAGGATTGGTATACGAAATATTTCAATTTTTACAATAGTTTTTAGCATTTCACGTTAACTTTCTCGCAAATGGTTGCACGAGCCACATCACATCCTCTGTCATTCCAAGTCGTTCCACCGGAGAACCCAACTTCGATGCAGTTTTCGTTGCCTCCGTAGTTGTTGGGCTCTCCGGGGGCGTAGTTTGTGAATCCCGTTTTGTGACCGAGTGGTTTTCCGTTGGTGATCCACACAAAGTTTCCCTCCTTGCCGAGATCCGTTCCACCGATCCACCACGGTCCCTTGGCTTTACGATCAGCCCGAATAAGAGCCACCGCCAGTTCAGCGTCATCCTCGACGGAATTGACCGTTGCCATTCGGAGTCCGAGCGAGGCACAGTACTGCCAAGCCTGGAAAAAGTCTACGACCTTGTCGTTGAACACGTGGTAGCGCTGGTTGGAATCCAGCGCATCCGATCGAGCTAGCACTTCTTCAGTTGCGTTGAAGTCCGGAGAGGCGAGGCTTGAAGAAACCATCGCAATGGTAAGGACCAGGACTGCTGATAATGCTTTGGAGATCATCTTGTTGATACTGAAGATTCCTAGGCTAGAAGCACCATTTATATGATTACGAGATTTTGAAATTTGGCTAGGCAACAGTTGTGCGATATTTGCATTATTAGAAAGTCTTAATATTCTTGGAACTTGCGTCATGCCAAGTGACCCTGAAACAAACTTGAGTAAACATCCGATCAAAATGTGCAATATCTAATACATTGGAACAAAAAATTTTCGGGTCTTCTTAGTTTTGATAAAACAGTTAAAACTCGCATAGTGTGCAGGCGTTACGCTTTTTATTTCGTCGATTTCTCTTAAACCATACATTATTTTTACAAGCTTCAAAAAGTGTTTTGTAGATCTGAATAAAACCTACAATAGTAGTTTATGCAACAAGTTGCAAAAAGAGGATTTTTTCAGCACGAGTCGTACATTTATCCAACGAGGTCCACCGAGTTGGATAAATACGAAAAGTGCTGAAAAAATCAAGTTTTGCAACGAGTTCCATACAACATTTTTTGCAATTCCGAAAAACAATCAATCAATCAATCTCAATAAATCGTTTAAATCAAAAAAATGTTGAAAAGTGTTACTTTTCAAAACAAATGCTGAAAAGTGCAACTTTTCAGCACCCATTTCAGTGCTGAAAAGTTGAACTTTTCAGCATTTATTTTGGAAAGTGTTGCTATTCGATTCTGTTATTTTTGGTACAGAAAAGTAGGCTATTTCGTTGTTCAAGAATGACAGGAAAAGTAAGTAGTTTCACGATGGAATTGCAAAAATTGCATTTAAAAGATTGCATAAAATTTGCGTCGTTCCAGAGAAATCGACAAATTAGAAAAAAAACGTAATGCACCGCGTAAAAGTGGTTTATCTGTAAAATGTTGTTCTAGAGTATTCGAAGAAACACAAATCGTTACGCCTGCGCACTATGCGGGGTTTAACTGTATTATTTTTTTTAATAGTTGGGATGAAGTATTTCGAAGCTTTTAAATTCTAATTTTAATAAAAATTTCTTATGAAAATATGTCCAGCCTGTCATTCAATTACAAAATAATTTGATGAGATGATCAAACTATTTAAAATTGTAGATGCATTTACCAACAGTTGAACGAGAACATGTCTGAAAAAAAAAATCTTGGAAATCTTGGAATAAAAAATCTCCAGTATTGTTATATCACATTTTGATCGGATGTTTACTCAAGTTTGTTTCAGGGTCACTTGGCATGACGCAAGTTCCAAGAATACGACTCTCTAATAATGCAAATATTAAACAACTGTTGCGTGAAAAAATTTCAAAATTTCGGAATCATATAAATGATGCCTCTAGCCTAGGAATCTTCAGTATCAACAAGATGATCTCCAAAGCATTATCAGCAGTCCTGGTCCTTACCATTGCGATGGTTTCTTCAAGCCTCGCCTCTCCGGACTTCAACGCAACTGAAGAAGTGCTAGCTCGATCGGATGCGCTGGATTCCAACCTGCGCTACCACGTGTTCAACGACAAGGTCGTAGACTTCTTCCAGGCTTGGCAGTACTGTGCCTCGCTCGGACTCCGAATGGCAACGGTCAATTCCGTCGAGGATGACGCTGAACTGGCGGTGGCTCTTATTCGGGCTGATCGTAAAGCCAAGGGACCGTGGTGGATCGGTGGAACGGATCTCGGCAAGGAGGGAAACTTTGTGTGGATCACCAACGGAAAACCACTCGGTCACAAAACGGGATTCACAAACTACGCCCCCGGAGAGCCCAACAACTATGGAGGTAACGAAAACTGTATCGAAGTTGGTTTCTTCGGTGGAACGACTTGGAATGACAGAGGATGTGATGTGGCTCGTGCAACCATTTGCGAGAAAGTTAACGTGAAATGTTGAAATTAAGTTTTTGTTTTAAACCTTCTAAAATCGAAGATATTTGTTTTCCGTTCACGTAAACAACAATAAATAAAATCTATTAAATTGAATTCCAATTATGTATCTATTCATCAAGTAAATCCTAAAATCTCATTCAAATCTGCATCTTGATCAGCCAATTTCCATTTTCAATTTCGATACCAATCAACTCCGCCCCGAAATTCCCAATCAGTGCAAATTAAAAGCAAAATCCGCAGTCGCATTGTTGTGGCTTCCGAGCATTTCAAACTTATTCCCTTCGGAAGCAAGAGCATTAAAGGACCTGGTAGGTCCAGCTAAGGAAACCGACAAAGAAAGTGTCACAAAAATTACAACGGCCTCCTCCACACCACCACCACTTGTGGGTGATATTAATCTACTTTATAGGAAAAGTTTTAAAAAGCATATTGCTTCGCGGCGCTTTTCTTTCGTCGCTTTCATTGAGTGAAAGTTTTCCGCAAGCTTTTTATTGTGCGGCTTTTTTTCCCTCGGCGAGATTGTTACGGCTTTTGGTCGATGGAAATCGCCGGCCCTTTGTAATTGGTTGTGGATATTCTACTTAAGGAACTTCTAATTGGGTTGCGGTTGTAAGAGAACTTTGATATTGCGTTTTGTTTGTATGTTTTACAAATATTTAAAGATAACTGTAGTAGCAAGATAATTTTTGTTTGCAAAGATTTTTTATTTCATCTACAAAAGAAATAATAAACTTGAACGTTAATTTTAGCTTTTCAAATGTGTGGAAGATATACTTAATTGAAAAAAGAAATTGTTTTTGTGTGATTTTCTTAGTTATTTTTTTTTTTTGGATTTGCATATGCCGTAATTCATGGATTTTCAAGCTTCTTCAAGGCTGGTAACCTCTCCCAGGTAATTCAAGCACTCTTAAAAAAATCCATACCAATAAGGGTTGTAAATATTCGATAATGTGAGGGTATCTTGGGACGAGAATTTCCAATACACATCATAAAAAAATACCAATTTAATAAAACAACTTTTCTCCTCGAAACAGCAATTCACACAAACTGTATGTTGAAAAGTTTAATCTCCTGTACATAGCTTTAATTTATTTTTTTTTTATCGAAATTTTCCGAACAATATTTTTTTATATTTTGTTTATTCAAATTATATTTTTTCCATAATTATCTTCATTATTATCTTCAAATTTTCTCAACACACTAAATCGTCATTTCCCAAGGTACAAAATTTCGAATATTTACATACCATATTTGTATAGGGGTCATTTTCGGAGCAACTTCTTTCGATTTCGTTAGAGTTGGGAGATAATATTCCATATAGTGTAAGGTAAGTAAAACACTTTTTTACATACTGTATATAATTTAGAGATTTTTTCTGTTTTCAATAAAAACAGATTTGGAATATTTGCATTAGTAGATTCTGAAGGTATTAAACTTTTTATAATTTGCGTCATACCGAATGACCTGGAAAATTCAGTTAATCATATAACTAAACTCAACATATTTAATTTTAGAAAAAAACGATATTAAAAATAAAAACGCAAAATGTTTCAAAGAAAAAATATTTGAAGAATATTTTTAAAGGAAAAAAAGAAATGGGAAGAGGAAAAAATGATACTATAGTCGAATCAAAATTGATACGATAACTTAAAAAAATAAGGAGAACAGAAAACTACAATAATTTCAAGCTGAGAGTACATAAAAAATCATAAAATTCAAAAAAGTTGATTTATAAAATCGAAAAAACGAACGAAGGTGACTTTATAGATGTCGGCCATCATTGGGCTTCTAAGTGTATGAAAGTATGGCACAGAGTGACGGCACCAAATACCCATATTTACAAAAAGAATTTAGAGCACCCGCCGCGGGAATCGAACCGGCGACCCTTGGATTGTGAGTCCAGTGCGCGGTCCGATTGATCCACACGGGCGGGGATAATTTATTTTTTATTTTTTTTTTATGATTTATTAAATCTATCAACTAAATATTGATACATATGGTTCACATATGGTACTGCACAAATGTTTTGTATTTTAATACAACATTTTTCAAGTATCTTCAAGATGTTCCTGAAGACATTTTTCACAGTCATGGATCTGCGACGTATGCTCCCAGAAACAATTCAATGAATGAAATTTAAGCAAATTGTTTCAAATTTTGATGTTTTAGTGCAGTTCAATCGGCAATCAATAATTTTTCGTTTCAGTTGTTGTTTGCTCCAAAATTTGGTTCAATTCGGAGGAGTTCAAAAGTGTACAATTTTGCTTTGGATATTCTTTTGCGTAATAATTCGGAGCGTTTGGTACGGTATGTCCACGCATCCTTCCTCCCCTAATGATTCTGTGGAATGTGACTCGTTCACAGAATCTGTCTCTGCGGTTAATGCAACGCAGTAGGCCTGGCCGCTTTAATTTTTGCTATACATTTTCGGGGTAACTTTTATGTACCGCAATTATTAATACTGACAAGGAAGGACTTGGGGCGTAATCTAACCGCAAGTTCTTCCAGGATGCTTTCTTCGGACTGGCTGCGCTTGTGTTCGATTAGATTAGATTAGATTAGATAATCTTTTGCGTAATAAAATTCACATTTTTGTAGATTCCGAGCTTAACGTTTTGATTTATTTTTATTGGCCCACATACTCCAACAATGCCTTCAGCACCCCAGTGGCAGTGGCTCACGTGCTTCACAGATGAATCGCCGCTTCACGTCACAGTTCTTGTCGTTCCAGAACGTTCCATTGGGGTGGCCAACCTCCACGCAGTGCTCCGTTCCGTTCAGATTGTTGGGCTCCCCGGGTCCAAAGTTCCTGTAGCCGGTCTGGTACCCAATCGGCTTCCCCGTAGTGAGCCACACAAAGTGTCCTTCCAGGCCCAGATCCGTTCCGGCGACCCACCACGGTCCCACCTGCTTGGGGTCAGCCTCCTCGATGGCCATCTTGAGCTGGACGTCCTCCGAGGGGGACTTCACTGTGGCCAGCTCGAATCCGTACGATTCACAGAGGTGCCATGCCTTGAAGAAGGACACTTCCACGTGGTTGAAGACAATGAAGCGCTTGGGGAAGCACTGCACCGAGTCGTTGGAGAAAGCTCCGGCTGCGTACGGTACAGCTTCGTCGAGAGTTGGTTCTTCCAGGGAGGAATTGGCGCTGGCAAATGCCACCACGAAAATTAGCGATGCTAGTTTGGCCAACATCTTGACGGAACTGAAGGTTTGTTTACGAAATTGGCCCAATTTAAGGTGGTGCGAAATTTTCAAGGTTTCGCCATCGCGATAAAAGAACATTCGCTGATAATGTTTTGGGAGTGCACCCTAATGGAGGCTGCATGTTTTTGTTGTTTGGCAAGATTAAACAATATAAGCCAAAAATAGTCATGGGACGGTGATTCCCGGATTTTGTAGAATGAAAAGTTTGTTGGGAATTTCCGGAGGAACTCGGCCATGCCAACAGCTTGTTTCAGCAGATAGATAGAACTTCGTTTTCAATTATTAAAATTTTAATTTCATCAGATTTGCGACAAGTTGCAGTTGTGTCAAAATAATCGAAAAAAATGTAAGGTTGATGAAGTCTAGCATTTCAGAAGAGTTGAAGCAGGAGTTGTTACGATGCAAAAGTGTGGCTCTCCCATCGCATTCGTGTTGACAAAGAAGACATGCAACCAGCATTAGACGACATTCGTGAGATTTCTATCAGCGTTCATTGATATCAAATTCGCCCAATTTAAAGCTCCTTAAATTGAGCAGCACCTTGAACTTGAATTTCAGTCCGCTCAAAATGTTCGCCAAGGCTGCCACACTCGTGCTCGCCGCAACTTTTGTTGCAGCGACCTCGAACCCCTCAACCTTGGAATGCCAACCGAAGCGTTACATCGTCTTCAACTACGCCGAAGTTCCGTTCTTTGCCGCTTGGCGGCTGTGCGAATCGTACGGATTTCAGCTGGCCACGGTCCGGAACCCCTCCGAGGATGCCCAACTGCAGCGAACGCTGAAGAACACGGACCCCACCCTGCTGGGACCGTGGTGGATCGCCGGAACGGACCTGGGCAACGAGGGCCAGTTCGTGTGGCTGCCCAGCGGGAAGGCGGTCGAGTACCAGACCGGCTACCGGAACTTTGCCCCGGGACAGCCGGACAACCGGAACGGCGCGGAGCACTGCCTGGAGGTGGGCTGGGCGACTGGAACGACGCACTGGACCGATAAGAACTGCGACGAGAAGAAGCGCTTCATTTGTGAGGCACGTGGCCCGCTGACTTGTTGATAAGAAAGTTTGAATAAAACTTGAGATATTGATTGCATTACTGAGTGGGTGAAATTCGTTGCATCACGATAATTTCACAAATGTTTGCAATTTTGTACTATTTCTTCAATTATATTTCAAAAGTTATGTTTTTTTATTTCACTCACTTTTTAATATATGTTTTTTTTACCAACCATTTTCCACCATCGATTCGATCACAATGATTTCATCTATTTATTCCATCGGTAGCTGAAAGCGGCAGCCTTCACTTGTTTGAACTTTTGACATTCTGCGAACGAAGGAGCAATGCGCTAGATGCAAAAGTGCATCTCTTTTGATAAATCATCAAAAGAGATGATTAGATTTGCACTGGTGGTTGCACTTTGCGTTATAAAATCGGTCATAGGAGAGAGTTGTAAGATTTTTTTTGTAGATTATTGCACCTAATAAATGAACAACAAATGTCTCTAGCTGGATATTATTCACAATAGGAATGACCCGTTTTTTAGAAATAATGGAACCTGTTTTTTTTATAAAAAAGTAGGTTCAAATTTAAAAAAAATGTACTGAATTCAATAACTCATTCCCAATAATTTTAAAATGTTATAGCCACATTTTTGCTCAATACCGTAATTAGGTCTTAAATCTTAACAAGAGAAATACTACACCCAGAACTGGGCATCGGCATACGAGAGGATAAAGAGCACGATTCGGTAGTAAAATGGTACTTTGTGCGGACGGAGAGGATAAATCCCGTAATAACCGAGAGTACATTACTCATGGGTGACTAAGTGGTGGTCCTTTGTCCATATAAGCCAATCATTGGGATGAACTGTTCCAATGAACGAATGAACACGCGAGAGGACTATACTCTCGCAAAATAGCACTTTTCTCACGTTTCTTTTCGTGAGGATTATGCCCTCGTTCTTTAACTTTGGGTGCATGATATGATTTAAAAAAATTAGTTTATATTTGACCACTTTTCAAAATAGCTCGATCTTTTGATTATTTATGCAAGTTTATTTACTTTCCAATGAACTATACTGAAAAAATACAGTTTTCACTAACGAGCAACGTTATTTGAGCCCAAACTTCCAATTGAAATGCTGTCAAAGGCAAACTTATGGGAAATTGGGCGAGCTTTCCGGTGAAAATATTTTAAAGACTAAAACATTGCCAGAAAATGACCAAAACCTCTGTTTTTTCAACAATTTCATTTATAGCCCCGCTGTATCTTCACAAGGATTGGACTTAGACAATGGTCAATAGAGTCATTGGAGACTGTAAAATTGTCTGAAGAATCGATTCACGCACTTGGATTTTTAAAATTTTGACTTTTCAAAAAGCAGTTTTAGTAAATGATTTTCTTTTTTGGAAGAGTTGCTCCATCCTATATTTTTTGTGAGTTTTTTTTGTAACATATAAGGCTATTTTCAATAAAGTTCACAAAAATTTCCCACGAGTTTGTCTTTGACCACTTTTTTATATGATGCAACGGTTTCGAGATAAAACAATATTTAAAATACAAAATACAAAAATATTCAAAGCATTTACGTCCATCTCAAATATTAGCGTAGGATAACATGTCTTCAAAGTTTCATTGCAATCGGAGAGGGTCGAGGAAAACAAATACCTTTAAAAAATCCTGTTTTGCTTTGTTCAGTGATTCGACAAAAATAGTATTTTTTCTATTTTTTAAATAGTCTACCTTTGAAAAAGTATATTCGAAAAAGTGGCAAAAAATCTCTTCAATTTGCTTTTTAAGACAATATTGAGAAATGGCTTTGCTAAGAATGAAAATTACCAAAAATCTGTTTTTTGAAGTTCTACTCAATTGACCCTCAATTTTCCATCGATGATATCATGGAAACCATGGATCAGATTTTCAATGGCTTAAATCATCTTATCATATTCAGCGATGGAATAATCATCATCAAAATAAAATCACTGGACGTTCATCAAGAGAAAAAAAAAATCCGAAGAGAGCATGGCTCTCCTCTCTCACGCATGAAAGATTGGTAAAAGGAATCTAAAAAAATCATCATCTTGATTATTCAGCGGAACACCTTTTTCACTACTGCACTTGCAAGTGTAACGTTACACGTCGAAAAATGTCCTGTCAAAGTAAAGTGAGTAAACAAAGTGAAATAAATATTTTTAAGTGGAAATTCACAAAAAACATCAGCAGATTGATTTTTTTTTGAGACTTTCGTGAGCGATTTTCTTTTGCGTTATTTTCCTCCTCTCTCTTTCGCAAGTGAATAAAGTTCGCACGTGAAATTTTTTTTTTTTGCGATTATTCCATCCTTGATAATATTATTGAAAGTACAAAAAATCATAAGTTTGACATGTCAGAAGGTCGTATGTTGCGTTTTTTTTTAAACCTGAACAGTTCTTGAAAATGTTGCATGAGAGTTTATTCAATTCAAAGATATTTCAATGTTCTTTACCAGACAAAAAAAGAAAATAGGATGACAAAAGACTAGACAAAAGTTCAAAACTGAAAATGATGTCAAATGGACAAATTCTTGAAAAGATTTTTTTCAGGTTTAAATATATTTTTCAGAATGCTGTTCAGCAAAAGCATTGGAAAATAGTAAATCGTCACCGTCGTGCTAACTTGACGTACGTTCATTTTGGGCCAAAATGAGTTAAGAACGCCGATCCCCAACATTCGATTTCAATCCTGAGATATTCAATGAAAATCAAAAAAACTTCGTGCATTTTTGTCACTTTTCATATAAAAGAAGTTTCAGTCTTGTCGTGCTATTTTGACACAGCCTTAAAATTGATGTAAATGCGACAATTGGCCAAAGGCATTCCAGATCAGGACGCGTTTGACACAGGGACAATCTCGAAAACTGTAAACGTTTTCAATTATAACTAGGGACTGCGGCTTCTAAATTCAACCAAACTTCGGGGCAATCCACAAAATGGTTAACCAAACAAAACGTGTTTGTTATTGTTTACATTGCGTGCTCTTGATTTGTTTATTCAAGGTCAAATATTAGAACGCGTTTTTCTTTGAACGTCTAAAAGCGACGTACGACGAGATAGCACGACTGCGTCGAAATGTAAAGATTCTTATCTAAAATTGACTAGGAAAGATGCTTTCAAACTTTGTATTCTTTTACACCCTGAGATATTTTATGAAATTAGTTTTTTTTAATATTGTGTTTTTTACAAGAATCTTAACATTTTTTCATGAGGCAATTTGTCGCTTTTTTGTTTCTAAAAACAAAAAAGAGAGCAAATTGTACACAGTTTCGTTTGTTTTAAACACATGAAAATGTTAGTCGAGAGCGTAAATGTCACCTTTTTTTTATTTGAAAGAAAAAAAATCAGATCGGATCATATCAATTGCTGTTTTGATCTAGCTCAAAATAATTGAACTCAAGATTAAGCTCTTTTTGAATTGAAAATACTCACAATCAGCTTTTTTAATTCGTAACCTATTAATATTCTAAAAAAATTGTTTTAAGTATTTTCTTAGGATGATTTTTGATATCTTTGTTTTAAAAAGTTTATAACACTATTTATATCGCATTCATCCCGAGTAGGGGTAAATAACACGGGAATACCAAATTTTGGTATTACTTGGGCAAATAACAGCGACCAAAATGTGCCCTTGGTTGCCCAGTAATAGATGGTAAAATACCATGAAATCATACCAAAATCTTGTATGTGTAAGGGCACAACAATACCAAACCATGTTATTCCAAGGGTAAAATAATACCTCAAAATAAAACCATTTCAATACCAAGTTGAGGTCTTCTGGATTTTTGAACATTGCTTGAATACCAAAACTTTTTAGGTATTCCCGCGCCCTTGGAAAATCATATTTTGGTATTTCTGTGGTCTTTCACATACATGATTTTGGTATGATTTCATGGTATTTTACCATCTACTACTGGGCAACCAAGAGCACATTTTGGTCGCTGTTCTTTGCCCAAGTAATACCAATATTTGGTATTTTCATACCATTTTTAGTGCAGTAGTTGCAGTTAGAGAAAAAAACGGAAATTATTCATATGCAACAGCCAAATCTACTCAACTGATGATTCCATGTTGTTATTAGTGATATTCTTCACCACACCGAATGCATTTGTCATTGATGAACGGCCTGTGCTTGAAGTTCTTGAAGCTTCTGAAAAATAACAAGATTGAAAAATAAGTATTATTAAAATGAAAATGAATTGAAATTCACCAAAATTCATTAATCTGTCGATTGACTCGTTTTTAAAAGTATTTGGTTATCCCGACTTAGAGATATTTCAACGTTTTTGAAAAAAATATTAGTGGGTATATCACACTAATTTTTAAAATCATCTTTAACATTTTTGGGTTTCAAGTCATTTTAGCGCAAAATTAATTAACTCGTAAATTTTTTTTAACAAATTTCCCATAGTTTCAGAGAAAATTGATGAAACCTTTCAATATTCAAATTATACCAAAATGTGCCATCCTGACTTAGAAATTTTTTCACAATTTCAAGGGGTATATCAAAAATGTTTAAAATCAAGTTTAAAATTTCCGGTTTTGAATGAAAGCATTCGCTTTGAGACATCATTTAAGCGCAACATTAATTATTTTGTCAAAATTGGTCAAAATTTTCCCATAGTTTCAGAGGAATTTGATAAAACACTTAAATACCAAAATAACACCAAAATGTGCCATCCTGACTTAGAAAATTTTCCACAATTTCAAGTCATTTCTATACGGAGTATATCAAAAATGTTTAAAATCAAGTTTGAAATTTCCGGTTTTGTTTGAAAGCATTCGCTTTGAGACATCATTTTAGCGCAAAATTAATGATTTTGTCAAAATTGGTCAAAATTTTCCCATAGTTTCAGAGGAATTTGATAATACACTTAAAAACCAAAATAATACCAAAATGTGTCATCCTGACTTAGAATATTTTCCACAATTTCAAGTCATTTCTATAGGGGGTATATCAAAAATGTTTAAAATAAAGTTTGAAATTTCCGGTTTTGAATGAAAGCATTCGCTTTGAGACATCATTTTAGCGCAAAATTTATTATTTTGTCAAAATTGGTCAAAATTTTCCCATAGTTTCAGAGAAATTTGATAAAATACTGTAATACCAAAAGAATACCAAAATGTGGTGTTCGATCATTGACAAATTCTGCAATTTTGCAATTTCAAAACAATACCTTAAATTGGTATGATACCACATTTTGCTCTTGCATAATCCTTAAGACAAATTTTAAAGGGTCCAGGAATACCAAAATTTGGTATTGATACCAGAGAAAGGTATTATTACGCATTTCCCTTGTTATTTACCCATGCTCGGGATTTAATGGAAAAAGGTAGTTTGTTGTTGATACATTTTATAATTTCATGAACTTTTGAAACAAGATTTGTCTCCCACCACCTAATTTATTTTTGTTTTATTTTCTGAATGAAAATAATTTTATTTTTCCAGTGTCCAACGTAATTTCCGAGTGGAAAATCAAACCCAACCAGGGAACACAAATGAAAATGCGGGCCCACCGCTTGCATTTTGGAATAATCAAAGCGCATAATTCACTGACTGATGATGGTGCACTTCTTTTCAACTGCACCAGCACCATAGCTATCGGATGGAAAAACCAATCTTCAATCGAAGAAAAACCATCTCAAATTTGCTCCACAAATGATGCACAGCTGAAGGGAGAACACAGAGCTCTGATTGTGATTTGAATAACCATTTCGATTATGATAAGTCGATGAAGATGGCAAAGATGATGATTGGAGGTTGGTGGATATAATGATTGAACTTTATGATTCGAACTTATAAGAACTAATAGATTTGATCAAAATAAATTACAAAGAATGCAGCAAAGTTTAAAATCAAACTCATTTGAAGAATTCAATATTTACAGAGACTGCACACCCAAATATACATCTTAATATCTGCTCATTGCCTTAACTTTTTATCAATCTCACTAATTCCGAAAGATATCTCCAATAAATTCCCAGCTTAACGGTATCGTCCCCAACCGGTTCATCTGGGGAACGATAACAACAAAGTGCACCCAGTTGCTCCGCGGAACGAGAACCTCAAAAGACTGTCAAAATCCCGGTTCCCAGCCAAAATGTGCTTTAAATTTCATCCCACGCACACGACAATCGTCGTCAGCCAGTGTAGTAAACTGTGGCACGAGATAATCCACTGCAATTTGCATTTCCTGACCCTGATGGAACGCGGGTTTGAACCCCATCACCAGCGTTCTCCTCCTCAATGGAACTCACCGTCGTGGGCGATAACGACAATCTTGAGCCGCGGATGCGTTGCAGCGCGCCAAAATTAAGATGTGCTGCTGCTCCTCTTCAGGTTGTGAGCTCAAGTCACAACCGGCACTCCTCCAGCGGCTGTCAGAGGTGTGAATCCAGTGGAAGCCAGCCCGGCAGCAGACATCAGCACAAAGGTGGATTCAGGAAAAAAATAAACAGCGAAATTGCCAATGTAAAATTATCATGTTAATGGGTTTTATTGATCCATTGAATATTCTTTGATTCATCGTTCCATCTGGGACGTGACACCTTGATACTGTGCGGCGAGTGAGATCATCACGGAGAAGTTTTAGTGGCGTCTCAGGTTGATATTGGCTTTCGATGTTTCAGGAAGTTTGTGCGGCGGCATCACACTTCCATTTTCCAAAAGCACATCGATTTATGAGCACTATGTTTTAGGAACGCGGGGCTTGTTCGCCTACCGCTTGGAATAAAACAGATAACGTCATGATTCGAATTCCCGGACGCTTCGAAACCCGGACACTTCATCTTGTTTTATCAATTATTTGGATATAAGTTCGCATTATGAATGTCAAAACTGTGTTATTTGATGAACTCCAACATCAACTTTCATTTAAAGTTTGTTTGAACGCTGTAGTTAATGCCAAAACAATTAAATACAATAAAATTATAAGTTTACTAAAAATGCGAAACATTTCACTTGAAATATTTCATAGGCGTTCGAAGCACCGGGAAGGCAAAGCAGAAATTTATGGTTTCGATTTCCTTAAATTCTAGTTAATTTTCATATAAACTATCGATTGTTTTGATGTTAACAGCTTATTTGAGACCTAAAGAATGCCATTCTCTAACATTTCAGTCCAAATTTGTGCGATTCATAAGTAAAATCGAGTGTCCGGAATTCGAAGCAAAAGTGTCCGGATTTCGAATCAACTTTTATCAGTGTCCGGAATTCGAAGCACAACAAGTCATTTTAATTTTAAAATTCTGATGAAAAATTGTTAGAAAAGACATATTTTGCATGCATTTTCTTGAAAATGACTGTTTATACTACATCCTTATGATATTTCTACATGTCCAACTTATTACATGATTTTTTGCCAGCTATAACAAAAATGATATGCTACTAAGTGTCCGGATTTCGAATCATGACGTTATTTGTGTGCTGGAATGTTGGTTTTCAGGAACGAAAAAAAAAACTTAACATGCTCTTTTCTCGTGTAGCTCCAAAATTGAAACTGTTTCGCAGTTCCAGAATTAGTCACAGCATTAACTTGCCTTATATTACCACTCAAACACCCATGCTCGCGAAAAAGTCGGAAGTGAGCAACTCTCTACGAAATCGGCCGATTTCGACCATTTTTATTTTTTGTATGACCAAATAAGCTATTTTGCGTCATTGGTTCACCCATACAAGTCTCCATAAAATTTTGGCAGCTGTCCATACAAAAATTGTATGTAAATATTCAAACAGCTGTAACTTTTGAGTGAATTTTCTGATCAATTTGGTGTCTTCGGCAAAGTTATAGGTATTGTTGAGGACTTTTAAGAAAAAAATAGGTACACGGAAAAAAAATTGCAGATTTTTTTAATCAATTTTTTTTTCACTAAAACTCAATTTCCCAAAATACGTATTTTTTGATTTTCGAGATTTATTGATATGTTTTAGGGAACAAAAATCCGCAACTTTTGAGCCATAGAGAAACATGGTCATGAAAAAGTGATTTATGAAAAAAACGAAGTTTCATGCAAAAACAAGTTTCACATTATTTTTTAATGCAAAATTGAATTTGCAATCGAAAAGTACTTTACAGATTTTTTGATAAAGGGCTCCGTTTTCAAGATATAGCCACCGAAAGTTTGATTTTAGCGAAATATTTGCAGTTTTTCAATTTTTAAAAATAGTGACCATGAGTGACCATTTCTAAAAATATTTTTTTGAAAAGTTCAGAAAATTTGCTATACAATTGTCTAAGAGACATTGAAGATTGGACTTCGGGTTGCTGAGATAGAGCCGCTTTAAGAAAAAGAAACACAAAAATTGGAGTTTTCTGAGTCTCACCAAAATAACCCATCATTTTCTAATGACGATATATCAGCAACTAATGGTCCAATAATCAATGTTAGTACATGAAACATTCGTGAAATTTTCCGATCTTTTCGAAAAAAATATTTTGAAAACTTTTAAATCAAGACTTACATTTTAAAAGGGCCAAACATTGAAAATTACGCCCATTTAAAATGAAAGTCTTGATTTTAAATTTTGAAAACTATTTTTTTCGAAAAGATCGAAAAATTTCACGAATGTTTCACACATTAACATTGTAAATCGGACCTATAGTTGCTGAGATATCGACATTAGAAAATGGTGGGTTGTTTGGGTGAGACTTAGAAAACATCAATTTTCCTGTTTTTTAACCTTTGCTGGGCAATATCTCAGCAACTAAAGGTCGTATCAACAAAGTCCGAAAAATATAGAGAATTTTCTCAGCTTTTCAAAAATATTTTTTTCAAAGGTTGGCAAACATGGGCACCAATTTTAAAAAATGAAAAACTGCGACTATTTTCAAAACTGTTACCTAAAACTGGCTTTAACTTGAAAACGGTGCACTTTATCAAAAATTCACTAAAGAACTTTTTTATTTCAAATTCCATTTGACATCGAAAAATGAAGTTGAAAAATTTTTGCGACCAATATTTCGATTTTTTGAAAAAATCTGTATTGATTCAAAAAATCATAACTCGGTCAAAGATTTTTTGCCCATTATGGAAATTTCTGAAAAGTTGGCATTTTATGTCCTCTAAAACAAATAAAAAAATAAAAATAATGTTTTTTTTGCAAATCAAGTTTTAGTGACAAAAAAAGAAATTAAAAATCAACATTTTTTTTACCGTGTATCATTTTTTTCAGTGTAGTCTATATCCATACCTACAACTTTGCCGAAGACACCAAATCGATCAGAAAATTCCATACAGAAGATACATAATTTTGAATTTTTACATATAATTTTTGTATGGACAGCTGCCAAATTTGTATGAAAAATTATATGGACAAACTAATGATGCAAAATGGCTTCTTTGGGCACACCGAAGGCACGAAAAAAGTTTCAGCCGGATTAAAAAATTCAAAAAAATCGAATGACCGAAATTTCAGAGAATTGCTCAAGGCCTTCGGATCAGTATGTTCAATTGTAAATGAGCCCTTAATTTAAAAAAAAGTAGGGAATTAAAAGAAAACTGTGCAATGGTAGATCTCATGGAGTTTTTTAGATTTCTAATTCTATAATCGAATTTTCGCCCTACGTCAAACAGAAAAAATATCATCATAAAAGATATCTTACAAATCACAAACCTCACAAAAGTAATATAAGCATTTATTTTTTCAACATATAGAGAAACACGATTTTTTAATACAATTCTCATCTTGTAAATTGTAATTGCTCATAAGTTATTTGAATGTTCACCCACCTCATGAAGATTCCACAGTTGACCCATCGATAAATAAAAAAAATTTCAATCAATTCTTCCACATTCAGCAACGCTGCAATCTTGATTTAAATGGCAAAACCGGTAGTTACTCGGATTAATTTAATATAAACCAAAAAGAAATATTAAACTCGCGACCACCTTTTCGCTTCCATCTTCAACGCCTCGAAGAAGCACGTGAATTCTTCTCCTTTTCTCTCCAGCGCTTCTCAATTTCGCTTCGTTAGCTCTCTTTTTTTTTGCGCTAATCCTCGCGAAATGATAGTTTGCTGATGTGCATGTGTGTGTGTTCTCCCAAATCCGGCTTATTTGAAAGTGGTCCCCTCAAAGCTGGTGACGTGCTGCGGCTGCTGCTGAAATGAATATGATCATGAACAAAAACACAAAAACGCAAAGAAAACAACAAAAAAATAACGAGATTCAACAACAAACGAGAAGATTTAAGCTTCCAAATCGATATGACAGTAATATATTCTAAATTTATTAATGCTATCAATATGAGAAAGGAGAATTTGGCCCCAAAAGAAGAGAGGGGGGGGGGGGATTATTATTGGTTTGCTTTCCTTTTGATTTGCTTATCCTCTTTATTTTTAGGGGACTTTGGTTTCGTGGAGGGTGGGTATTGTGTGTGTGTTTGTGCATCATTCGTCGACATATCTTTTGTGTTTGCATTTTATTAGTCCAGTGTTGTCAAAAAATGTGTTGCTGCTGTCTTGTTTTGTTTACTCATTTTGATTTTGTATGCTGAAAATAAACAGGTTCAAAAATGCAAGACATCGATTTTTTATAAGAATTTTTAATTATTATTATTGAAGTTAACTTAGTGACAGTTTTTAAATGAATTAATCTGTCAGACTTATTAATTACTTTAACTTTGATAAACTAAAATTTGTTCAAAAAATCCTTTCAAATAATACATCTCTATGATATTTTTCATACGTACGTATTATTAATATGTAAAGTGTACATATCTGTAAATTTGTAATAAAAAAATGCAAAAAATTGCAATTTAACTTAAATTAAACATGTTTTGAGAAAAAAATATATAATGCTTTAACAAAACTTCAAATGTCTCAACAATATTATACTACTTTTCAAGTGCCTTGATTGCCTCATACATCATTGTCTCTCACGTGCCTCATCTTTTAAGTACACAGCTAAAAAAGTAGTAATCCAGCTGCGTGTAAAAGGCCAGGGTGTAAAATAAATATTGCATTATTTTATGCAATTTTATGTGATTTTACACCCTGAAATATGTAGCCCATCAGTATGGGAAACCTACTTGACCGAAATGACAAGCTCATATATGCGTTTATCCTTCCAGCTTTCTATCGGTCTGATGGCCGAGTGGGCTAAGGCGTCAGTCCTTACTGATGGTGCTGGGTCTGAATCCCGTCGGTTGCAACTTTTTTTGTGTTTGAAAAAATTGTACATGCAGTGTGTAATATTAAGTGTTTATTTTGACGAAGGTGATGTGCATGCTTTTGCATGCGATTTTACCATCGGATTTTTTGCTGTGTATCAATTGTTTCAAGAACCTACTCATTTGATGATATCCGGTTATCTGGGAATCTTTTTTTACTGTTTGAGAAGAACGCCTAGTATCTACAGCTTTATCACATAACAAATCAAGTATCTTATCAATTTATCATAAGTGCTTTCAATTGGAGATATCCGGTTCGAACAAGAACTAATTTTGATATCAAGTGCTTCGGATATCTCAAGTTTATTTGTTTACTTGATACAGTTTCAATAAACCCCTTGAAAATGAAGTCGAGCTTTCCAATCACTATAAAATGGATCCATTGATTGTAAATTCATTACAATCTTCAATATGTCGTTCAAAGCAGTAGCCTTTGTACTAGCAGTAGCTCTGATGTCAACCAGTTCAGTTTCTCCCCTTGCAAATCCTACACCTGCTAAAAACTCATCCTTGGACATCTCAGCCCGCGCCGGCTTCGCCAACTCCTACCAGCGGTACTTTGTCTACAACGACGAAGAGCTGACCTTCTTCGAGGCCTGGCACAAGTGCCGAGCGCACGGACTCCGGCTGGCCTCGGTCCACTCGGCCCTGGATGACGCGAAGCTGAAGGTGGCACTCGCCCAGAAGGACATCAACCAGCGGGGACCGTGGTGGATCGCCGGGACGGATCTCGGCAAGTCGGGAAGCTTCGTGTGGATCACCGATGACAAGCGGATTGACGGGCGGACAGGTTATACGAACTTTGCCCCGGGAGAACCGAATAACGCGGGTGGTAACGAGCACTGTTTGGAGGTGGGAGGTGGGCCCAAGGGAACGCTGTGGAACGATTGCGCTTGTGACCTGAAAAAGAGGTACATCTGCGAGTTGGATAGTTGTGACTGTTGACTGAGTTAGGAATAAAAATATTTTATAGAATTGCAGTTTGTTTAATATTTGAACTGATAGCGAGTTTCACCAAAAGCACCATAAAAAATGAAATCTAACTCCTTGTGAAAGGGCAAACACAGAATCGACATCCGGAAACCAGCAGTCGAACAATCGTGGGACGTAACGTATCGTGACGTAACCCACTGGTCCACTTTTAAAATTTATGCTAAGATGTTGCTGAACGCTGATTTAAAAATGGACAAGGAATTATAATCCACTAATGACCTATATGGCCTCTGGTCAGTGGTGCTTGTGACTAACCGTCCTCAAAGCCGGTAATCGAGTGGAATATTAACATTGATCTAAAGATGGCTATTTTTGTTTTTGCAGATTTTGTGGAATTTTGATATAAAATTCTCATCGAAATTAAAACTAATTTGCTAAAGACAGAGACTTAATGGACTGTTATCCGTAAATTTGCGTAAATTCCGTAAATTTCCGTAAGCGAATCACTAAATATACTATTAAAAGGAAAGTATCTTTGAGAAGTGACAGTTGATTGTTATTATTTTATGAAATTATATGTTGTAGTAATAGGTCGAGTTAAGTGATTGAACCGCATGAAAATTTCATTCATTCATAGTTAATGAAACAAGATGCAAAATGATCCTTTTTTCAGCACTAGTCCAACGAGGATCTGCCGAATTGGATAAATATGCCGAGCGCTGAAAAAATCGAGTTTGCATGCAACACTTTTTGCTATTTTGAAAACACTTTTGAATTGGAATTTTCAGTAAAATGTTGTTGCTCGCTTTTGCGTTGGCGTCCGTTTGTTAGGTCGACTCAATAATCAATCCCGAGCAGGGGTTATTAACACGGGAATAACAAATTTTGGTATTACTTGGGCAAAGAACAGGGACCAAAATGTGCCCTTGGTTGCCCAGTAATAGATGGTAATTTTACCATAAAATCATACCAAAGTCTTGTGTGTGAAAGGGTACAAAAATGCCAAACCATGTTATTCCAAGGGTAAAATGATACCACAAAATAAAACCATTTCAATACCAAGTTGAGGTCTTCTGGATTTTTGAACACTGCTTGAATACCAAAACTTATTACCATGGTTTTTTTTAAGGTATTTCCGCGCCCTTGGAAAATCAGATTTCGGTATTCCTGTGGTCTTCCACACACATGATTTTGGTATGATTTTATGGTATTTTACCATCTATTACAGGGCAACCAAGGGCACATTTTGGTCGCTGTTCTTTGCCCAAGTAATACCAATATTTGGTATTTTCATGCCATTTTTAGTGCAGCAGATGCAGTTAGTGAAAAAACGAAAATAATCCATATGCAACAGCCAAATCTACTCACCTGATGATTCCATGTTGTTCTTAGTGATATTCTTCACCACATCGAATACATTTGTCATTGATGAACGGCTTATGCTTGAAGTTCTTGAAGTTTCTGAGAAATAACAAGATTGGAAAATAAATGTTATTATAATTAAATTGGATTGGAATTCTGCCGATTGACTCGTTTTTTTTTTTTTTTTCAAAGTATTTGGTTATCCTGACTTAGAGAAATTTCAACAATTTAAAAAAATTTCTTAGTGGGTACATCAGCTTAACATTTTTTGTTTCCATGTCATTTGAGTGCAAAATTGATTATTTTGTCAAAATTGGTAAAAAATTTCAAATAGTTTCAGAGGAATTTAAAAAATCACTTTGAGACCAAAATGTGGTATCGTGACTATTCTACAATTTCAACTCATTTCTTTAGGGGGTATATCAATAATGTTTAAAATCAAGTTTGAAATTTTTGGGTTTCAATGAAAGCATTCGCTTCATCATTTTAGCGCAAAATTTATTATTTGTTAAAGTTGGTCAACATTTTCCCATAGTGAGGAATTTGATAAAATATTTTAATACCAAAAGAATACCAAAATGTGGGATCCGACCATTGACAAATTCTGCAATTTTGCAATACCAAAACAATACCTTAAATTGGTATGATACCAAAATTTGCTGTTGCATAATGCTTAAGACAAATTTTTTAAGGGTCCAGGAATATCAAAAGATGGTTTTGATACCAGAGAAAGGTTTCCCGCAATTCCCTTGTTATTTACCCATGCTCGTGAAAGAGTGCCAAAAAGTATTGCCTACTTCTCAAAACAAGTACTGAAATGTTGAACTGAAATGAGTACTATGATGCATGTTCAGCTTCTTTTTTTATTTGATATAACTTTACTTTGATTTTAAACTAAGCTATACTTTTCAAATGGTCGCAATTTCACAAAAGTTTATTTTTTTAACATTGAAAGTTGAAAATTTAAAACTTCATGGCTAATTAGGTGACACTTGAAAAATATAATTTTCATCAATTCGAATTCTTTGTTAGGCTGAGTCTCAGAAAGCAATAGCCCAAATTTCAAAGTAGCTTTTCAAAAATATTTCTATCAGGGATGCTTTCAAAAAGTAATTTTAAAAGGCAAAAAACGTAATTCAATCGAAAATGTGTACCTTAAAGAAGCTATAACTTTAAAACGGTAAATTTTGTCATAGAATTGTGATTACAAATTCGATTAAGCTTTAAAAATGAATTTGATATTTTTTGTGCAGTTTTCGATATTTTCCAAAAACTAAATTTATTCGAAAAACGTAATGTGCCATTACGCACTATGGCTTAGAGGATGTCTTTTTTGGTGGTAAAATTTCAATTTAAAAAAATCGGAAATTGTAATTTTTACGTGTACCTTTTTACGAAAAGTCTTAGGAAAAATTATAGGTTATGATTAGGATCTATAACTTAGCCCAAGACACAAAATCTTCCGAAAAATCCCTTCTCAAGATACAGTATTTCATAAATTTACATACCCATTTTGTATCTTCAAAAAATGTATAAAACTTGTATGGAAAAACGAATGACGCAAAATGTCTTTGCGACATTGGGTTTTTAAGTTTGATTTAATTTTTTTTACTTTGGTTTGCATTTTCTTTTATAATTTTTTAAAGGGCATTTCTGTTGATGTTATTTTCGAAATTAGTTTTTTTTGTGTGTTAAATCAGATTGTCTGATCAACTGAATCATAGACGGTGAGAGGAAAGAATTACCGACTCTTGCACAAATAACTTGCATTTTCCCTTGAGAATAATAAAAAGTTCACAGGTGCAGTCACCTCAAATTGTTTCCCGCTGCTGCTTCCAAGCCAAGGTGGCTCAACTTGGCAAGGAAATCAATGAGCTTAAATGAGATTGTGGTTTCGGTCGCGTGAGTTTTACTGTATTGCTCTGAGAATTTGTGTTTTGCACTTTTGAAGGACAAGTAGTGTAGAAGTACTTTTAAAAAAGGGCTAAATTCTAAAAAAAAATTTTTTCTACAAAAACATAAACAAATTATTTTTGAAACATGCTTTTCTTAAATAAAGGATTTTTTTTTAGTTAAATCCAGCTGGAATTATTCCCCACAAAAATTACACTAAATAAGAGTAAAAAGAGGGTAGCAGCGTAATTTCTTGATTGCACATTGTGGTCAAATAAATTAGTATTTCCTCAGACCCCTCAAACTTTGGCCCTTTGGATTGAGACCCCCAATCCAAAGCTGCTCCCATTAGTGGTTATGTTCCACGTCGTCATCGTAAATAAATCACACTGACTGGACAAAGGAGCAGCAACGAAAGAAAAAAAGAGAAGCTGGCAGAGGTTTCACAATTCATTCTCCAACCTCCTTCGCGCCACCACCACCTGAAATCGATTCCCAATTAATTGCCCGGCGGTCTCACAAATTAACGAAAAACATACATTTTGGCAGCTCATCGATTGTGCAATACTGTTCGAAGGGGGGCTACTGTGAAAAATTGGTGAAATTTTAACATAAATTTAAATTAAAAGCATTCAAAAGTTTAGATAAAAATTGTTTAAAAAAGTGCAAAGCAATTTTGGGAAAAAATCAAAAAAAATAAATACCTACAGATTTTATAATGTGTCCGGCTCGGTAGCCCCAAAAGAGAGAGGATTAATTTCGTGGTGATTTATTCATTAAGACCCCCGGATTTTTTTTTGTTCAACGTTCACCCTTCCACCCGGCAGCAAAGCCGATCATCGGCACAAAAGTAACCAGGTCACACCGAATTAAGGCCCCCGCGCTGCAAAATAGAGAGTGTAGAGAAAAAGTACTTATACTGCCTTAATAACCGTTAAAGATCATCATTAATGCCGTGCGTAATTGGTTGTGCAGTGAGCGAGTGAAGAAAAGGAGCAAAAAAACATTTGGGTGTTTTGGGTGCTGGTGGAGAGTGATCTCGGGGTGGAAATTCATCCACCAATTAATTAATTGCCTGCATCGATCGCTGGCCCGGCTGGATGACTAATTGGGGAAGATGATTTTTTTTTTGGACGTGGAGGCTTACCGCGTGTTACGCGTGTAGGAGAAAAAAAGATACAGCAGCATGGTTATGTGAGGCAGTATTGCGTTGGAGAGTACGAAGTTGCTGAAGAGGGTTAGATAATGTCAATGTTTTTGTCAATGTTATCAATTGCATTTTTACACTGTCTTTTGTTATAGCTTAAATGGTCAAAACGTGAGATACCACTGATTGTAAATTTGAAAAGTCTGAAAGATCGAATGTTTTCAGGAATCTTCAATTATTATTCAATAAATCAAGTGAATCTGTGAAATGAAAACCTAGGCAAAACATTATTCTCGAAATACAATAAACATGTAATGCTAAAAAGATTTTCAATTTTTTTTCTAAGTGTTATAATTTCTCAACTTACAATAACGTAAATCTTTGATATAAATAAGGATTATTGAACCTTTCATAACAATGTTGTAGGGACAGCTCTCAACATTGTAAGGAGACTTGCATGAATGAAATAATTATGAAAATTACATGTTTGGAAATTGAATATGTGAATTTAATGTTCACCTCTTAAGTACTTGTGAACACATTTTTTGATCTAACTTGCGGAAAATTGACAATTTGACCACAACCAAATACTACATTTCGTCGTCGTCGTGCTTACTTGTCGCACGTGAATTTTGGGCTAAATTGAGTTAAGAACACCATTTGATGATCGAAGCAATCTGTGCCCGTGTTCGGACGCGTTTTTTGAGCGCTGTCATTTTTTTCCATTTAATCGTCTTTAAAAGTGTAAAATTTCTTAAAATACGGAGATCTCTTTATAATTTTCGGTTCAAGACATTTGTAGTTGAAGTGATGGAAGTGAAAGGTAGACTTTTTCGGTGATATTTTTGAAATACGACTTTCTCGACTCGGCAGAGTTGCTCCACCGGGAGGAGATGTCAGCAACAACAAGTAGATCAGGACCTGGGTAACTTCACGAAGTGGCCATCAGCTAGAGCGTTGCCAGTGGTTCCAGTTCGACAACATAAATTCCAGAATGGCGACGTCGTTTTTCAAGAATTGTCGAAGCAGATGTGGGTGGTGATCATCATTCATCCTCATTAAAGTGGGTCGCTTGCAGTTAATCGTGCGGTATCAGGATTGCTGCCGGAAGCTCTGCTGATTAAGACAGGGATTCAAGAAAAGTCAAGATTCATGTGACATGTGGCGAAACGATCGGAAATGAGCTGGTTTCGAAGATTCTTCGTATTTGGTGAGAGCTTTTCATTTTTATTTTCAATTGACACTTCCATCCACTCTAACATCCATACATTTCACTAAAGACCAACCACGCCAATCTTACTATATACGCGGTAGGGTGTTCCCTTGGTCGTTCGCTGTGAGTTGTGGATTGCCTGCTTCTCTAATGAAGGTTCGACTGAGGGGGCATGCTTATTAATTTCTCGTCGCTCCATACCCTCAGTGACGTGATGGGAGCAAGGGCGTCTATGCAAAGTGTCCCTACACCTGCTACAAATTTCCGGCGCTTGGGGTGGGAAGAGGGAAACCATTGTATTTTATGCGCTGGTATTTGTAGCATAAAAATTCGTGCAAAAAAACTTATGCACGTGGGTGTACAGATTACGGAGTAAAAGATGATCGAATTGTTCACCTAGCGCTCACATGTGTTCCAGGACCAAGTTGCCTGCGGGTATGGGGATCATACATACATACATACATACACAATTGAGTTAAGAACACCATTTTGTGCATCTCACAATGCCACATCTTTTGACCTTCACAGATCCCCGAAATTCGATTTCAATCCTAAGATATTCAATGAAAACCAAAAAAGCTCCGAAAATTTTTGTCACTTTTTATATAAAAGAAGTTTCAATCTTGTCGTGCTATCTTGTCACTCCCTGAAAATTGATGTAAGTGCGTCAAAAAGCCAAAGGGATTTCAGGTCAGGAGGCGTTTGTCGCACGTACAAGCTAGACTACCGTAAACATTTGTAATTATAACTCGGGACTCCAGCAACCAACTTCAACCAAACTTCGGGACAATGCACAGAATGGTCAGCCAAACAAAACGTGTTAGTTATTGTTTACATTGCGTGCTCTTGTTTTTGTTTATTCAAGGTCAAACATTCAAACGCGTTTTTCTCGGAACGTCAAAATGGCGGGTGCGACAAGATAGCACGACGACGTCGATTTGTTGTCCAATTTTGTGTTTATTTGGAACATTTATTTCGCTTTAAAAATAAAATAAATAAATTAGATTTCAAGCCTGATTTTTTTTATTTCGTAACAAAAAAATTTACAAAATGCTTTCTCAATTATTACAGTTAAATCACAAAAAAATGCAAACTGTCAATGAATCTATGAAAATATTTTGTTCAAAAATAAACAGCAAGTTCTTTTGAAAAGATCAAAAACTGAAAAAAAGTTTTCCAATCGGACTGCAAATTTTATTGGGATAATTATACTTGTTTTTTTCAGTTATTAGTGTGACCTACGCCTAGGGTGGTCTCAAAAATGGCAATTTTCGTAAAGTTTAGCAAAAAGCACATTTTTAAAATAACCATAACTCAGCGCGATTTCAACCGATTTTAACTGTCTGGGACTCAAATGACAAGTGATTAGTTGATCTTTCAAAGAAAAAGTGTTTAAGTTTCAAACATTTGGCCAAACATTTGAAAAGTTCGTTTGAAACATCAATATGCCGTTTTGACGGTGTCTGGACCAAAGACACCGTCAAAACGGCATATTTAATTTTCAAGAAATCATATCTCGAAAGCCTGGTAATGAACTAATATGTCACGTAAAATTTCCCTAGGAATCCGATATATATCCGGCTTCGAAATACAGAAATATTTAAATTCCGAATTACAAAAATATTTAAAACACTTACGCCCTTCTCAAATGTCATTATCGAGTGGAACTGGCTCCATATACACAAAAATGGCTTATATAAGCGAAGGATAACATGTCTACAAAGTTTCATTGAAATCAGAGAGGGTCGGGTACAACCGATTCCCTATTTGGCATGGAATTGCTCTAAAAATATTTTCAGACATATCTCTTTGGTCAAGACACCGTAAATATAAAGATTCATTCGACCTTTTCAACTGTTAGGCTAGATTTTTGAAACTTCAAACTATTTTTTCACGAAATGCCATCTAGTCATCATTCATTTGCGTTCATGATAGCTTAATACGGTTGAAATGACGCGTAGTAATGATTTAAAAAAAAAGTTTTATCTGAAAATCGATGAAAATTGCCATATATGGGACCACCCTAAAACGAAGTTGGTCATCAAAAATCAAATTATTCGCTCTACAGCATTGCCTTGGCGTTCTCGGTTGCGAGATTCCTACTCGAAACTAAGTGTCCGAAAGCTTGATTGTTGAGGCAAGTTGGTCATCCTAATGACCATTTTTTCCGGATTATGCTCTTTTCAAATGAAATTGCTGAAAATGCGCTTATTTCATTTTAAAAAAATCATAAATGTATTCAAAATAGATAAGAGCGAAAACTTACTTTTTTGCAATTCCGTCGTAAAACTACTTACTTTTCCTGTCATTCTTGAACGACGAAATAGCCTACTTTTCTGTACCAAAAATAACAGAATCGAATAGCAACACTTTTCAAAATAAATGCTGAAAAGTTCTACTTTTCAGCACTCAAATGGGTGCTGAAAAGTTGAACTTTTCAGCACTTGTTTCGAAAAGTAACACTTTTCAACATTTTTTGATTGAAACGATTTATTGACAAAATACATGAAAACTTGACATAAAATTTCACTCAGTGTGTGTTTTTTGGAATTGCAAAAAATGTTGTATGGAACTCGTTGCAAAACTTGATTTTTTGAGCACTCTTCGTATTTATCCAACTCGGTGAACCTCGTTGGATGTACGACTCGTGCAGAAAAAATCCTCTTTTTGCAACTTGTTGCATAAACTACTAGTAAGCAACTCGTTGCAAAACTTGATTTTTTCAGCACTCATCGTATTTTTCCAACTTGGTAAACCACGTTGGATAAATGTACGACTCGTGCTGAAAAAATCTTGTTTTCACAACTTGTTGCATAAACTACTATTATTAGGTACTTTTTGGTGCTGGGATTTGTTAAAAATCGTGTCGGCTGCCGTAATTACATTTTTCTCATATTCAAATAGCAATTTTCGAGGATTTTCAGAATCTAGGGTTAGTGGAGAAGCTGATTACACGCGTAGTAACAAGCCTTCAATAATATCAGTCTGCTGAATCAAAGCATGGGTTTATCTGGAGTTGTTTTTTGTAGTTTTTGTCTGTGCTCCACACTCCACACTACAGATATTGACTGTATGGATGTCAAAATCTTCACTTTCCAATTTGTTTTTTTCACTTAATTATTTACAAGTTTTATAGTTAAAGTATGGAATTTTAATTTTAAACTTAACCACAAGAAGGTCTAGTTAAATGCCACAGAAATAGTTGTTCTTTTCTCAACGCGGTTATACGTAATTGCTCCTACCCGAGACGACCAATCGATCCATTTCTCACGCTCGGGCGCGTCCTCGGTGACAAAACCACTTCCAGGTGAAGGACACACCGAGATGACCAAGACACGACGCTTAATGACCGTTCGACATGGACTTACGGAGACAGTGGAAAGATGCATGGGACCCTGCCATAATGAGGGTTCTCAAAAGAGTGTGTGTCCCATACGGTGGTGGCGGCGGCGACGCGACAGTCATATTAGCGGAATTATCGCAAAGTACTACCCGCGAACCTGGGAACAGGGAACTTGACGCACCCCACCGGATCGATCAACGTGGACGACCGGTTGTTCAGGAAAGTGATAGGTATAACTGATTTGTCGTTTCGTGCGTTCGAGCGGCTCAGAGTGGCAGCAGGTTGGTTCAAATTCGGTTTGAAGACCGGTCATGGGATTTCAGCAGCGGCCTCAACTTGAACCAGCCTAGTGCGTGTGCAAGACCCCACCACGACGACGAGAGGCCCCAATCAGCTTCCGTGCCACTGTCATTTGCATAACACTAAATATTGGGCTTCGGCCACGCATGCCAACCCCGCGGACCGTCCAGCGAGAATAATCTTTTTCAATTTGTTTCGCCCAGGGTCCCTGCGTCTTCCTAGAGGGTAGGGGACATGGTGACGACGGCCCCGGACGGGGGGCTTATTACAGGGGGCCAACGCGGCGGAGAAATGCTCGATCGACGACGACGAGACGGTCTCAATCTGCAGTTTTGTATTTTTTTTCCCTCAATTTTTCATCATTTTCTTCTTCTTTTTGCGAGTTGGCTGTTGTTTTGACTAATGTGAAGCGTCATTAAGAAATTGGCCGCGAGCTACGTGATTCGCAGCGAGTGATCTTTGTATGGAAGAGGCTGGTGCACTCATGAATGATCGACCTGATGATCACCGGAGTTGATGCTGGCTGTGTCTCGTTGATGATAGAAATTAAGATCACATTTTTGGGGTCGCATGAAAGGGGCCATGTCCTCGGGCGATGCGCGATTAAGGGCAACAAGATCGGGGCAGCATCATTAGGATGTCTGATGACGGGATGAGTTTTGAGACGATCGTTTGATAATGTATGTTATATTTGCATTTAATGTTTTGATAGGAATTTATAAACAGGCATCATCGCTTGAATAACAATTATTTTAAAGTTACATAATCATCTAGTGAACTTCATTATATCACGTCTCAAGTATGACATGGTTTTCAACTTTACTCATTGAAAGTGTTTCGATTGGTTGCATCAGTTCGATGTACTACAACGATGTACTAGGTCAATACTTAGTAGAGTTTCATGTGAATGTACTGTAAAAAGGCTTTAATTTCTCTGAGATATTCAGTATTCTCACAATGTCTTTCATAGCAGCCTTTGTACTAGCAGCAGCTCTGATATCAACGAGTTCAGCTTTTCCCCAGAAAAAGCCAGAACCTGCCAAGAACTCCACCTCGGGCATCTCTTCCCGAGCCGGATTCCCCAACTCCTACCAGCGCTATTTTGTCTACAACGACGAAGAGTTGACCTTCATCGAGGCCTGTCAGAAGTGCCGAGCGCACGGACTCCGGCTGGCCTCGGTCCACTCGGCCCTGGATGTCGTGAAGCTAGAGGCGGCACTCGCTCAGGAGGACATCAGCCAGCGGGGACCGTGGTGGATCGCCGGGACAGATACGGGCATGTCTGGAAGCTTCGAGTTGATCACCGGAAATCAACGGTTTGGCGCACGATCCGGGTACACAAATTTTGGCCCGGGAGAACCGAATAACTTGGGTGGCGACGAGCACTGTATGGAGGTGGAAGGTGGCTCCTGGGGAACGCTGTGGAACGTTGCGCTGTGTGACCAAAAAAAGAGATACATCTGCGAGCTGGATAGTTCCCTGAAAACATTTTAGGTTTTAAGAAGGCTGTTGATAAACGGGAATAGAATAAAAAAACATTTTTTATTGGATGAATCGCTATTCCTATGATCAGATAACGCTTATTTTAAGTTCATGATATTCGTACAAATTACTCTGTAACGACACTGGATTATTAAGGCTCGTATTTCATCACGCCAGAAGATTAAGCGAATCTTAATTGCTATTTACTACGCTTGATTCGATCATACAAAAAAAAAGAAGCAAAAATGCCAGTGGAAAGCTAAATTGTATCATTCCAATTCCCACCAACGAGGAGCGGCCTCGTCCCAAGCCGGGGATCCCACGAGCAGAGGCCAAGGTTCCAAGTTTCAGCGAGGAGGTTCCCTTAGCTGGTGTGTGCAACATAAAGCATGCTACAAATGAATATGCACTTTGCTTGTTCCAGAATCAGATAAACGTGTCATATGTCTCCCGGCAATAATTGCCATGTCCCGCCGTCGTCGTCGTCGGTTCTGCCAGCCCATGGGCTGGTCGTACGAGCCAGATAACTCTGCGTCGTCGTTGTAGATCGATAAGAAATGCGACTGCCCCGCGGAGGGGTTCGTCTTCTCGCGCGATCTCTCTGGAGTGCTTGTGTGTGACTTTGCATTGGCAGTGCCGCCGCGTGTCATCGATCGGTTCCACGATCTGGGGTGGAATTACTACTCGTCCGGATAAGATTTGTGCGGTGTGTGGATGGGTTGGACC